>NC_132884.1:35274317-35583067 GCF_030463535.1 Salminus brasiliensis | reverse complement strand
CACAGAACCGTTGTCTTTACTAAAAAAAAAAAACATGATGAACTGTTATAAGAGTGTAGTTTAGAACCATTTCCCTTTAAACTGCACCTTCATTCACTTGATTAGTTTCACTGAAGACATCGAGGCTCCATTTAAGACCCATACTGTTGCCATCAGTGGAGGAGTGTGTCAAAACCACAGGTTTATAGCTGAAATGTACACGCTCCACACTTCTCCCACTCTCCAGAACAGACCCTAATAGCAGAAGGCTCTTTTTTAGTTGATTCATTAAATTTCTCTCTTTCACTCGCTACTGTGTCTGTCTGTCTGTCTGTCTTCCTCATTTTCCATTGAAATTCCCATTTTCTTGTGACCACACGGGTTGGAAAAAGCAGTCATGCTGCACGGCGAGTCTGTCCCTGACCCTGTATCTCTCCCTCACCACATTTCCATCTCCAGAGCGACTCACACACGTCTAATCATTTCACTTTTTTCCCTGCATGGCAGCGTTATTAAGAAGCTGAATTTTCTGAGGGCTGCAGTGGGGAGAGGAATTCAGCGAGACCTGATTCCACCGATTCCCATTTAACCACTCCGGAGAACTCGCCACGCTGACGACACGCAGGCTGATGATGAAAGCATATTGACCCCAGAAGAAAAAATAAAAGGCCCTGAAAGGCAGTCCAAGACAATCACTCACTCCGGAGATTTACAGTTCCTATGAAATGCCTCTGGAATTGTAATGTAATCTTTGTTCAATCCAAGAACTACTTGCACTAATGTTATAGTCCCAACGACCCCATGTGCCAGTGATAAAGAGCGACCCATTATACCATTTGTTTGGGGTTTCAAATAAAAGCTTTCAGATGAGGCTGTTATGAAAGCTACTTCAATGGTAAGAGAGTTTCTCATACTGCTCTATAGCAATGCTAAAGCAGTTGTATGAGCAGAGTACGAAGGATACCCTCTTGTTCGCACTTTCTCCCCCTTCCCCTCAGTTTCTTCACACACATGCACACAATCACACTCTTCCCTAAAACGCAATAATCTGTTTTTTTTACAAGGCATTTCCCTGCCCAAACGTGCCGAAACTTTAATGTCAAAATTCAAAAATAGACGCAAAATGATTTCCCCCAGTTTCCTACTAAATCTCTAATTACAGATGTAGACTCTCTCTGCCTTTGAAGAGAACTGTTGGTGGGGATAGGCCCAGAAAGAACATCCCAATAAACTGCTTACATCCACTGGCGCTCTGTATTATGACTTCTACACCTCTCCTTTCAATTTATGCACGCTTTCAGGATGTGTTATTACTGATCATCAAAGGGAAATAGCAAAGCTATTAGCTGAAATGGGGAAACCACATGTAAATCGCAAGGAGAGCAGTTTCCTCAAACTACATCAATCAAGACTTCCACATGTGGCGCCATACTTTGCCATGTACATTAAATGTACGTGAATTGGCCATCTGCACACTTCTATTCTGCGTCTCCCCTCTCGGTCTGTTCGCTCCTTTTCTCTGATGCATATCCCAACACTGAACCCATGCTGTTACTTCAGTCCTCTTCACAAACTAAACCTTCTTAACCTTCTTGGCCCATTGTGTCTAGCATATCAACCAACTGGTAAGAATCGTTCATTTTTACGTTTTTTAAGTCAACTCTAGACCCACTTCCATTCATCTATACTACCCATTTGCCACAATGTAGTGCTAATCAAATCTGAATTCTGCTCTGAAGTGTAAATTATACCACGAGGAACCACCCAAGTTCTCAATCCAAATGACATACTTGACTTAAAGTGTTTACTTTGAAAACAGAGGCTGGATATAACATGTTGCTCTTCATAATTTAAACAGTACATGTTTCCATGCTTAGGACTGCGCCTTAAACACGCCACTTGTCTGGATTTCAGTTTAGAAGTTATTGAATAAAGACAGGGGGTAAATACTGGGTTTAATAACCCCATCTGTTCTGCCCAGGACATGTCAGCAAGAGCTGACCTGGCAGCTCTAATATTCAATGCTGTTCTGAGAATTTTGCTGAAAGTTGCTTCATACTTGAAAATACCCACATTCAGTGCTGGTCGATATGACCTCCGATATGACCACCTATGACATCAAAATCACCATTAACTGAACATTTTACCTCAATTATGAATAATGAACAAGTATAGAAGCTGCTCGAGTTGCTCAGTTGGTTCTCGGCTGCAGCCGAGGTAGGCTGCATTTCTCTGCCGCTACGTCATAGAAGGCAGTTCCAAAGTGAAGCCCAGAAATACGGCCTACGTTCTGAGCAATTTGGGGGACGCAACTGATGTATCCATCCCGGCCCTCCAGTACGCACAGTTCTCTGCGCTCATACAATGCAGGCAAAACTGGAAAAACAGCACCAGGAAATGTTAGTTTTCATCATTATAATTCAGTTTCGTGCCAAAACTGTAAGACATAAGACCTTTCTGGAGATGTCACAACACAGCCTGATCAAACTGTTCCAATTATTTGACCAATAGGCTACTAAGAAGGAGTTTTCATAGGACAGTTCTACCAGTGACACGCCCTACCTCGGTTGCAGCCTAGGCTTTTAAACTCAGCTAGTGTTTGAGTTCCACCAAACTGCTTACATGTCGCAGACTGGACAAGGTCGAGTCACATGACATGCGGTATTGTGTTTTTTAACGACATAAGTACAAGAATACACACAGTTAGGAAACAATAAAAAATTAAATCATCGTCATGAGAAAGATTTCATCGATTAGAAGTTCAGAATGTCGTTTTCGATTCATTTTCGGTTCATTTCCAAGCCCTTCTCACATGCACTAAAAGGTATTAGAAAGAAGACGTTTCCAATGACTGGAGCTCCAATGAAAAAAGTAAAGGTTAAGTAATTGTTGAGGTTGGAATAGCAAAGTGGATAACACTCCAGCACCTCCCCCCCATCTCCCCCGTGGTATATGTGGTTCAACTGCCCCAGAGCAAGCACATCACACTATACCAGTAAGAGTTTTGAGCAATACTCCTAACTCTACATTCATGCAAGTCAGTCTGGATAAGCATGTCTCCCAAATCCTGCAAATGTAAATTTCTCTCACTTTTTCAAAGTACACTATATGGACAAAAGTATTGGGACATCTGTTCATTAATTGTTTCTTTTGAAATCAAGAGCATTAGAAAAGAGCATGTAGAGGTAGCCTCTATTTCTAGAGGTAGCCTCTTGCTTACAGTATCACAACATATCGCACTATATTTTAAATGTTACCTCTGTATCTTGATATGTATCATTTCGCCAGGTGCTTGCCAATATACAGGCCTACTCGTATAGTAATGCGAATATCAAAAGCAGTCAAAAATCACATCCCTCTTATATACCAACTGTTTAATGATTACAGAAACAGGGTTTTGCAGTGGCGTCAACCTAGAAAGTTCATTTAATGACAGATAATGGAACTAACATTTGGAATGAAAACTATTGAGCAAGTTGTCAAAAACAAAAGTTTAAAAAATTACATTTAAATTAAAAGTTAAATTAAAAGTTAAATTAAAAGTTGCTTAAATCTCTATCAAACATTCTTCTGAACAGATATTTGCAGTAAAATACTGAATTGAATAAACATAAAAAATCTATGAAATGTAATAATTAATATGAAAAACTAACTAAAACTTTTAATATTTTACATTTTTTAAAAAATATATATATATTATATATTAAAATATATTTTTAAAAGCATATAATATAAAATTATAAAATATAGAATTCATATATAAATGATAATATATATATATATATATATATATATATATATATATATATATATATATATATATATATATATATACTGATAACTAGGCCTGGGCAATATGGTAAAAAAAATTGTATCACAATATTTAAAGACATTTTCACAATACACAATAATAATCACGATAGACAAGATTACAGAGAAAATGCATCAGTGACATTTAAAAAAAAACTACTATTCAGATACTCTTCCATATTTAGATCAGTGATTTTTATTCAAAATCTGTTGCACTTCATCCAGTTAAACCAGTCTAATTACACTGTTCATAAAGAAACGTGCAGTTGATCATTGTTTAAGCACTTTAAGCTGATACTGTTTAAGCACAGTATCCTCTATATGCTAAGCATCACAATAACAAAATGTATCACGCTATAATAAAATATTGTCATACTGCCCAGCTTTACTGATAACCCATTTTAACACCACTACCTTAAACAAGGGTGCCAGAAATGTGGAGAGCTCTCTATCTGAGGGAGGGGGATGATGCATGATGCGGTTTAATATTGTCAACAACAAAAGCTTACATTTCTCAGATATTTTAGGTGTAACGTGTAAAGTAAAGGTGTAAGTAAACTTCCACTGGACTTGACAGTATCTCTCTAATGGAACCTCATCAGGAGCCAGCGTAGTACCCATCATAACTATGATAAAGGATTAAATGACTGATTTTGTGTGTGTGTGAGTGTGTGTGTGTGTGTGTGAGTGAATGAGTGTGTTTGAGAGAGAAAGAAGGAAAGAGAGAGAAAGAGGGAGAGAGAAAGAGGGAGAGAGAGAGGGTCAGTTGAAGAGCAGACTGCTAAATATAGTCTGTGTGTTACAGTGAGGGCCAAACTCTCACAAACTACAAGCCTGCTCTGACCAAGCCTTGTAATTGAGGGAAAAAATAAAGAATGAAATTATATGTTTATTTTTGAAAACAATTTTAATCTTCTCTCCCCTCATTTTGGAAAAAAGAGACGCCCACAAGGACACTCAAAACCAAGATGGGCTACCGGAAGACCATTTTAACTGTTTATTTATTTGATAAATGTCAGTAAGCTAGCCTCACACACAGTGGAAAAGCGTACTGCGTGTTCCTGTAAGCTTGAAAGAAATACGGATATATGATAAACGTCTGCAGGAAAAGTTGCAATGACCTTAACTTGGTCTACAAGGTTGATAGAACATTATCCATGTTTGGACAGGCTTTACTGAAGTCTGTTTTTAAAAAGAAAAAGCTTAGGAGATGTTCAGTGGGTTAATGAAATGACTTCATCAGGGCTTTTTTTTTAATACAGCAACCTGGATTGTCCTTGTTTCACTTTACTCCAGTGTTGCTGCAGATCTGAAAATACCTCCTAATGACTGTATTTTTATCTCATGAATCACAAACCATATAAAGAATGCAGGTTTCAGATGTTGACATTAGCATCATACTCAGCTTAATGAACCTGCTATCGCAAGGTTCTGGAGCATCCCTTTAAAGACCTTTAATCATAGGTTGAAGTCATTCTGAGCCTACACAAGCCTACACACTCCTTCAGTTCTACTGGCTTTACATGACGTTGGTCTCCGTTCCTGTAAACACAGGAGGGATGGCCTTTTATCAAGTTTTAGGTTGTAGAAATCATGAAGTTGTGTACATTACATATTTCATTACGATTGGTTGCTTACTGCAGGGTATCAGGGTCAGGGTATCTGACCGTGTCTTTCTTCTAGGTTACCAGATTCAGTGCTCTGTAGCTGCTGTCTGTTGTGCGCCCATTTGGAAATACAGATAGTTTTCAGTCTGTATTGGTAGGGCTGGTTCTGCGCTGCTGTTTGGGGACCATTTATGGGGTCTAGCTGTGTTTAGCATTACTCAGATTTTTTTTTAATTCCTGGTGAAAACTTTACTCTAACCCATGTATTTTTTTTATGAATACAGATATTGTTAAAGCTATGCCACACTTCGACTCTTATTTGTTACACAAAATAAAATCATTCTGAAAAAGAATAGATTCCACTTCTTTTTTGCTATCGTTTAGAGGTTGAATGTACTGTAAAAGTGGCCCTTTCCGAATCCGATCATTTTTTCATCCTTCTGAGACTTGTTTTTTTTCTCTTTTTGGTTTACACTTCTCTGTCTCCGCTAAATTATACCCAAGATTGGATGCACTGCACACACACACACACACACACACACACACACACACACACACATTCACACTGATTCCTTTCCTTTCAATCAGTCCATTTTCCTTTGTTTTGGTTAGAACATTGACCATTTTCATAAGTTGGATTCAACAAATAAAAAAACATTTAATATTTTATAGTTTTAATGTAGAAGCATCTGAAATCAAATGACCAACCTACTAACATGTTATGTCTATGGTTTCCATACACTCTTTTAAAATAAAGGTGAACATAGAAGACCCACTTTTGGCTACTTGTACAAGAGATGTGTGAGAGTGAAGAACCTTTTAAATGTTGAAAAAAAAATATTATTATTAAAACAATTATTTTCATGTAAAGGTTCATTTTCACTCAAAGCATCATTTAAAGGACCCTTTGTAGCACCTTCATAAGGACAAGTGTCTCTTTATTTCCTTCATATTCCATTATAGTCCATAAGGTGTCAGCTTAAATGAAAATACACTGCAGATAAAAGCATAAAGCATGATCTTCTTTAGCACAATTCTATAAGCACAAAGTATATTTCAATACACACTAAATGCTATGCTATGTTATGTTTTTAATAATTTCTGGTCATCAGAATGAATGTATTATATGTGTTTGTTTAGGTCTATTTAAATGTCTATTTATATGTCTATATGTTATAAGTCAGACTACAAATATTTTGTGAGATACAGACTGTTTTGTATTTTTCAGAAAAATAATGAACTTACGCAAATCCCATGTAATTTTATGTCATTTAACTGAATGGTTATGTTACAGTCTAACTGTACGTGATACAGCATAACTGAAGTAGTTTATATCTGAGAAAGGTTCAAGTCTAATTGCAAACTCTGATTGTATAGTTGTATAATATTGATCCCTCTGATACAATATGAATGATGTATGCAGTTTTAATGTGCATATTCTTTAAAAGGGTACAATGCATTTTATTGTACTTTAGCATACTAGGCCTGAAAGACATATTATTATAAACATAGGCATGTTGGGCTCTTGAGGATTAAAAAAAGGAGCAATGTATTTCAGTTTGAATTCAGTGGCGAGTTTTTCTGCATATGGTGTGAATTAAGTACAGTGTTCATTATAGGTTTTTGATGTCCATTACAAAGAGTCTTTGCTAATTGCATTTTAGACCTGCAGTCTGAGTACTTCATGTAGCCTATGTGTTTTAATGGTACTGTGTCTTTCATTGATAATCATTTATTTGGGTAACACTTCATTTTACGGCTGCAAATGCTCTGCAGATGTTCAGCTTAGTGACGGTTAACTAAACACAGCTGACTGTAACAAATTATATTAACTAAAACTTAACCCAACTCAAAATCTAAATTTAACCCCAGCGATAACCCCAACCCTATAGAGATCTAAACAGACGTCTTCACCAGATTCTTAACAGTTAAAACATCTGTAGATATTAGAGATACATTGTGCAGAGGCTTTGGGCACCTAAGCACATTATTGAACCCATTTCTCTTAGCAGTAAGAAAGTTTCTTACAGTAGAAACTCCAGATATCATTAGACCAGATGAAGGTAAACATAAACAGTGTCAAACGGAGCAAGAGCTTCTCCTTCTGAAGAAAGTAGTGGGGATTTTGTGAGCTAGTCTGAAGAACGAAGCTTGGTTCCAGATTTCTCCTGGACGCCCCCAGTCCAGCCAGCTCACCTGATTTACCGTCATTAAGGCCTGATTTACCAAACCAGGGGTTGAATGATGACTATGAATAATACTAGACTGCATGTCTATTCTAATATTAAAGGTGCACATATTTGTCACTGTACAGTGAAATGTGTCCTCCGCATTTAACCCATCTGGTAGTGAACACACACGAGTTAGGGGCAGTGAGTACACACACACACCCAGAGCGGTGGGCAGCCAACTCCAGGGAGCAGAGAGGGTAAAGGGCCTTGCTCAAGGGCCAAACAGTGCAACTTGCCGAGCCCGGGAATCGAACCCACAACCCTGTTATCGACAGCCCGGAGCTCTAACCGCTGAGCCACCACTGCCCACATTAGTCTTTTACCGAGCGAATACGCACTTACTGACCAGATAAGGAGCTTTCAAATTCTATACGCACACAAGTGCTTACCCCTTTGGCACAGTACTGTATATCAAATTTTATTAAAAGTATCTGTTATGATCCAGCACACCAATATTCATTTATACAATGTAATTCTCTGTTGAATAAAATCTATCAGAAGCACGAATATTCCCTACAGTGAGAGAAAGGGACTGGATCATAATCAAGCCCCATAAAACAGTGAAACCTGGAATAACACGAGGGCTAAGGGGCAGGCCTTTATGGCATCATACTAATTTACAGGCCCTGGAATAGCTCTGCATATTAATAACTTTATGGGCTGTGTAATAAGGCTAAAACAACCACAGACTTCCACTCCCTGCCGTTTTTGATCAGATATAGCCTCCTCTGCTCCCTCACTGGGTTCCTCTCTCCTGTGCGCTTGCACTGGGATGAGACTGGTGGCAAACGTGGCTAACATGGCAGCGTTTGCTTTTTTATTTATTCTGTTTTTTGTAGCTATGAGGCGATTTTACTTGGTCTGGCCTTTTTTTAAATGCATATATTCGCACAGCATGTTTTGTTGATCAATGCCATCCAGCTTTTTAGCAGAGTTTGGTGAAAATAAAAGTCAGGAATAGCTTTTAAAACGTTTTACAGTTTGGATGTTTAAGGGCCTTAGTGGTAGCTTTGCTAAATGACAGACTGTGTCCTCCATAACAGCACGAGGACATGAGCACATGAGGCCGTTTATATCTTCAGTTTATTCTCACTATTATCTACTTTTCAGTGTCACTGGTGGGCTGGCCTGGGCTAGCAGGGGGGAGTGGGCCTCTCTCTCTCTCGCTCTTTCCCTCCCTCTCTCTCTCTCTCCCTCCCTCTCTCCCTCTCTCTCTCCCTCTCTCTCTCTCTCCCTCCCTCTCTCTCTCTCTCTCTCTCTCTCCCTCCCTCTCTCTCTCTCTCTCTCTCTCTCTCTCTTCCCCCCCCCCCCCCGTTGGCCGTGCTTCAGTCGTTTCCGACCCTGTCATTAGAGGGCGTGTCTCTGAATCCACATAGAAGTCATCGGTGCATCCGTGACTTCACACAGCGTCCCGGGCCCGCGAGCTCACTCCTTGCCCGTCTCGAGCTCAACTTTTTTTTTGGGATCTGCTCCTCAGGGATGGCCGCCTCGGTTCTGGAGGTAGGGAACTGCAAACTGCATGCTTTCTCTTTCTGTCTTTATGTCTCTCTCTCTCACACACACACACACACACACATATATATATATATATACACACTACTTGACACTTCTTTAAAGTGCTGGTGGCTCTTACAGAGCACGCGCCCGAGCAGCAACATTGACTTCACTGAATTTTGAATTCGCGCGTGCTTTTTTTTAGAAAGGTCCCTAGACTCACTCCAAGCACCGCCTGGTGGTCTTACCGGAGCTCGTGAGATAAACTTGTACTTAGGGGGGAAAAGGCTGAGCTGCCTGATGCACAGATGTAGGCTGAAGGAAGAGCAGCAAGCTGAACGAGGATGGCTGATTTGAGAGCAGTTTGTTGGACAGAGTCTTGTTTTAAAGAGTAGATGGGCTGCAAGCAGACCCCAATGGTACTGGAGCAGCATATTCTAATGGGTAATAATGGATAATTATAGAGCTCCACACGTTCTGGCCAGGCAAGCTTTCCTATAGCCCTCCCACTGAACTTGAAAACTGAAGGAAATGGGGAATATAAAGCTGCGGTGGTGGCTTTGGTGCAGGCATCACAGTTCACTTCAAACCCCACGTGGTAATAGGGAGCAGAGAACGTGGAAAGGGGAGCAGCAGACTGGGCCAGGGTGAACCGCAGCGAGAGGTCCATTAGTGCACCCCTGGCCAGATAACTTTCATCCAGGGGAAACAAGCTGGTAGTGACTTTTCCAGTGGTGGAGGTTAACACTTATGTTGTTGTGACCTAAAATCTATCAAGGAAATAAAAGGCTAAAGGTGTTGGTACACAGACACCTGTTTTAATGGACTGGCTCCTTCTTACCTGTCCTGCATGTCTCCAGTTTCTCCAGTCATCTATTCCCAACTAAAAAAGGTCCTCTGACCTCCTCAGACGATGCGTTTCTTTTTATATCTGGGGCTTACAACTCTCCAGAGGATCACAGTTCTACTGCACAGTGGCTGTGAAGGACAGAGTGCTGACTGCTGTAAAATCATTTTAGTGGCCAATAAAGATTATGATTAGCTGCTCTAATCACCAGCAGCAGTTCTACAGACATTTCTAAATTCTCCATCCTGTTATTAATATCCATTGTAGTAACTGGGGGCTAAACGTCGCATACTTAGTTGCTCAGTGACCAGGTGATTGACAGAACAATTATAAAGCCTCTGAAGTCTCTACGACGGTTCAGAAACAATGAGTTGCTCTTTCGGCACTGATTGTAACCGTGAAGTGACAAACGTGTTTAACAGGAATTGTATGTGATGACATGTTAATCACTGAGTTGAAGGTTGTTGTTGCATACTTCTGTCTGGAAACCATCAGGAATGTTGTTTGCTTATGTGTTTACTCTTGTTTACTGTATATAGCTGAGCGACTATTGCTGATGATAGAAAATGGGAAACTGCTTTACTGTTAATGCTGTTGAAATAATCAGACAGAAACAAACAAAAAATATCCAATGGTAAACAAGGTCTGACCAGGGTCCTTCTGTTTCTTCTCAGGAGGAAACACGTTATGGCTCAAGTCCTTTGGCAATGCTGACCGCCACCTGCAACAAGTTCGGCAGCACCAGTCCAGTTCGCGACACGGCCACACCAGGCAAAACAGGGAGCGTGGCACCAGTGAAGAAACCCTACGGCATGTCCTCTGACCTCCAGGCACCCAAGAATGGCCGAGGCAGCGAGGGCCTCGCGGACTCTTACAGCAGCTCCTTTGGCGCAGGAGGAGGTCTGCTCACCCCCACCGGCAGCCCCCCTCCGCCCACAGGAGCGTACGGCTCCGACTACAACCCTTTCTCCTCGTTCCAGACCTCCACAGCCTCTCAGGACCCTTCACTCCTGGTGACCAAAGCCCACGCCACGGCTGACTGCCTGACCAGTGTCTACACCTCGCTGGACATGACCCACCCGTACGGCTCCTGGTACAAGGCAGGCATCCACCCCGGCATCACGGCGGCGCCGGCTAACGCCACATCCTCCTGGTGGGACGTCCACCCGGGCTCCAACTGGCTGAGTGCCAGCCAGACCCAACCGGATGGTCTCCAGGCGTCCTTGCAGCCTGTGGCTCCACAGGCCTCGCTCAGCCCTCCCATGCCCAGCTACAGCTCCGACTTCACCCCCCTGAACCCAGCTCCATACCCCTCCGTGGGCCTGGGCTCTTCTTCGCACCTCCTGCAATCCTCCCAGCACATGCTCCCTCAGGACATGTACAAGCCCAAACCGGTGCCCAGCACCGGCCTCATCGAGAACCCCATGGGCCTGAAGCCAACCCGTGGCTCGGGGGCTTATGCGGGCGGCACGGCTGCCACCAGCAGGTCCTCTTGCGACTGCCCCAACTGTCAGGAGCTGGAGCGTCTGGGAGCATCGGCTGCCTCACTGCGCAAAAAGCCCGTGCACAGCTGCCACATCCCAGGCTGCGGGAAGGTCTATGGCAAGGCCTCCCACCTCAAGGCCCACCTGCGCTGGCACACGGGCGAGAGGCCCTTTGTGTGCAACTGGCTCTTCTGCGGCAAGCGCTTCACTCGCTCTGACGAGCTGGAGCGCCACGTGCGCACGCACACGCGTGAGAAGAAGTTCACGTGTCTGCTGTGCAACAAGCGCTTCACACGCAGTGACCACCTCAGCAAGCACCAGAAGACGCACGCAGAGGCTGGCCTGCAGGGAAAGGCTGGGGGAGGAGAGGGCGAAGCAGAGCCCAGGGGAGTGGAGGAATCCGCAGACCCTAGCAGCGATGGGGCCCCGTCCGGTCCAGGGAACGGCCTGCAGGACCACACGACTAATGGAGAGGAGAAGAACACCACAGGGAACGTGGTAGAGAACAGCAGTGGCCTGCTGGAGATATAACCTGTCTGAACTGCCTTCAGATGGAGCTACTGTTACATCGGTGCTAATCAACATGAAAAAAGAGTCTTGATGAAAATGACGAGTGTTGTGTTTCTGTGACATTTGTCTTTTAGAAGACTGATTAATGGGCTCGGAGGGAAGCAGTGTACCACTAACACAGTTAATCTCCTGTGTGACATGAAGGGACATTGTGTGAACACAAGAAAAAGCAGGAGATGAGCAGGTTTTCATTTGTTAATTAGGCAGGCGTTTAGATGGCCATCTAGTGAGGCCTACGTTTCTGCAAAGCTTTTTTTAGATTCTGATGTTTCTTTAGGATGTTCAGTCGAATTCTTATTCTCTGTCCTTTCTGAGCATTATACACAGACCGGTGTTATGTCATTTGTCATTATCCCTACATTTTGGGCCTCACCAGCAGTTCCTTTTACAAGACATTACATTACATTTATTTCATGTAGAGACTTTTTAGTTTCTCGTTTTTAATCACAAACCTTTCTGAAGGCGAAATGATTGTTTCAGAAGGCCCTAGCAGATCAGGGCTGTAATAAGGGAGTCAGGTGTACAGTTTAGTCTTTCCTTTGAGTTTCCATGTTGATCCGTCGCTTGTCTTATTTAATGTCCTATTTACATAAAAATTTAATTTATGTCTTAAATTATGAACATTTGAGAGACAATCTTGCATTTTACTGGCAAAATGAGAAACAGACAATGAATCAAAGCCAGACATTAAGACTTCATTTTGTGTGATTTATTTATTTATTTTTTAGACACTTGATTTTCAGATTCTGGCTGTTCTATGAACTCTCTATGTACAACTCTTATAGGCTGAGCTGTAAGGTTAAAGTGGATTTTTTTTATGAAATGTCGTAATTGAATTTTTTTTTTGTTTACCACTATGTACATATGAGACTCGAACCATGAAGTGTTTCCATTCCCCAGCCAATAATTAAATTAAGTGAAATTCAGTTCTCCGTTCTCTGGATTTTCTTGCGTAGGGCTTGATGTGTTCTTTTCGTTGTTTATGTGGCACATACACTTAGGTGTAAGAGTCTTAATAAGACATTTTTAATACTTTGTTTAAGTTCAAGTTATGTTTTGATTATGATTTCTGACTTAAAAAATAAGTGAACAAATCCTCTACAGGTAGCAAATCTAAATGTGGCCATTTTTCTAAACATTTTAAGCACATTTTCTACTTTTTGTGGAAATGTAAAGGGGAAAATTATTCATCTGAGCTGATCCTGTACCAGATCTAGCCTGAAATGGCACACACTCACACTCACAGCTGTGTGTTTCTTGCTGTGGGGTAGTGGAGTGTTTGAGTGGGTTGAGTATGATGGCCTATACTTTAAAAATGCTGAGTTTAAACAATTCAACCAGGGTTATTTGGCACTCAGTGCTGGGTAGGAACTGGACACGTGCTGGTTTATTTTAACCAGCTGGTTGAGTTTACTTTTACCACTGTGTTGGGTTGAAACACCACAGCAACCACTTAAAACAGCATGGCAACTTTATGGCAAACCAATAGCAGCTACCTTATTACTATATCAACTGCATAGCAAGTGAAAAAGTATCCAAAACAGCAATTAGCAACCTAGCAGCCACCTAGTAACACCCTAGCAACCACATGGGAATTGCTTATATTGTGTAACCACTCTGCATTTTCTTCAGTAAATGCAATTTCCCAACAATATAAATCCTAATAAATTAATAATTATGTTTTTTACAATTCAATGATCAGAACATCAAAACATGAACACATGAGAAAGCTTCTTGATTCACTGCAACAAAATTCCCAGTAAGAAGCTCCAAGTCAAAGGGCGACACAGATTCTGCAGGAATAAACCAAACGGGTCAGAACTTGGAGTTAATGTGCTAGTTTTATCATATTTAGGTTGACTAAGCTTGTTAATCGAAGCCAACGAGTGTATCTTATTCACCAGCTTCTATTCTAATGCATGTACCCGCTGGACCATTTAAGGTGGAAATAGAACATTTAGATACAAGCTGATAAATAAGAAATGTTAACTTCAGTCATTCTGTTTTAAAAACATTAAGAACATATAATAGCAGTGGGAGTAAGAATATGCGGCGGGCCCCAAGCATTTAGCTGAGGTAACTAATTTGTTGTGTTGCTGGCTAGCTAATAGAACCTTTGTTAAAACCTTTAGAAATATAATGTTAAAGTTGTGTGTGCACAAAAGGTGAAGTTAGAGGCAGTGGGGTGAGGTTTCTCAGGTGCTGGGTAAAATAAAATAACCCAACAGCTAATTTAAAAATCCCAAAATTGCAGGTTATTTTTCTGAAAACTTTACCAAAGTAAGTTAAGTAACGATACAAACTATTAATAGAGCTTGATGCACATTTTAGCCACAATTTATGCATAAAGATTTAACGAAACTACTCCCAGTCCACACATTATTGACTGTCTTTGCCCCTGATATATCCATACAACTCGAAATTTACACAAAATAAATAAGTCTATTTAATTAAATAAATATATTTAATTAAATAAGGTTTTGTGCTTCTATTATCATATATAAATGTCAAATGCATAGAATATCTATTTTCTCTATAACATGTCATTTCACTCATTAAAAACTTTGTTACCTCTGAACTGCATAAAACAGCATAAAATCAAAACAGTTCCAATAAACTGCACTTAGTGGCCTGTCACTTCCTATGGTGAGAAACATGTGGAAGACAGTGAGATGTTTGAAACTTTTAATCTCATTATTTTGTATAAAATTTGAGGATAAATGAACAGTGTCTTAATTATTGGTCAGATCTTGTATTGTGATATTGAGTGAATCTCCCTGTTAGTTTTGAATAAATAATAATGTGTTTAAAATCCATATCATTCTGTTTTTGACATGTTGTGTGAAATATAGTTGAGTTAAGTCCACAAGGTGGAAAATGTCACCTCTGTTACTGGTTTAAATGGTTTAAATGGTTTAATCCCTTAAACAGCCTATGTTCTTATAAACGCCCATTACCAGAGAGTCGCCCCACCAGTTTCTACAGACGTCCTCGTAGTTACTGAGTAATACGCCATAGTGAGTAAATAAGTCTTTCTGTGTTAAGGGGTCAAGCTGTTTAAATTATCATATTTTATATATATCATTCAACTCATATAAACCAGTATGTGTTCTGTTATATAGTGACCTCATGCTGGGTTGTAGAAATGACCCAAATTGGATGACTTTAACGCAGCATTTTCTAAAGTAAGAGTCTCTAAATCAGAATGCAGACACATTGTTTTTACATGTTCAAGTTGAGTAGAGCTCAGTCAGTTTGACATATAATTTAGCCTGAACAAGTTCTACAGTTTCAGCACTGTGAAATCAGCAAGACAAAGGGAACAAGGCCGCACAATAGAGAGAACCTCTTTACCAAAGAAATGAATAGGTGATAAGAAAAGATGACCATGTGGTGGGAGTTAAGCCTTATTTTCACTCCAACTATCAAGTGGTTTCAACTTTTCGGTCAGGTTTTGTCATGCGCTCAGACAGCTGAGGAGTTGAGGAGCGCTTCTCTCCTCATATTTCGTTTCTCCTTTGGAATCTTCAAGTCACTCTTTCCTCTCCTCCGTTCTTCTCCTTCTCATCTTCTTCTACTGAGACCCCCCCACCACCACCCCACCCCAAAACTCTCTGACCCCACTCCCCTCGTTTTACTCTATCCCCTGTGCTCTGGCCTGTCAGTCTTTGCAATCTTATGGCTGAACAAATGCCTTAATTAGTTCTCGCAGCCCAAACAAAGCGGGGCTCTCAGTTGACACAATGTGTCTCACAGAGCACCGCTGAGAGTCCGCTCGAGAAAATTAAACCTCCCCCGCTGTCTGCGTGCACCAATTTACCCCCACCAGCCCTGCTACTGGACAATTACCCCACATCACTGCAGCAGACTGGGCAGCGGAAGAGAGGACAGGATAGGAGAAGAGAGGAGAGGAGATGGTGGCGGGGGGGTGGGGGGGTTGGTAGAGGCACTACGCTGTTTACAGAATTGTGGCCTGTCCATGTGGCAGTGAACTAACAACAGACTTCAGAAACCAAAGACAAAATTCTCTGGCGCTAATGTTTGCCGGCGTCCAAATACAGGGAGCACTGCAGCAACTGAGTGTAAGCAGAGGGCTTTTTTCCCCCTGCTTTGTAATGAGTCACTGAGCAACCTTTCTGAAAAGTTATTCCCTATTGACGAAACACTGTGAGTCTGGTAAGCCAAAATGACCAGAGCCTGTGTTGAAATGTGTGCAGTGGTATGTAGGGCTGGGTACTGATTTTGGATACTTTTAAGGTACCAACCAAATTGCGTTTCTGTGTCATTTGATACCAAATTTCGAGTCAGTCTTGTGCATCCCAGTGAGCCAATAAGCATCCAAAACGTTGATTTGTGATTGGCTGCCTGTATTACATGCTGTAAGCAGTCAATTCAAGGGCAAATGCAAACAACAGTCCCTCTGAACACTGTTACTGTTTAAGTCTTCCAAACCCAAGACGTCTGGGTGTGATGCTCTGACTGGATCTTTGAAGTCCATTTCCTTTGTAACCTATCAGAGTCACAAAGACTTTAGATTTTACCCACTAAATGGCCAAGATCTGCTGGTGCGTCCATCCCTCCATATATTTCCTTACAGTAGAATCTCTTTTTTTTCATTTTCCATTGATTAGCACTTCACAGGTGTACTTGTTCCACATCCTAAACATGTGTATAACTCCATGAGTCATAATCATCTTCCCCTGTCACAGATGTGCTTACATTCAAATGTATTTCTACAGCACTTTTCACAAAGCAGCTTTAAAAAGGTTGGGGTCCAAGCGTCTTATAAGCAAGTCAGTGGCGACATTAGCAAGAAAAACAAACCTCAAAGCAAGAGAAACCCATCCTTCTTTTGTTGACACAACAGATATGATTCAATGTTGAGCCAGTTATGTAGAATATCTGTATGGGTTAAGAATATAACTCAGATCAGATCTTCAATGTAGTCAATTCAAAACATTAGACTTTAATAGCACTACTTTTTTATAAGGCTACAAGACACCTACATAGGTCTTTCATGTCAACTGACAATAAGCTATATAGTCATTTATTAAGACTTTATAAGTCTGATATAATTAAATTTCATTAAAATTGTGTAGGCTTTAAAAGTCTTCACTGTCGTGCATCTTCATCTTTTTACATGTTTTGGGGTTTTCACTTTTTGACTTAATGTGAAACAGGTAGTTGTTCTTTACACTGTGCCACAATTTCCGCTAAAATAGACTAATAGAAATGCTTCAAAAATACTTTTTTTCTTCTCTCCTGTAAAGTTGCAGTATTTAAAATTCAACGTTTTTGTGGGACAGTGACGAAATGCTGCCATGTTTTTTTTCCCTAATATTTTTGTATGTAAAATATGGTGTATGTATTTATAATATGTTACAATAAGTGTATACCCTTATATTCCCAATCACTGAGTTTTTAATCCCTATCAGTAACATGCTGTCGTCCTCAGTTGACAACCCACCAATCACACTGTGTCCCACCCTTTGATCCGGAATAAGTTTACATGGCCTAAATGCGGTGGCAATCACGGCTTACATAAGGGGTAAATTCCAGAAGCACCGTATGCACACCAACCCTGTCACACACACACATACACGCTTGTGACAGCACGCTGGCCTCCCGCACCTCTCCTCCTCTTTCTCTTCCCCCGGCCGGGTATGGTTCTAATTTACCGACTCTAATGAGCTGGAGTTGAGGTCAGCTGGTCCCGGGGCCGAGTCTGTCATCAGGGCCTGACATGTTTATGGAGGTCTGAAGTGGGCGCGCGGTCGAGTCCACAGCTTTAAAGACACAGGCGGAGGGTTTGGGTGGGGTGTATATATATGTGTATGTGTGTATGTGTGTGTGTGTATGTGTCTGTTGGGGGACATATGGGGGGTAGGGGAGGGTCCGTGGCTTCTGACTCCAGCGTGACTATTATTTTTGCCTTTTTATACTCCCCTGTGGTGGTGGTAACCTTGCTTTATTTTTAAAACTTTATGTTCGAGGAGTAAAAGGGAAAAAAAGAAGAACTTAGGAGAGAGCTGAGCCTCAAGTGAGGCAGTAAAAAGATAAATATACTCAGAGACGTGAGAGAAGCGAAGCAAACCAAGTGGGGGAAGACAAGACAGGAGGAAAGAGACCAGAGAAAAAGACAAGTGAGAAAACGATGGAATCCTGACGCCTCTTATTCCGTCCCTGTTCTCAGCGAGGTTTTGCCTAAAGTAGTCAGAAGCATTTGTCGAATATATCGTGGTATCAGGTCATGTTGAAGTATAACGTTAATAATGTTACTGAAGCTACCGCTACTCTATGCTGAAAGAATGTCTTATAAGCCTGACATAGCTTGTTTTGATTGGACTTAGGTCCTGCTTCTTGTGAAATGACACAACCTTGCTCTATATTGTAAACTTTAACCAGACCTAAACCACATTTACAGACAGGACTGCTTTATTTACACTCCTTTCACACATGCACACATACGTGGGTATTCACCACTAGTTAAACAGGAAGGGGTTGACCTCTTTCTGTAGGCCTACGAGTGGCTGTTAGATCTAATATTCTCTATTAAAACTGAGACATCTCACCTACATTTTTTTCATGTACTTGAGATGTAATGAATGTAATTACCAGTGGAACATCCACTGTGCATTACCACAATACACAGTAATGTCTACTTTACAGCAGGCGAAGTGGAATCATCCTGCGACTAATTCAATTTAGTTTTGTGAATAAAAAACACCACACGTGTATTATGTACATTATTCTATGGTAGAGATATAACAGAATACCATTATCTACTGTATATTTAATAACTATTGAATCTGTTTAGCGCCCAGAAAATCTGGATTAAGTTTACTTTTCATATTTAATAAATCTTTTGACCCCCTTGCACCATAAGTTTATCACTCCCAGTGCAGACTCTTTTCAAAAACCTGAGTAAATGGGAGCTGTTTAGCTAGCATATTTTGTGGAGTCCCACAGGGTTCAGTTTAAGGGCCTATGAAATAAATTATGACACTAATGAAGTGGAGGCTTAAGTATTGTGTTTAAGGGGTTAAGCAGCATTTCATTAGGCCAATATAATAAAAAAAAGATGAAGAATTAAAAACATGCGTGATGAACTTTATAGTTAATATATATTTTACATATAATTATTTATTTCAATATATTTATTACATACAGATGCAGGTAGGGTGAATATTGAGGTCATGTCTGACATGGAAAGGGTTTAAAACAATCCTGAGTTGTTTTCATAAATAAAAGAAATACTTTTATATATCGAATATTGTGCCAATATATATCTGTATTTGTGACTGTTTAAAACACACTACCTGTTCATTCTGATTCTGATGTTCCTGTTGTATCCTGCATCCTGGTAATCTGCTGCCTGTGAAAGTGGCTCCTGTAAGTGTGTTTTGTTATATATATATATATATATATATATATTTTTTTTTTATTTTTTTATTTTTTTTTTTTATGTGAAGCAAACTGACACACATTAAAGTTAACTTAAGTTTTTGATTCTCATTAAAAAAACAATGTTGTGAGGCACTAATAGCTGTGTACCAGTACAGACTGTATATTGCCAAGCACTATAGCACTATTTGAAACACTAAACACATCCTATAAACGCTCCCAACTCAAAGACCATTCAAACCCAAACACAAGTTGTCTGAATGGCCTCGCCTTGCCTTTACAGTCAGTCCCAGCAGAAACAATGGGCCTTCCTCAAATCTTTATCAGGCTATTGGTGCTAAATCTTCTTCCTCATGCCCTGAGGAACGGGAGGGGTGCATTACAACAGGAAAAGGTTCAGGTGTGTGCAGGTGACCTTTGTTTTAAGGCTGTGTGTGGGGGGGTGGGGGTGTGAGTGGGAAACCTAGCCTCAGGGAATCTTTCCACATCAACAGCAACTAAAAAAAGAGAGAGAAGAGAGAAATAGGTGACCTGAAACAACAGCAGGAGGTCAAGAAAGGTCAGATGTTCGCTGATGAAGAAAAAGGAAGAACGCTTTCAGGCCCACAAAAGAGGCCCAAGATTGATCATCATTAGTCCATTTAAATTAACTGCGTTGGCAACAGGGTGGTGCTTAGCAATACTTATCTAAAGCTTTCACAGTTGCCTTTATGGGCCCCTTTCTGTAACTGAGCTCCCTTCTGCTCTGAAATGTATCAAACACACCACTAAATGGACCAATTCTGTTTATAGGAACTGTGGGCAGGCTGTGGCAGGCTCCATATCCCTGTAAAAAGATAATATGTTCCCTATTAAATGTCCCCCGGATGACAAATTGCTTCCAGAAAAAAATGGAAGCTAAGGAAATGGGCTGTGACACTTCAAAATAGACATCCTCTTCTTAATTCCTCAAATTCACAGTTCTGCTCCTCAACGACCTTTAGAGTCTGCGTCCTCTTTCATAGCCCCTTGTATATACAGTACATCCTGCATCTGCCCTGTTGTGCTCAGCACTCTCAATGCTCTGCTTTTTAAATGCTTTCTTTTAATTACTTTCATTCAGTTTTTCTAAAAATATAAAATTGTTCTTGATCTATGATCATGTTGGTAATTTACTAAAACTAAAGGGTTACATCACTGTATTTGAGTTACTGAATGTATTTGTGTTTTACAGTGTTTAACTGTAAGGAATGTTTTATGCCTGTTTCCTGATGGTGTCCTTTTATCACTACAATATATCAAATGTCTTTTATACCATTTGATTATATATATATATTTGTATTCATTCAGGAAATTAAACTGACCTGTATTTAAGTATCTAAGGTTACTTATGTAGCTGTAACTACCATTTGCTTTCTTATATTACAGTCATAAAGCCAGTAAATTCAGTAAAAGACTTCAACACTTTATTTTAAGACACCACTTGTAGGTGTTTTCTAGGTACCCACTTGTTTTTAACCAGCATTCAACCAAATACTTTTAATACTAATGCTACTCATTTCAATATCAATGCAACTCTGCTCTAGGTTTACTGTAAAACATTCTACCCTTGACTTTATATCTTCACCAACATCAAAAAACCCATAGGTTCGACGTAGTATTGATAGGGTTGCAATATTCTGGGAATTTTCAAAGTTGGAAAATGTATCATGGGTATTAACAGGAATAAACTGGTATTTATGGGAATTAACTGTAATTATTGGGAATAAATATATTTGAAGTATTCAGAATATTTGTAGCTAAAGGTGAGAAACATATAGTTGGTAAAATATACTGAAGCTTGGCTAAAATAATTAGATATGATATCATGATGATAGTGTAGTAGTAGTAGTGTAGTATAGTTCCTTTAATCATCCAATTTTTCATATTAATTCCAATAAATTCCCATCATTTCCCAAAGTTTTTAAAGAATGTAAAACGTTCACAAACTAGATTTGATAGTCATTTGAGCAGATATAGATGAAAATAAAGTATTTTCTCAATTTAAAAAAAAATTAATAAATAGTGAACTAATAATAATAAGAGAAAGAATAATTGTTCAAAAAATGTTCAGGTGTATTTTTTATCAACAACCTACATTTATTATACCCTCCTAAAAATCAATATTTCTGAGTGATGCCATAGAAGAACCACTTTTGGTTCCATAAAGAGCCATGTTTGTGATAAAGGTGAAAGAGTATGAAGTATGAGTTTGACCTTTAAAATGTTAAAGAACATCTACATCAAGTGATGCTTCCTCAGACCTTTAAAAGGTTCTTCACACTCATGTTTCTCAATGAAACCCAAAGTGGCTCTTCTTTGGCATCGGGACCATTTAAAGCAGGAGTGTATTATCTTCACTCCTGAGAGTTAATGGAGACAGCAGGTTAATTGTGGTCATATTTAATTTTTTGTAATTTTTATCTACAGATGCTCAAATGATCTGCAAACTATCCGACAAAACCTTTATACCCTTTAAACAGGGGGTTCTTCGAAGGTTCTTTAGAAAAGGTAATGGGTCTATGGGGAACAATGACAACTGCAAGAACCATCGGAAGTAGTAGGAAAGTATAAGATCCCTGAGGGACGTTTGGAGGTTCTTCAATTTGATACTGTGTTTTTACGGATCCCCTGAAGTTCATAGAAGAAAGGTTCCTTAAAGGTTCCTCAAAGCACCTTAAAAGTCACTTTCAAACTCAAAACTTTCAAGACCCCCCAAACGTTCCTCAAGCCTCTGATACTTTTAACAGTGTAAAAAATATTGTAAAGCTTTCAGTTAAATACTTAGGGGGTAAGTTTACATGAGTCTGGACTGCTCCTCTTAGTTAAAGGGTAGGTGTTCTTAGTTTGCTTGTTTTTATTCAGGGTTCTTTAGAAGGATTTTGGCACTTCAACTTTTCCATTTCCATTGCAGGCCTAATATTTTGGAAACCAAAATTTCCTCACTTTGAAAAAAGAATTTTGATGTGGTTTGTAAAATGTTTTAAAATATTATAATAAATTGCTTATTTTAAAAGAAAATGGTTCCTTGACGGTTCCTCCGCAGTTTCAAATGAAAGAACCTCAACCTTACACTTTTAACAGTGTAGAGTCATTCACACTTTAATATGTGCCGCCTCGCTGTGTGGTAGCGGTGAAACAGAAACAGAATTAAAAAAGAATAAAGAAAGAAAAAAAGAGGAGGGAAAAATGTGCAGGAATATTAAAAACAACAAGAATAAGGATTTACAGAGAAACATGGAAGGGGAATCAGAGAGAGAGAGAGAGAGAGAGAGAGAGAGAGAGAGAGAGGGATGTTAAGAGTGAGTGATTTGACTTGGCCTGCTGGAGGGTTGGCAGGGTTCTGGCGGAGGAGTGTGGTGGTTCAGAAGTCCTCCAGAAAGAGGCGCCAGTGTGTCCGGCGGGGGCTCTGACCATGAGCCCCCCTCCTTCCCGTCCCTCCTCCCCCCCCTCCCCCGGAGTCACGGCCACAACACCTCCCCACCACCCCCAAACTAAGCCACTGGCAGGCAGAGAGCTGCTGCCACTCTGCGCTTATTTAATATCCTGCAGCAATTGAAATATCTTTGTGGGTGAGCACACACGCACACACACACACTTATACACACATAAATGTGCCATCATGCATATGCAAGCTAACACACACACACACACACATATACAGACACACAAACATTCAACCAAATACATACACACCCTCACCACTGAAAATAAATATATAAACTTCAATAATTTCATTCTCTTATTTGCTGCCAAGACTGGTTAAAAAGCCCCTCTCGGTCTTCTGCATGATGTTGAGTGTAATGGGAAGAGGAAAAATGTCTTACTCTGCACAAACTGCTCCGAGTCCCAATAAAGCGAGGGGAGCCTCAGCTCAGACAGCTGACATACTTCCCAGTCGATGTGCCGTGCTGCTCAGAACCCCCCCAGCTTTCTGTTTATTTGAATCCTAGAGGCTTTCTTGCTTTGAGTAAAAATATACTATGACCGGTAGCTCGGCAGAGTCCTCCCTCAGTCCCTCAGTCCAGTAAACAGGCTCTGGTCTAGGAATCCACGCACAGGAGCTCAGCCCAGATAAAGCAGGAGCAAGAACAGCAACATGATGCCAGTTCTGAGAAACTGTGTACATCACTTCCACATGAATAATATCCACATCAGCAGAAAACACAAGAACTGTGTTTTGAAGACACAACTGTGCTGATCCATTGTTTTTGTTTTTACATTATGTATTGTACATCATTATAACTGTGGTTATATTAGCCTTCTGTCTAGCCTATGTCTCTTTATAGGGGCATTCATTTTGCCACGTTTTTCATGGTCTGTCGTATCTGTGATGAAGAAGAGCTCAATCAGTGAGCTGTTATTTGTTGTATTATTAGGCTGTATGTTGTCCCTTTCCCTCTGTGAATATCACAAGCCAAAAGTAGAGTTGTCATGATACTGGAATTCTTAAGTGTGGTTTCACAATGATCTATACCAAAAAAAAAAAAAAAAAAAAAGAAATTTAACTGTATTTTTTAAAGCCTGTTTAGACCTTACAGATGAATTAACATTAATTAATAATCTATTTTTTTTAATCAGTAATTACAAACTCTTCTCTAAAATATATACATACAGTCCCTCCTCAATTAAAACTTAAGAATGTGATTGCATCTACTCAACTTGCCTTCCTCCCCACATCACTCCTACTCCTACTGTGATGTTGGTCAGCCAGGCCTTAGCTGTCAGCTGTGGGTTGTCCAGGGCTTTCCTCACAGCACGTTGGCTGCCTAGTGATGCAGTATTCAAAAAGAGGCAGTGACTGTCTTCACCCTCTTAGTGTTGGGGGCATTGCTAGTGATTGAAGTTCACATTAACAGGAAATGGAAGATTTGGCCTTCCAAGTTGGGTAGCAAATGGGAAAAATTAGAATTAAATTATTATTTAAAAAAAACAAACAAAAAAAAAACAAGCTACAAATGAAGTGAAATTGACCTGAATAATAAGAACTTCTTCAGAACACTAGCAACCTTAGTATCTGTAATAAAAAAAAAGCATGGCCGCCATGGTTCCATTTCCTCCTGTTCTGTAGAAATGTTGTCATATTTCCACCAAGAGTCTGAGCGCTAGAGACCATTGGCCTACTCATTTGACCCTGCCATTTCAGGGGTTGGTTGATGGCACTTCCTCCCCACATCACTCCTACTCCTACTGTAATGTTGGTCAGCCAGGCCTTAGCTGATCTGCCTCCCCCTCTTTATGAACCGCGGCATCGCTAGGCAGCCAACATGCTCTGAGGAAAGCGCTGGACCACCCACAGTGCTGATGGCGGCGGTTCAAAAAGAGGGGGAGGCAGATCCAGATTCCCCTACTCATTTGGTAGACCCTTCCCCTTCTCCCACACCAAGCGTGTCTCAGACCGCCTTCATTGAGCTTACAGCACTGAAGCAAAGTGAATTTTCCCATGGATTCCCAGTTTTGAGCAGGTCATGTAAGTTTCACTACTACTCCATGTAATGAACAGAAGGGGCACAACACAGGTCCTGCAGACTACCGATCCTCTGCAGCCAAGGCTGTCAATCACTTAATTCCTGCATGTAACCCTGCCTTCTTACGATATAGCAGAAAAACGGTTGAAAACTGATTTCTGAGGGGAAAAAAATCTGACAATATTTGCACAGGGGAAACTAACTGCTGGAATTAAACACAGGAGACAGAAAGAAAGTTTAGCGGAATAAAATGAGATGGAAAATGAACTGTTTTGTTATTGTAGTAGAGGAGGACGGGCGAGCTACACATCATACTGCTGCTACCAGCCAGCAAAGATACTAGACCTGTGGTTGTGCCACTTTTGAGAGATGTTTAGCTATCCATAGCTGTGCCCTACTCACTATCCCCTACATGCGAAAATCCAGATCACTGTATAGAGCACTATTTGATAAGGTAGTGAATGATGATTTTGGACATGTTGTTAGCAAGTGAGCTCTGTTCATGCAATCGCATAGCATGAACATTTGAAAAGTTGGTCTTCCTTCAGAGAACCTGTGTGTAAATCTTTAAACCAAACAATGCAATGTATTATGGATTTTCCATGTCCATGTCCTATTTGACGGTGCATTATGGGATTGTTACAGTCCATAAAAAGAGGGACTTGTTACCTATAAATTGGGGGGAAATGTCTACTCAACAACCAGCTAACTTATATCTGCAATATATTTAAAAAGTCATATCACTTACCACCATTAAAGTGTCTCTGTATCTGCACAGGTTGTTTACCACAAGCTGGATCTAGCTTGCTAGCATTAGCTCGCTAGTTGGAAACCAGTAGAAAAATTTGCTATATTTTACACTACTAGCTGCATGGTTTCTTTATAATCCTAGACTCAACATTTTGTACATTCGACAGTAGCTGAAGAGTCGGTTCTTGTTGTATGCAGAAGAAAGGATCAGCCAATCTTCACAGGGGCCAAATCATTATGGCCAGACGACTGGGTCGGAGCGTCTCCAAAACAACAAGGCTTGTGGGGACTCCTTGTCAGTTGTAATGAGTAAGCAGGGACAAATCAAAAACTGGTGACGGGGCATTGGGTGCCCATGGCTCACTGATGTGTGGCGGCAGTGAAGGCTAGTGTGGGACAAGTCTTTATTTAAAATGAGTTAAGTTATTGGTTTGGAAGGACTGTGTCAAAATAGACAGTGTAGCATAGCCACAGAGCAGTGAGAGTGCCCATGCTGACCCCTGTCCACTGTCAAGATGCCTACCGTGTGCACAAAAGCATCTGAACTGGACCTCTGAGCGATGGATAAAGGTCACCTGGTCCAATGAGTCCTGTTTTTTTTTTTTTACATCTTGGCCAGGTATGTGTGCCTGTGAGACATACTGGAACAACCAAGTCTAATTCATGAAGGCCAGACATGCTGGAATATCTTGGTGCCAGATACCACAGGGCATTTAGAGGTCTTGTAGAGTGAGCTGTTTCGGTGGCACGCAGATGACCATCAGCATATTAGGCAGGTGGTCTTAAAGTTTTGGCTCGTCTGTATATGTGTCAAAAGCTTTATGTCTTTTTTTGCAGGGAAATACTTTCAGACATGAGGCTATGAGTTGTTCCTGGTATGTTATGACTAGTCTGATCAAACTGAGTGCAGTTATGCTATAGCTTTCATAAAGGTCTAGAAAATAAGTCAGTGGGCTGACACCAAAAAGCCATAACATTAATACCACCTACCTAATATTGAACAGGCCCACATTGTCCCTCCTCAACAGATCTGAGCATTCGAACTGTGGGCTCCACAAAACCTCTGAAGGCGTTATGAGGAATTTCCCACCAAAGCGTTAGCAGCGGATCCTTCAAGTCCTGTAAGTTGTGAGTTAGGGCCTCCATGGATCACATCAATAAGCGTTAGGTGCCCATGTCACCGATTTGCTGGTTGTCCTTCCTTGGACCAGTTTTGGTAGGTACTGACCACTGCACACACCAGGATCACCCAACAAGACCTGCCTGCTATTTTGGAGCTGTTCGGACCAAGTTTTCTACCCATCATAATTACCCTTGTCAGAGTGGCTCAGATTCTTAAGCTTGCCCATTTCTCCTGCTTTTAACACATCACCTTCAGGAACTGACTGTTCACTTGATGCCTAATTTGTAGATCCCACCGCTTGAGAGATGTCACTGTAGAGAGAAAGATAATAAATGTTTTTCACTTCACTTGTCAGTGGTACTAATATTATGGCTTATGGTTATGCTAGGCTTACAACAACTGTCTATGGCTTCATCATGTTACAGTAAAGTAGTCAATGAGCTGTAATGACGTAAAACACTGGTTGTCCTAAGTTCAATCTACTCTCATAGAGGTCAGATACTAGCACTGTTATCCCAAGAATCGATGAATAGCCTAGAAGTTTTATTTTTTATAGATTAACTTAGCTACAGCTACAATAAAACGAGGTACCTTTTATTTGACCCTCCTCTCCCTCAGGCTGCTTGAAATAACGATTTTGTTTTTTTTTAGTTTCATGTTTATTAATATAATTAAAGCATTTTTTAAGTGTGCTGCATAAATAAACTTGCCTAGCCTTGCCCTTACCCTGCACATTGGTTTATTCGCTTATATGCCTTTTTTTTATGAAAGTAATATGTGACATGAAGTTAAGTGTTTATCATAGCATGGTATGCTAGCTGGTTGTAGCTGTAGCTGGTTTCTGTAATCTATTATGTCTATTATATCTCATATTGTGCCTTTTCTTTTAGCGAAATAACATTTGCCTCGCACTCAAAAGATATCCATGGTTTACTAGGCCAGTTTGTTTGATTCCACAAAACAAAGCCATTGGAAGCCATCCCTATAAACCCTATAAGTCTGGATCAGGGAGTAGGTGAACCTTTGCAGGACAATGGGTCTCCAGGGGAAGAGTAAAAAAATGGTTTACTGAAAAACATTTGCACTTTTCCCCTTTACGCCTACGGACGCCCAGACGGGCCATGGGTTAACTGTATTTTTCTTGAGCTCTCAAGATGGTTCATTAGCCAGAAAAACAAAATGTATCTATTTTCTGTTGAACATCTTTTCTCAATAAAAATAAATGATTAGGTTGTGATCACAAGAAAAACACCAGTTATCTCAAGATCTCAAGTAACACAAATAATCATGAAAAAAATACTTTTTTCAACTTGAGATTACAAGAAAACACTTGGTGTCTTGAGATCAAAAAAATAAGTTGAGATCACAAGAAAGGTAAATTATCATGAGAAAAACACCTATTTTATCCTGAGATCACCAGAAAACCTGTTCATCATAAGAACTTCTTTATGGCCTTCATAGATTTTAGATAAACCCAAACAGAGTCAACAGGCTAAGCCATGTTTGCTGATGCTAAAGTTTGCATCTCTGGTTTAGCAAAGAAAAAAGTCTATAGACTTCTCTCGCATTTGTCTCATAGTTCCAGTGCAAAACCTTTGGCGTTTGTTCTGAGGGGAAAAACGGAGCACATTAGATTTTTTAGCTAAACCATTCCGCTCTGTCCGGAGGCATCGCTAATGTTCTTCAGCTCAGAGTTAGCGCCGAAAATTAACGCTGCGCACGAGAGCTCGTCCTGCATTTAGTGTGAGCCCATAATGACTCTGATCATTACAGAGTGATTGTCTCCGACGAGAAATCCCTTAAACAGCCTCGGTTTGGACCCGGAGTGCTCCACTCCATCTCCGCGAGAGCCACCAACCGCCGCTGCCGCCAAAAATAACACGCCAGCGCCACTCCAGCCTGGGCCTGACCACAGAGCAGCCCGCCGCAAGAGCCGGGATCAAAACACACACAAAAAAGGAAACACAGCGGATCGGGGGGGAAGGAAAAAATTGTTCATATAACTTTACTCCACTTCTTATAAGATACCCAGAATCTGCTGATGATTTTGGCTTCGAGCGAACCCACAGAATCGAATCTACAGGCCCGGGCCAAGTCAACAGAGGAAACGTGCAACGTGTGTGAGTGTGTATGTGCATGCTGAATGGAGATTTGATGAAATACACTGCCCAAAGTGGTGGTGGTTCTTCTCAGAGCAAGTCATTCAGCAGTGGCAGCTACATTCATAATTCAGAAGGCAGCGAGGATTTTCACCAAATCATCAGATTGAAAGCATTAGTGGACGAGTGAGCAGTGGGGTGAAGGAACCCACACTGCTGGAGGCCACAGAAACAGCAGGCCTGAAATGTAAAGCACACACTGGTTCCTCCTGGTGTTCATGGTTATGCTTATGGATAGAGGACGGCACCAGAAGCAGGGATATGTGTAACATCTGCTGTTTTGGCATTAAAAAAAACACTGATTTTATTTGAACATGTAAAGTTAACTGATATATGATCACATAGTAGATTATCAGAATGTAGGCTGATCTGTTCATTTTCTATTACAAGTTTTAAAGCAGCTCCGGTAACAAAAGCGATGCAAAGATTATTCTCCTGAAGCACGAGTAAAGGCGTGTAGAGCAGCACAAACCCATAGACCAGTATAATTTAATTAGCATTGTATATTTATATATATATATTTTTGTGTAAAAGTGTTTGATGTGGTGTTGTCAGATGGGGTTGCCAAACATTTCCTGATATCACATTTGTTTGGTTGCTTGTGTATAGCTAGATGAATGCCATATATATATTAAACACTATGACACCATTTCAACCACCTAGCAACACCCTAACACTGCAACACTGCAGAAACACCTTTCACCCAAGCAACTAATTAGAATACCACAGAAACATGCTTACAACAGCCTGAAACACCATAGGAACCACCCTGGCATTCATCTAGTAATACACTAGCAACCAAACAAATGTGAAATCTGGAAATGTTTGGCAACCCCATCTGACAACACCATATCAAACACTTTTAATCACTGTTTAAAAACTAAATTAAAAAAACCCTCAAAAAAGACAGGACCAATCACACAATGGTACAGATGCCCTCACCAACTTACTGAATGAATTAAAACTCATAAAAAAATAGGACGTCATTCAGTAATGGACTAAAATGAATGCGAGACAAATGTGGACAGCTAAAAGTGACTGGCTACCAATTACCTCTGTAAATATAAGAGTTTATAGAGTTAATATGAAATAAGGGTAGTGATCCTTATGTACATGAAAACACATACTACGGATTTGGCAGACACAGGTAATAGTACAGTGATAATTACCGTCAGTGAGTTATTGCTCTGGTGAGTTATTATGCACATTGACTTGTCCGTTCAAAACTGATTTTCACAAAATATTTTTTTTGTAACAGATTCCATTAACAAAACAAGCCTCGGTACAAAATATATCTTTGTCTAGGGTTCCTCTACCTCCACATGCTTTTGTGCTTTGGGGATGTAAATTATGACTGAGAAACAACTCATTAGAGCTGAAGTTGGCTAACTAGTGGTGAAGATATTTCAGTGGTGGGACAGAAGGACTACTGCACACAGGACAGCTCATGGTAGTGGAATACTGCCCCTCTCTGGCAGTCTTTTCTTTAAGAGGCTTCTGCATAGTTTCTTGGGTACTTCATTATAATAGCCAACAATCCTTTCAAAGCCACCAGACATGTGTTACTTGTTTAATATGAAGGCACACGCCTGGCCTGATTATAAAGAAATGAATGCATTTAGGGGTAGCCTGTGTTATCTACCATACATGCCGGCTTCTCCTTTCTAAATCGGACTTCATTCCACTAGATGGCAGCATAGAGAGGTGATCAGATGAGTTAAAAAGGTGTTAAAGGCGCACAGATTTGTCACTGTACAGCGAAATGTGTCCTCTGCATTTAACCCATCTGTGGTAGTGAACACACACACACACACTAGTGAACTAGGGGCAGTGAGTACACACACACCCAGAGCGGTGGGCAGCCAACTCCAGCGCCCGGGGAGCAGAGAGGGTAAAGGGCCTTGCTCAAGGGCCCAACAGTCGCAGCTTGCCAATCCCGGGAATCAAACCCACAACCCTGTTATCAATAGCCCGGCGCTCTAACCGAGCCACCACTAGTTTCCTGACAGAAGATGCTTGATGAAGCCTCTGTTAATAAGACTCAGGCTCATCCTTACAGTTTCTCAGTGACACAACAGTGATGTAATGTTGGTGTAATGATGACGCTACAGGGTTATATCATGGGTTGGAGTGTATATTTTCAGCCTTCACAAATCCACTCCACTGTTTAAAGTGTTGGGACTGACACCTCTCTGTGCATATCACAGCTAAAAGTCAGTTATTTTATGAAATTGCCACAACTGAAGTTTTACAGTGATGCAGTTCTGTATTGAGCGAGCCTAAAGAGAAGGCCAAGGGGGACAATTGATACAGGTCCACTCAAGGTCAAAGGACACTTTTTTGTTTATTTTCTAAGAGAAATTAACTAAGAAAATAATTACATTTTGAAAAACTTTAAATAAATGTTTAAATAGTTATTCTGCACATTTCAGACATAATTACTAATGTGGGTTTTGCAATATGTTAAATAAAGTAAATAAACAGTAACTATGCTTTAAAATGCACAGCTGTTTGGGCACGCTTGCACAATACCTGTTCTCCCACTAGATGGTGCTACTTTTAATTTTGCATGGGATTTTTGGGGCCCTTTTTTTAAGGGATGCATTATCCAGTAACGTCTATGAAATATTCTGTAACACATGTAAAACATCTTCACCTCAAGGGAGGTGTTGTTCTGTGTGCTGAGAGTTTACAAGGGTATTATTAAGTGCTATCAATTAAATTCTGCTATTAATTAAGTGCTGAGAAATAATTCTGTATGACAACACATGTGTTTGTGTTGTCATACATGTGACAAAGCCATGTATTTCCTACCTTGAAACATCTACCTAACCTCTATTTATGATTTTATGAATCAGCCACATTCCTAAGTGCAGCCTATCTGTGTGGCAGCACAAGGCCGATTTCTGGGCTTTTTCCCTCATGCTAAAGGTGCACGTATTTGCACGTATTTGTCCTCCGCATTTAACCCATCTGGTAGTGAACACACACTCACACACACACACACATGTGTTAGGGGCAGTGAGTACACACACACACACACACACACAGAGCGGTGGGCAGCCAACTCCAGCAGAGAGGGTAAAGGGCCTTGCTCAAGGGCCCAAAAGTGGCAGCTTGCCGAGCCTGGGAATCGAACCCACAACCTTGTTATCAATATCCCGGCGCTCTAACCGCTGAGCCACCACTGCCCCCTAAAGCTCCTCAAACGCCAGAAATTCACCGTTATCTTCTTTCCTCCTGACACCTGACAGAAGTTAGCGAATTATAAAGACTTACTTATAAGAGTCAACTGAAAAGAGATATATTCCTCTTTTGAGTTTTGCTTCCTCTCTCAGTATCTTATCTCTCTCTCACAGGACCATTTGAACATGTTTCTGTACTCAGCTCCAAGTTCACATTTCAAACTCAAGCTTCATACTTTCATATTATCATAAAACAAGCACATTTTGGGGGAGTTATGATGATTCTAAGGGTCTGTGACTGACATATTTTAGGAGGAATTGTAGGAATTGTAGTTGTGGGGCCCAGTGTCATATCTTTCCATGGGGCCCAAAAACTACACAGATATATTGTTTTAAAGATACACACCATCTCAAAATGTTTGTAGACATCTGTTCATCCAGCATTTCTTCAGAAATCATGCTATATATCACAATATACACAATATGGACAAAAGTATTGGGACAAATGCTCATTCTCCTCAAATTTTCCAAAATTAGGGGGATTAAAAGTTGGAGTTGGAGTAACGTCTCTACTGTCCATGAAAAAAGCCTTTCTACTAGATTTTGAAGTAGCATTGCTGTGAGGATTTGACTGCATTCAGCAACAAGAGCATTAGTGAGGTCAGAATGTTAGATGGTCACCACCTCACCACATCCCCAACTCTCCGACTCATCCCAAAAGTACTGGATGGAGCACTAACCATTATTCCAGAGAAGACAGTTACACTGCCCCACAGCTTAATGCATGGGGGCTTTATACCCCTCTAGCCCAAGACTGGCATTATTAGGCATGGTGCCAAAAGGTTCATGTTTATTTGCTCCAGAAGCCCTATTCTATTGGCAGTATTTCGCATGTGCACATATTTGACAGCAATTACAAGTGCAACTTAAAGTAGCTAAATGCTTTCATTAGAAAGGATGTCCACAAACATTTGGACAACAACTGCATTCTTGTTTTAATGCAAATTATAAGTAGTTCTGGTAAAATTAAATAAATTAAACAAATCTACTGAATAAAAATCACTGTAACTTTATGAGAAACATTATATTGAAGATGTCTTCAAATATTGTGATATTATTATTCCGACACATTGATGATAAAGATGATTTGTTACATCTTTAACATATCTTGCCACTCCAACTCCAACTGATGGAGATTTTCACTCCAGTTCCACTGCTCCACAGCCCAGTGGTGGTGACCTTCAGCTCACATGTGGCTGCTTTAAGCACCCAATTCAACTTAATTCACTAATTAAAACGGGTGTCTGGATACCTTTATACATACAGCGTAAATATATGTGTCTCTCGTGTGTTTCAGCTATCTCAGGTCACACTTGTAGTGCTTTAGCAGTAATTACAATGCTAACTTTAACAATTTGTGGGCCTTTACACAGGTGAAGCAATGAGCGGCTGGGTGTAGGCTTCAGCTGAGGTAATGGTCCTAAATTTAGAGAGATAATTGGACAATAATTGCTTGCAACAGAAATTGTAAATCAGGTTGATACTCTAGCCGAGTCTGCAGACCATGGCAGGACTTATTATTTCAAAACAATGTAGACAATAATTACTGGTAAAACTGCATGTCTATACTAGAGGCCTTGGTTTGCAACTGGATGTCTAGCTATATACAGCCATGGAGGCCTGGTTTGCTTTGAGCTTCTTAGCCTGCCAGCCGACGCCACATGGTCTGCTTGACCAGAAGGCAGAAAGCATGTGACTTACACACTGAGTAGGTTTTTCATCTCTGTCATTTTTCTCATTAACGATCATTTTTATGATTTATGAATATACATTAATGACATACATACATCTTGTTGACTCCTCCTCTCCTGCCATTTAAACCCCTTTCTTCTTGATTTTGATAAATATATGCATTTATTAATTGCAATATATGCAAGCAAAAGTATTTTTTTAATAAAGTTTAAAAATTGAAGCCTATAAATACTTTCCAGCATAAAAAAAAAATATTCAGCTGCAAGCAACATGTGTGCAAACTTTACAACTCATTCCATAGATGGAGGGGCTAGTGGTATCAGTCAGTATAATACGGTATATCTAAAAATTACTGCAAGCAAATTGAATCATAATTTTATAATTTTGTATTGTTTGATACAGATAAGTCGACCTTAATGCATAAAAAAATGCATCGGTATAACATTTGATCATTGAAAAAGAGGTTGTGCAAACGTGGCAAATACAGTTTACTGAGAATTTATATGGGGAATAAGGACTCTCACTTTGGGAGGTGTGTACAGTACCACTGCGAAACTAACCCATCATGTGAAGGCTGTACTGGGTAGTCTGGCTAACTCTCACTGTGAGTTGTTTATCTGCTTTAAATTGTGTGCTATTAGAGCCATCATGAGGGAGATTAAAACAACATAGCAGTGGTTTGTGTGACTTCAGTGTGAGTCAGGATCCAACAACCCTTAAACAGATACGTTTATGGTGTAAAAACTTCATGGTGGTCTTCATGGTCTCCCCAAATGTTGTATTAATTTGGAATTCACTCTCCATTACTACCTAAACGTCATCACTGAGACTATTCAGGCATTGCAATTTGCCAGAATGTAATAAAATATAATACATGTAGTATATTATAACTGGCTAGTCTTCTGACAGCTCGACTACGGCTCAGCTACTCCATGTAATAAACAAAAAGGGTGCGATTGTAGGTCCTGCAGACAGTCACTTCCAGCTAAGGCTGTCCTTCTGATGATAAAGCAGAATAAGGGTTTAAAATATAATATAATGTAAAAAAAAAATAATAATAATACATGCCTTTACAGATGTTTATTAAAAGTATATGTTATGTTACTGAGAGAGAGAGAGAGAGAGAGAGAGAGAGAGAGAGTGTGTGCTGGCTGAGAGAGAGAATTTTACTATTTCAGGAAGAGGGTTTAAATGACAGTCCTGTCTTACATACTGAGAGCTTATTGAAATTGTTAATTATTTTTAGTTAATTATTTGTTAAAGGGGATTTAACTAAGCAGAACACCAATAAAACACCTTTATTTATATTTGCATAATTTGTCATTATTTATAATATAAAGGAAAATGAACATTTCGCCTGATATAAACAGTAAAAATGAGAGTTAATGGATCTGCATCTGATCCACATACAAGACGCAGGCCTCCAATTTACCAAACAAACATTGTGAACGGCAACGACGTGCCGATACCGAAGACAGCCGTGATTGGTTTACACACACGTCGATGCGCCGTCGTGTCATCGCATTTGATTCTCATTGGCTAAGCGGAGACTCGCTTATGTTTTGGACCAATCCGGTGAGAGAGTGCTCGCAGTCCGTAGCAGGGCAGCTTTAGCTCTGCTTTACCGCCGGAGGTGACAAACCGCCCGCTGCACGGACAAACAGGCGGGCTGCTTTGAAACCAGAAAGCCTTATATATTTGACTAGGATGTCTACTTGTAGATGCATGTCGTATTTGTACATTAACCGCAGTGATAGGCCACACACCGAGGCTCGTTCATAGTTTGGAGGGACTAGTGAGCTGCACAGTTGGCTAAGCTGACTAACACGATTCCAATTGACTGAATGAACAAGCTGGCGAGGCGGTACGGTAGCCATGGTTCAATGTTTTTTTTTTATGTTTTTTTCTTTTTAATTGTGTAATTTAATATTGCTTATTTATATTAAAATACTAAAGACTGCGTTAATATTAATAATAAAAAATAAGCGAGTGGCTATGTGTGTCAAATGACGCTGTAAGAAGAGTTAAAGGCGTGACTGGGCGGACGACCGTGTTTTGGCGACCACAGCGGGAGGATGATGGCACCGAGTCGGCTAACATTACTGCTCATCATCGGGTTTGTGTGGGGTGAGTCCAGCCTGCTGCACCCATCTGTTCCTTTAATCCACAGTCGGATTGCTGCCTATAGTCTGAAACTGGAACATCACCTCTTCGTAATGGGGTGGGCAGTGTGTCTCATTGATCCTCTGACTGAGTTCAGTTCGTGAGTCTAAGCTAAAATCCATAATTACGTTTTATAGCAATGTCTAATATAAAGAAAATGGATAAGTCGTGTAATCTGCTATAGCTGAGTTATGGCACACGTTAAATGTCACACTACAGTCAATAGGGCTGTATGCAGAAGTCCTTGGAAACGCATTGGTGGCTTCACTGACTTGTTGTTGACCTATACTGCTGCACTAATCAGATCATATGGTCTTATTTCTTTATATACATATACGCAGGGTTCATTGAGTAATAGCTTTCCAGCACCCCCGTGGCCCTTTACTGAGCCTGTATGATCCGCTTAATGCCTGTCCCAGAGCTGGTATGGGGGGAAGCGCCCACTTCAAACTGACCTCCAGAAACACCTGCCTCGTTTTTCAGGTTATGCTTGTTGAGAAGTGGGTGAGTGTAAAGGCACACACTCTTCATCACCATGTAATCACAGACAAACAGAGAGGTGTGTCTGAGCTGCATGCCCAAATAAGAAGAGGTAATTACAGGATGCAAGTACAGACAGCATCACCTGATGAACAGGTACGGTAAAGGTCACAGGTAAAGGGAAGTTAAAGGAAAGGTTCAGGTAATCAGGGCCTGGTTGATCGGAACAGTTTATGCCTGAAACCTTGGATTTTAATGGACTACAAATCAGATAAGCTGATGTTATTGTTTTATACTTTATTGGTTTTGCTTAAACCCTTCTCTTGGTCAACTTCCTAACCCCTTAAATCACACAATTCTCCATTACCAGCATTCTCATGTACCAGGGATACCTTTTGTAGATGGTTCTTTATAAATATGTGGGCCCATACATCAGTTCCTATCCTGGTATAATAGTTGAAATTTTATAGCAGTTACTGAATAACATGTAGTACATGTAGTACACATGAATTAATTAGTAATTATTAAATAAGTAGTAGTAAGTAGTTGTTGGATAATTACGTTCCTAACTTAAACCAATATAGAAAGTGGAGATCTCCACTGCAGCCTCAGCTTTCTGTCCTTGGCGGACAGAAGTGGAGTCTGTTGTGTCGTTCTGCTGTTGTAGCACAACATCTGCCTCAAGGTTCGACATGTTGTTAAGCTTTCAGAGATGCTTTTCTGCTCTCACCACAATTGTACAGAGTTGTCATCTCAGTTACTGTAGCCTTTCTGTCAGCTCCAATGACCAGTCTGGTCATTCTCCATTAACCTCTCTCATGTACCAGAAAAGCCTCCTGTAGGTGGTTCTTTATAGATATGTGGGCCCATTCATCAGTTCCTACATTAAACCTCAAAAATAAACAGGGTTGAACCCAGTGTTCAGTAGAGATGTCATATCAGTATACGTGGGTATTGCTATTGAAAATACTGGATGGGATATCATAGGGCAAGTAAAAGTGTATCCAATCCAATCCTGCAGCATATCTATCCTGAAATAGCACATACCCACGCTGAATACTGTGATGGTAGCTGTGTGTTTCTTCCTGTGGATTAGAGGAGTGTTTGAGTAGCCCACTTTTAGTACTTTGATTAAAAACAGGTCATTTTAATCTGTATCAGGATTGGATATAGAACGGTATCTCTTCCTAAATAATGTAAATAGCAGTCCCCCAATAACGCTACAGTGTTTCTTGGTGGTTTTAGTTGAATTTTCTCTTCTAAAGGAAAAGCAGTGTGGTATCTCTGGCTCCAAGACGTTAGCAGCAGACCCTTTAAGTCCTGTAAGTTGAGAGGTGGGGCCTCCATGGATCACATCAGTGAGCCTTAGTTGCCCATGATCCTGTCACTGGTTCACAGGCTGTTATTTCTTGGACCATTTTTGGTCTTTACTGAGCACTGCATACCAGAAAAGCCCCCATAAGACCTGTGTGATGTTTTTGGAGAATTTCTAACCTAGGGATTTTGCCATGGTCAAAGTGGCTCAGATTCTTATTCTTGCCCATTTTCCTGCGTTTAACACCTCACCAGTGGTGTCTGTATTAGGCAGATTTAAATAATTAGTGTTTTTTCACATTATCTGTCTGTTTTTATTTGAAGCCAATTGAAGGCTTTTTGAATCAAAGACTGGGGATTAGATTTCTGAATGTATGCTTTATTACACTCGGCACCTTATCAGCACTTTATTAGAAACACTATACCAATACTGGGTGTCTTTGCTCTAAAAACAGGCCGAATTTGTTGTGGCCTTGATTTCACAAGAGGTTAGAAACCTGTTCTATGTTAACATGATTGCGTCACACAGTTCCTGCAGATTTTTCAGATCACTGGGCTCATTGTCATGTTCATAAAACCTGTTTGGGATGTTTTGCTTTGTGATATTATGATGCTGGAAGTGGCTGACTGAAAATGAGAGAACTTTGGCCATGAAGGGATGCACATAGTCAGCAACAGTACTCAAATAGGCTGTGCAATTCAAGCGATGACTGACTGGTATGAACCAGTGTGCCAGAGTGAGCCAAGAAAACATTCCCCACACCATTTCACCACCTCCGCTAGCTCTGGATATGCTAGCTATGGACAGCTTCTGCTGTTGTAGCCCATCTTCTGCTGTTGTAGCCTATCCTCCTCAAGGTTGGAACGTGTTGTTGTGCATTCTGAGATGTTTTTCTGCTCACCACATTTGTGCAGAGTGGTTTTCAGAGTTACCAAAGCCTTTCTGTTCTGTCGGCTCCAACCAGTCTGGCCATTCTCCCTTGACCTCTCTCACCAAGAGAGTGTTTTTTGCTAAATCAATTCTCGCTGGATGTTTTCTCTCTATTGCTCTACTCTGAATAAACTCTAGAGAATATTGTGCTTAAATAATTCCCAGGGGGTCAGCAGTTCTAGAAATGATCAAACCAGCCTGCCTGACATCAGTCTGACACAGTAATGCCTCACTTAAAATACCCGGGATCCTGTTTTTCGTTAATTCTAATAACTGGTCTGAACATTACCTTAATCTGCTGGCCTGTATCTGCATTATTTTATGCATTGTACTGCTGCATGGTTGGCTCTCATGTCTATCAAGATCTCCTATGTTGAGGACATGCTGTTGCTGTTCTGACAAGTTTATGAATGCCATCTTGAATCTGGACCGGTTTACATACCAACATGAAAAGTAGCTGGAAAAGACTCTATACGTGCTATGAGAGGCTACAGAGTTCACAGCTCTGACATCATTACAGTAGCACTATTTAGTACTTGGATAAAGCTCTTTTATTTAGATTGCTTTGGGGGCTGGGCGACTAAGCAGGGGGTACTGAGTGTGGGGTGAGCATCAGTAAACAATGCCCTTAAGCCCAGAACGGAGAAGCAGGCCATGAGAATCCTTTAACAAAGTCCATATGATCTAGTTTAACACTGTTCTACTAAACACGCTCGTAAAACATCATTCACAGCATGGATACAGCATGGATTACTGTTTTATAGAGGGAAGTAACATACCTGCTTTACTTTGCTTTAACTTCATGCTTAATTATCAGTCATTTGTTAAGTGAAACAAAGCTAGAATTTGCAAAGTTTCACTTTGTTCTTTGTATGAACACTAGGCTTTGTTTATATATTGATTCAACAGTTTTCTCTTCTGTACTGTCAAAAACACGTATTGGAATTGCCCCAAAAGTAGTTAAAATTAGGGCTGAACCAATGTAGCAATACTACTACTGGTGACACTGAGGAACAGAAAGGTCAGATTAATCTGATGGAAAACATCCTTAAAAAGCCAGGCAAGTTCTGGGTCAAAACCAAGATTAACTTTAAATTAATAGTATGGAGAAGGAAAGAGGCACTGTGAAAGAAAGGGGTTTGTGATCTGATGCAAACCACATAATCTGTTAAACGTGGTGGAGGTAGTGTTATAGCATGGGCATGTACAACTGCCAGTGCACTTGGGTTACTGGTGTTTATTGATGATGTGGGTGCTGGTAGAAATAGCAAGAAGAAGCTGGTACTTCACTGTACAGATGGATAATGACCTAAAACATACTGTGAAATTACCCAAGAGCTTCTTAAGGCCAAGAATCAGTCACCTGACCTCAAATCAGGTGAAGGCAGAAAGACCCACAGACAGGCAGCAACTAAAGGCGGCTGCAATAAAAGCCTGGCAAAGCATCTCAAAAGTAGCACTGTTACTGATACTGTCACAAGTAACATGTGATCCTCAGAATAAACCTGATATATTTTTTAGAAGAGCAAACCTCGAGTTTTTTTTATTATTATTAAAAAGCATGTTAAAAAGTGGTAAGTACTATCAAATTGAATGTAGATCATTTTAGACACATAAGACCATGCTTAACAGCAGAGGCTGTCCACCTTATTTGCATGCTATGATTGTATTTTATGTAACATACAGCCCCCTGTCTTGCACCCTACGCAAGGCACATTGTGATGCTCATTGCTATCTTACACTCTGCAAAATAGTCTATTTTCATGCCACTTAAGACGTGGCTTGAAGCTAACCAAATTAGCAGTTGTGAAATCGGACTATTTTTCTCTTTGGCACTGCTTTTAAATGAGTGTTGTCTTTGTGTTGTAGTTCTTATTGAACTCATGACATTAGGCCTTTAGTCTGCATCTGCCCAGGGACTACAGATGAAAATGTGCTAATGTGCACTGTCCCTGGTAGGTAGGTAAATAAATAAAATAAAATAAAATAAATAAATGAAGAGCATTTTGTGAATCTAGGTCCGCAAACATTTGATAGATAGTGTAAATTTAGTACATTCTCAACCTCACTGATTCAACAGACTGTCCATTTGTTTATTAGATAATCTATTTAGTGAGCTCTTACGGAAAATGCCAAATGTCCATGCTGATATCTGATGTATTAGAGTATTTATAAGCCTATTATTTGTTACATTGGGAAAGTTTGCGACTGCTGTGCTTACATTGACACTGACTGTACCGAAGGCCTGTTCAATGATTGCCTGATGAAAACCAATTAGTTTTGTTCCGCTTATTGATTGCTGTGGTGAATATGTAAAGGGTGCACAGCTGACATATTTAATGTGGTGCTTGTTTGTTCTCTCCCTCTTTATCTCGCATACCCCTCCTCTCTTTGTCCCCTTCTCCAACCCCCTCTCATCACTCTAATAGACTTCCAGCTTGCTGTGTGCCGTGAGGTAACTCTACCCACTGGTCCACTGTACCGCGTTGCAGGGTTCCCCCTGTCCCTGCCCTGCATTGTTTCTGGCTATGAGGGTCCACGAACACAGGACTTCGAGTGGTTCCTCTACCGAGAGGCTGCAGGCGCGATGCAGATTGGGGTGGTGTCGACCAGAGACCAGGGGTTTCCTTACGCACCGTTCCAGGGGCGAGTGCGCTCAGGCGAGGTTCGGGTGGAGAGGGACTCCGGTGATCAAGCCAGACTGGTTATTCAGAGGCTCCGTCCAGAAGATCAGGGACGCTACGAGTGTTACACACCAAGCACCGATCTGCGATATCAAGGCAACTATAGCGCCTCTGTGGTTGTCAAAGGTACTTGATACATATTCATTAGGGATGCAGATCTCTGGTCTCACAATTCATCAGTTACAACAATTATTTTACAAAGATTTTATTATTTTTTAAAACTAAACTGAATACACACTTGTGACTATACACAATACACCAGCATAGAGCAGGGCAATATGACTATTTTTTGTTGTGGTACACAATATGCTTTCATGAGTGTATTGTGAATATCGTCAGTGCTTAAAGAGTTAGAGTTAAAGATTATTAGAGTTTTTATGGTATATAAGTACAGTATGTGGAAACAAAAGCTGTGCTTTATAGTGTCTCCATCTTGCTCTGTTATCCACAAGCTAGTTTAGCATTACACAAACACCAGACAAAAGCTAACTTCATATATAACAAGCTAGTCATTATGCTTTCCTAAAAATAAAGATGCTAAAGTGATTCTTTAAGCGATGTAACATATTTTGTCACAGTTTGTTAGTGTTAGTCTTTTATTTTGACATGGTCTGTTTGTGATATAGCATTTAAGTGGCACAATCGCTCTCACATTTTTTTTTCTTCTTTCATTTCACTAAATGAAAAGTTAATAGTGTAGTCTGTCACTCTGAGGTTTACTTACTTGAAGAGTTCACAATTTTTCCATTTAGCCTGTGTCCATATGAGACTTCCACGCCTCACACTAGTAGAACTCTGCTCTTCACTCACACAGTAGAGAGACGTAGCTGCAAATATGTGGCCGTGCTCAGTTCCCTTCTGGCTCTCGTGGCTCAGTGATATAGTCCGTACCGGTTTTATCCACGCGCTTTGTTCACGTGACAGAAAGCTGCTCAATCTGTATGCTTTCACTGCAGCTCTGCGTCCAGATTGAGGGTATTATTACTGTAAAAAGCGGTCCAGTTCTGCACACTGTTCTGGTTAAACTTTGGTCATTAATATGAGGTTCAGGTGCGTCCCAAACTCTCTCTAGTTGAGAACCGTCTCTCTTGAGAAATGCACGATTATGTCATCAACTTTTAAACTGTTAAATTAGTTTCCAACTAATTTTATTGTTGATTTTAGTTGACCAAGTCAATATTCTTCACACACATTTCTATTTAACAAAATTTTTCTTTATGGAACAACAATGGCCCTTCTATGGCATCGCTTAAAGAACCCTTTGTAGCACCTTAATTGTTAATAGTATATATGCAATACAGTATTCAGTGACACAGTGTCTTGTGTAAATGTGTCTGTTTGTTCTGTCACACTCTTATCCTCTTCACTGTCTCATGTAGTAATGCAGGACACCTTGCTGATAACACACTCTCGCATTCTGAGTGGCCAACCCGTCACAGAGGGGACAGAGCTTCAACTGACGTGTGCAGCGTCTGTCCAGTCACCCCAACACACTCACCTGTCTGTGACGTTTGGGGTGCGCAGCAGCACTGATTCCGGATCCCTGGGCCACAACCTGAGAGAGATCATCTCCATTGACCGCGAGCTGCGTGTGATCCCTGGCAGAGGCGGCTCTTACGAGAAGAGGTACAAAGATGGCGAGATCTCTCTGGAGAAGAGGAGTGGAGATGGAGGGAGGGACCTGTATGTCCTGAAGATCAGTGTGCTGGCCCCGGAGGATTCCGGCGCATATTTTTGCGAGGCAGCGCAATGGATCCTGGACCCATCCGACCAATGGGAACGTATCGCTCAGAGGACCATGGAGCTGGGAAACCTCTCTGTCCAACCACTAGGTCAGATATTGTAACTCTAGCTCTTTTGGTTTGTTTGTTAGTAGTGAACATGCAAACTTACAAACAGTGCTGGTAGTCTAGCAGGTTGGCTTGGTGGGGGGAAGCTTTCTTAAAATCAGTCTGCTGGAATGTAGGTGTAGGACTGACTTTAAAACAACAGATTAGGATTAAGCGTAGATTATAAAGGAAGATGCACATTTTGAACATGGACAAAACTAATAAAGCGTCCAGTCAGAAACAGATATCTCCAGTGAGATCTGCCTTCTTATCTCCCTGCTTGCAGTGTGTTGATAAGCTGATTTTTACTTCTGTTTTAATGAGACATATTTGGTGTTATCATGCTTTATACAAGTTAAATATAAAAGAAATGTTATTTAAAGGTTAGTGTGGTCAGATACATTAAATAAAGTGCTACAAATGATCCTTGGAGTGATGCCATTGAGGAACCACTTTTGGTTCCTTCAAGAACCATTAAGAAATATAATTTCAAGGTTAGCCCTAAAAAGCCAATGGGTTGCCAATGGGCCGAAGGTGTTATTCCACACTTCTACTCCCAAAGAATAGCCCCACCAGTAAGTACAGAGCTCCTTATAGTTACGGAGTAATACACCGTAGTGTGTAATAAGCTTTGGAGTGTTAAGGGGTGAATCTTTTGAAAAGCAAATTTTTATTTTTTATTTTTTTAAACGTTGATCTTTCTTGAACCAAAATGAGTCTTTTATGGCATCTCTCAAAAAAAAAAAAAACAACCAAAAAAAACATTTGTAGCAATTTAAAGTTTACTTAAATTTTTAATCACATTTTGGGTATCCTGAGGGTCCGTGTCAGTTTTTTCCGATGTTTTGAGAACCCATATTGCCAGGAGCAACCCAAAACCAAAGCAAACTAAAAATTCCTTCAAGAAAAACCTTCAAGCTTTTGAGCAATTCATATCAAAAAGAGACTTGTCATTGGTGTTAAATAGGGGTGTAATAGTACACAGAAGTCACACACTCTGGTTAAGACCTCACAGTTTGGTACGAGTTCGGTGCAACAGGAAACAAACAAGCAAAAAAAAACTTTAGGCCTGTCCAGGTTTTCATTGATTTTAAACCGGCAGTCGTGCGAGTTAGTTCCACCTGTTTTATTAAGCAGTGAAATGTAAATGTTTGCATGTTGAATGTGTTAAAACACACAGATGAATAATGAGGGTAAAGACAAAACTGAGGAGTAACTTGCTCTACACATGGTGAGCGAGAGAGAGAGGGAGGCATGGAAAAGGCAGTGGGGGAAGGCAAGACTACTGTTAGTATAGAAGTACTTCTAAACCCACTACAGTTGCCACAATATCATACAAACCTAATGGTGTATAGCTTAAGGTTTTTGGGTGGCCCAGACTTGTGGAATGGCCGTATTTACCGTAATAGTGTCTACTGTGTATTCTCTGTGTGATTGTGTGCACCAAACTGTGGTCCTGTAATTTGATAGTTCTAAACACACTTCCAGTTTCATACCATTTCTAATTTCTAGTCCTGACCCTGAATCTGCCTTAAGAAATATTTATTCCAATCCAACTAATCAGATATTTATTTGTCTTTTCTAAGGTGACGTGGATTTGCTTGAGCAGGGAAACACAAAATTGTCTATGTCAAGGCTAGCAAATACTGTTATATATGTCATAACACATTTACAGCATTACTGCACAGTAACTGAGTAATAACTGTTGATTCCTCCAGCGGACACTCTGTCTGTGAGTGTGGCCCCAGTTGGTGAAGTGTCTCTGCAGCCTGGCTCTCCACTCAGCCTTATGTGCCAAGTTTCGGGGGCAGGCTGGTGGAACCGCTCAGCCCTGCTGGTCCAGTGGATGCGGCGTGGCCCATCAGGGAGCGGCGTGGAGGTGGAGGTGGCCCGGATGGGGCCTGATGGGGTGGTGAGCTGGGGGGATGACACCAGCAGAGGAGGAGGAGGCAGCATGGAGAAGGAGGGAGATGGAAGGTTCTCCTTGCGGCGCTTCTCAGCCCACCCAGCTGATGCCGGAGTCTACCGCTGCGCAGTGAGCGTGTATGCCGGGCGGCCCAGTCCAGGACCATCTAGTCCTGCCACCCTCACTCAGAGGTCTGAGGGAGCAACAGTCAGCCTCAGGAGTAAAGGTCAGTCAGTGTAGATTCTGAAGGTTTGCTAAGTGACTGTAGGAATTGGATCTTTAGCGCTTAGATATGAAACGTCTTGGAAATGTCATGTGAACCTGCAAATACGTGCACCTTTACATTTTATTCTGTCTGCTCAGAGGTCAGTGCATCGGCAGTCGTCGAGTTGCCACGGCGACCGCTCCTGAAGCGTGGAAGCACTGCTACCTTGCTCTGCAATATCTCCGTGGTGACCACAGGTCCAGCCCAGGTAGAAGTGCGGTGGCTGCACAAGAAGGAGGAGCCTGAAAGTAAAGAGGACACACCCCCAGTCGACACCAAAGGCACTGTTCTTGCGACTCTTACCTACGATGGAATGTCTCGGCTCTACAGTAATGGAAGTGATTTGAGCGTCGACCGCATCTCTGCCGGCACCTACAGGCTGCGGATCTTCTCAGCACGTGAGGAAGACCAGGGCTATTACCAGTGCCAGGCAGAAGTGTGGGCACAGGACCCGCATGGAGGCTGGTACAGCACGGGCACAAAGGCAGAGTCAGCCATAGTGCGTGTGTACTTGTATGCACGAGGTAAGCTACAAGACATACCTAACCATTATGGTTAGACAATACCAGGAGAGAAGAAGAAATGGACATGTGGCTGTGTTGCCTAGTCTGTTTCTTCCTCTTTCTTCTTCTTTTTTGCTTCTTCCACTTAAACTTGTATTTTTAATCACTTTAGTTTCATTACCTCTCACTGTTGTAGTGAGCTGGCCTTGCTTTTATCTGTGTGACAAATTAGATTGCAGCATAAAAAGGAAGACTAGCTAACTTTTTCATCAAGATGTTTGTGCTATCTATTCCTCAGGTGAAAGCATTTGTCAGTTCTGCACACTGTCCGAACAAATATAGTGGAGAATTATACACTGTGTGTCCACACACCCCTCCTGCTTTTAAGTTCACCCCTTCCACTAGAATGAGATGCTCTAGAGCAGCTGCACATCAGCCTGAGGTCACCATGCAGAATGTCAAGTGTCTGCAAGAGGGACATAAGGCTGCCCAGCATTGGGCTATAGAGCAGTGGAATGATGGGGTGATGTTTGTGGTCCACAGAACCTGATCTCACTAATGCTCTAATCCACACTGCAGTGCCTCAACATCTAGTGTGCAGCCTTTCCAGAAGAGTAGAGGCTTTAGCAGCTGCAAATGGGGCACAAACTCTCTCTTAATATTTTTTAAACAAGCTTTTGGACATTTACTGCATGCTGCTGGATTGGAAAAGTGTGTTTATGGCATCTTATCCCTAAATATTCAGTTCAGGTTTTGTTTAAAGCCAACCGAGCATTACATGTGCTAACACAACCAATGTATACTACTGTACCCCTATTCATTATTCCTTTATCCCCTTAAAAAGCCTGTGGTCTCCCGACGGGCCGAAAGTGTTCTGTTATTAGAAAATAGGCAGAAGAAGTCGCAGAAGTCCCTGTAGTTACTGAATAATATGTCTTGGAAGTCTTAAAAGGTTAAAACACCTCTTTTTACATTTTACATTTCTCACTAATGACTAATGAAACAAGTAAAAATAAAAAAAGTGTATGGATTCCACACTTTTAGTCCATATCATACTTTAGTTTGTAAACTGAAGAGATATTTTATGACTTTATTATAAGATGCAGAAAAAAAAAGTAGGACTGATCCTGACTGAATTTTGGCAGGCCAGTTGGATTTGATAAAATACGGTCTAGCCTGTACCACTTTACCTCTTTTCTCCTTTAAAGGATTTAAGTTTTATAATTACAGAAAGCCTCAGTTTAAGGTTAGTTAGCATAGTGGGAACAGTCTTACCCTCCATGCAGCAGACAGGGTTTAGACACACATGTGGGACGTACCACGACACACCCATAAGAGTCCTTGGGCAAGACAAGGCAAGTTTATTTGTATAGCACCTTTCATACACAGTGGGAATTCTAAGTGCTTTACAGAAACACAGAAAAATAGACAAACATCACTGATAATAAAAGCATGAAAAGCATTTTTATTATTAAATTATAAGTAGGTCTGAATAGGATCAGTTTTCCAGTGTTTAAATAAATTCCAGTGAACATTTAAACAGGCCTCCCAAAAATGTGCTTTACTAGTAGAAAAGGAGTGCTGTGGTTTACTAGCATGAATAAAAAAACATTTGTATTTATGACTGACTTACATATGAGTCATGTTACACAGGTAGGCAAATATATTGTTAGGAGGCTTGTCCAAGAACTTCTCTTGGTGTAGTGTGCCCTCTTGGTAGGCTCCCCCATCGAGGGAATTAGATCCTAGTCTGCCACATGAAGAATGGTGGTGTTACCCAACAGGAAATAACTTGAAGGCATCTCCGAGCATGGCCAAATTTACTGTGTAACTGATGTTTGCATATATTTTCTCTCTTCTGTCCAGTTGCTGACCTCCTGCTTATACCGTTGGTGGTTGGAGTATCCTCTGCCCTGTTCGTGGGAGTGGTCATCATCGCCACAGTCACATGCTGCTTCATGAAACGACTGGCCAGGCAGCGCTCCCAGATAAGAAAGTAGGACGTTTCTATAAGTTGACTGCAGAAGGTACTGAGAAACCTGTAAAGGTTAGTCTGTACTTTGATGGACCTTTGAGTGAAGTGAACTGGATTCTGGTGGCAAGTCTGAGTTCACAGTGTACAGAGAAGAGGAGAGAAAAAGAGAGGTACACAGAACTGTTCTGCGTCTCCGCTACCACAACCATTGTTCTGACCGTATGTGTGTGAGACACAGCTCTGTCACGCCCGCATTATTTCACTCACACCAGCACCACTCTGACTGTTGGATTGAACATTAGCTCACACAAAGTGTGCACAAGCACTGTCTGTAAGGAAAGGAGATGACCGAGCGGGTAAGTAGTTTTAGTACCCTTGGTTTGTAAGGGTAGATCCACATGCGTACGACTCCTTTCCATTTTTGTTTGGAGGCCACAGATGGCCTAACCATATTTGGCTATGAACGTCAAGCTGTTGCCGAATGCACATGGGGCCAAATCTTAAGTCAGCACCTTGCAGTGATTTATTTTTTTCCCTTCTTCTTTTCATTTCCAAGGAAGAACCACTTTATCAAATGTGTTTTGTGTTGTTTTTCATGTGTTCTGATATCTTGAAATCCTTGTTTTCTGGTATAGGACACCTTTATAGAGAGTTCCTATACAGCAAAGCATACATGTTTCACCACACTCTTTATGGTATTTATGAAACTTCCCAAACTGTTGCACTGAACTCTGTGAAGTTAAAGACAAGCCATTCCAGGTACTTATTCACTTTCAGCCCACACACTGTTCACACACTGTATCCAGTAATCAAGCAGCCCCTCAGTGGTAGATACTAGTTTCCAGTGGGTGGAATAGACTAAATACTGTATGTGTGGCAGCCCTGTTCTTTAGAAACACTAAAGAACAGATCTAAGCTACTGTAGAAGTACAGTTAGGAAGTATAGAGGATAAGGGCTAGCAGTGTAAAATAATCCTGTAAAATAAGCTTAACCACCAGAATGAAAGTCAACCACTTTATTATAAGGGACACAGAACGTTCTGGTGCTGAAACGTTGATGGCTGCTCCCCTCACACTGCGATGAAGGACTGTCGGTATGTAAACATCACTTAAGCTGTCGCCAGAGACAGCTTGAAATGCAGGGACTCTACTTGAAATGCTGTTGCTCTCCGCGACAGCTGAGCCAAATCAGGCCAACGTCAAATAGATGCCAAGCTTTTCAACCAAGCCTGCAGGACCAAAGTGGGACAAGGGCCAAAGCGTTCCTTAAAAACTTAGTTTTGTGGTCTTTAAAAAAGATCCCTTTGTTGAAGACTATTTTAAATAGTATGTCCTGAATGTGTGTTTGATTGGTTTAATGGCTTGCCCATGTTCCACTCCTGTTGATTTGTAATTGTGCAATGAATCCCTTTTAGAAGGAACTGTGCCCTTTGTTGTAGCCTGTATGAATAAGGCAGATCACTGTGCACTCGAGTGTTTCCTTTGGATTTATTGTTTCCTGGACTTGGCATGTGGGTGTAGCTTAAAAAGGCGGAAAAGGACGACAGCTCAGTCCCTTGTTTGGAGTCACAGCATCATTTATTTGATTGCTTTGCTGGACTGTTGTGATTTAGATTTGTCAGGGTAACAGCCTCTCCTCTGATTGTTAATGTGGTTGATACATTAGAGAGGGAGGGGAAAAAAGCCCTGTTTGCTGTTATGTGCTGAAACGCTTATTTACAGCGCTTGGCTTGCGAAAGCGGATTTATCCTCTTACGCGGCGGACCCATGTGACCGAGAGTGGAATGACCAAGTCAGTGAGAGTAGCGCAATATTCGCTGGCTCTTAATCCGTATGTTTACATTTCAGATACTCCACTCCCTTCAGTAAATTTACCAGCCACTCTGCTGACTTCAGCTGTCCCATGCAGCTCAGTGGCCATTTTGTTCCCGACCCCTGCGCTGGTACTGTTTGTGTGTGTGGTCCTGTGCATGGACAGACTCAGACTCACTCTCTTAGCTAACCTGTGAAAAATGCTTCAAGTGCTTTTTTTTTTTTTTTTTTTTTTCCCTTATTTTTTTATGTAAAATTATAACTATTAGACTGCCATGTTCATGTTTCCAAAGCTCTGTGCTTTGTGTTATTTTGTATGTTCAGGAGTTGCCCACAGTCCACTGCATTTTGCATTTTGCATTTTACTAGTACTGACAGTGAACTGTAATTCTATTCAGTGTCCGCTTGTACTGTGTGATGGTGCTTCAGAGTCATGAATAAAAAATCAATATAACGCCACAATAAAGCCTCAACGGATCAGTGAATTAATTATTAAAGATACCAGTGTAAAGGCATTTAACTCTGAACAGGCATGGTTTAGCCATAACATTAGCACCACTGACTGCTGAAGTGAAAAACATCATCTTCGTCTTCAGTGGCTTCTGTCAAGGTGTGGGTATATTAGGCGGCAAGTGGACAGTCAGTTCTTAAAAGTGATTTAAGGTGTTAAAAGCAGGAGAATTGGGCAAGCCTAAGACAAGAAGAATCAAACCAGACAAAGGCCGAACGACTGGAGCAGAACATCTCCAAAACATCAGGCAGGTCTTGTGGAGGTTTTCTTGAACCTTCTATGAACCTGCCAAAAGTGCTCCAAGAAAGGACAACAGGTGAACCAGCAAAGGGATCATGAGCACCTAACGCTCATTGTTGTGACCTCATCTCACAACTTACAGGTTTCAAAGGATCTGCTGCTAACATTTTGGTGCCAAGACGCTTTCTGGAGTCTTGTGGAGTCCATGGCAGGTGGTGCACAACACAATAGTGCTAACTCTCTACAGCCCATCCTGTGTTCAATGGTTACAGCCATCAGTGAGTAATCACACTATCTTTCAGAGCTGGACCATGATCTTGATCTGCACCAGAGAGCAGAAACAATAAAACTGTCATCAGTGAATTTTATAATGTGATGGTTTTTGCTACTATTTGTCTGTCTGTAGACAAGATGAAAAATAAAGGAGACTAAACACTTGAACTTAAGGTGAGGTCACCGTACGTACACTATATTGCCAAAAGTATGTTCTGTATATCAGGTGTTCCAGTCAATTCCAATGCCACAGGCGTATAAAACCAAGCACATACAGACTGCTTCTACAAACATGTGAAAGAATGGGTCGCTCTCAGGAGCTCCGTCAATTCCAGCGTGGTACCGCAGAGGTATATCACTACAGACCTCCAAACTTCACGTGGCCTTCAGATTAGCACATCATATTGAACCCTATGGATTAAGAATGGGATGTCACTGAAGTTCATATGCGTGCAAAGGCAGGCGAGTGGATACTTTTGGCAATGTAGTGTATATCCAATTCTTGAGAGAATTTCACTTACAAGCACACACTGTGATCTTTGAGTCAAAAAAGCCATGATCCAAGGTGTTGGCCTATCCTCCTCCAATCTGAAATGAGTCTAGAAAGTCTAGAAATTTCCTCAGCTAATAAAAGGGGCTGTAGTGTATCAAATGCAATGATGAAAAATCCACAAATAAAATTCTAAGCACTGTTTATTACATGCATTGCTGTAGTAGGTGCTGCAGAATATTTCCGCATTTTCAGTATTTTAAGTTGCTGTGATGCCAATTATCAGGCCTATTCACTACCCTGTTATTTTGCCTGGGCTGGGTTTGTCAGTTATGGGGGTGTAAAGTAACTTAAAGAGTCGAGACTGTAGCGAAACAGCTTGAGGGTTTTTTAATTGGCTGTTTTCCAGCTCTGTTTTGGTTCTGCTGGATTTTCTTGTAAATGAAGAAGCAACAGTGTTCACAGTATGTCACTTCCATGTACTGAACTCTCATTCAGCTATACCAAATAAAAAATGCTGTCTGCGATTCTCTGGCCCCTCTACTGCAGTCTGTTGACAGTGAAAGGACAGTGTTCATCAGTGGGCTCCAGTGTTGCACGAAATTACTGCACACATATTAGCCTGTTATCTGTTGTTCAGGTGGATTTGTAAGCTAATGTGTCTGGGCTAATCAGTCAGGCCCATGGTCCCAGGGTAGAACTGAGGAAGGTGGCGATAGCGACTTCCTGCTCCCAACCTAGTGGGTAGGATGATGTTGATGAGTGTTGAGGGTGATGAGGAGGAGAAGGAGGATTTGCCATTTCACTTACAGGATCTAGAAGAGCGGGTTATTACGAAGGCCTTTCTGACTGTAGCTGAGGAGAGAAGGGCATATCTATACTCGCTGTTGGAGAGGCTCACCAACAACCGTGAGTGACATCATGGCTTAGGAGCACATTTGCATTGTAAATAGTCACACTGAGTTTTTTGCATAAACTGACTGGCCTATTATTAAGGAACTCATGCTATACAAGCATGCTTATATCAATTTCCTGCTCAAGGGACCTAATCTTATTATCCTGACAGACTACAATTTTAAGATAAATGTCTGAATAATGTTTTCCCCCAGTTTTAGTTTTTTTTTGTCATCTGTTGTTCATCTACAGATGTTTAAAACGTATCTGTGGTAATCACTAAAGCCATATACCAGTTTCTCCCTATTCTAGAGGATTTACTAGAGGACTAGAACAAAACAAGCGAGGACCCAGCAGTGAATCTACACTTATCTCTATTGTGCTCTACATCACCATGCATGCACCCCTCCACCATGACCCATAATAAACCCTGATATATGGCAATATATCCTCCATATGGGTAAAAGTATTGGGACACATGCTCATTCAATGTTGTTTTTTTTTAATCAAGGGAATTAAAAAGAGTTTCTTCTGCATGTGTTGGAATACCTGTCTCTTTTGTCAATTTAAGCGTTCTACTAGGTTGAAGAGCAGAGCATTGCTGTGAGGATTTGATTGTATTCAGCAGCAAGAGCGTTACGGAGGTCAGGATGTTGGATGATTATCGCCTCACCTCCCAAAAGTATTGGATGGGGCACCAACCATCATTCCAGAGAACACAGTTCCACTGCTCCACAGGTCAATGCTGGGGAGCTTTATACCCCTGTAGCAGATTGCCTGGCATTAGGCACAGTGCTGATAGGTCCTGTTCTATTGGCAGTACTTCTCTACAGAGACTAAACAAACTATGTGTGGGGTGTCCACAAACATTTGGACATATACCAAGCCTACCAATTTCAAGTCAAGTCAGATTTATTTGTATAGCGCTTTTTACAACTGTTGTCGTCACAAAGTAGCTTTACATAATTAGTACTTAATAAAGGACAGAGACCGAGAAGAAAGAAGGAATAACATGAAGGATCAAAGACCCCCCGTGAGCAAGCCAACGGCGACAGTGGCAAGGAAAAACTCCCTCAAAGCTGGAGGAAGAAACCTTGGGAGGAACCAAGACTCACAAGGGGGACCTGACCCATCCTCCTCTGGTCAGAACTATTTAAACATTAATGATAAAAATTACAATATGATCAGATTTCTAGATAGAGAATGTATTTTTAAAAGAAAATGTTTTATGAAGTAACTTTTTGAAGCATCAGTCTATGCTTTATCATCATAGTCTATCACCACTGTGAGTTTTTTTAGAATGGAGGTTCACACCAAAACAGCCTAAATTACTGTTTGCATCTTAGCCATTTAAAGCAGCATTATGCAAGAATCTGTATTTCTTTGCTCTTTGTCTCCCCCTACAGTTGGAGTGTGTAATTCACTTTTACACCACTGCTAAAAAAACATTGAGCTCTCCCTCCTGGACAGCTGTACACATACATTTGTTGACAAGCTAAGACATATGGAATCTGCATCTAAAATGAAAGAAGCATGTGGACTGAGGCGGTAGAGTAATATTACAATATTTTACAAAAATATGACTCTGCTTACACAGCTTTACACAGTTCTGGTGAAAGAACTCCTGCAGCTCCACCAAAGCTCAATAGTGCAGTAGCATATAATAACAGAGCTACCGTTCTCCCTGTTACAGTCAGTACATTCTAACTGTAATTATTTGATTTCTGTCGTTTTAAGGTGAATAATGTAGCTTTAAATAAAAATAAATGCTTGACCTCCCTTACAGATGAGAGTAGATTATAGGTTACGTCTGGCAGCCTTGTACCCTTGCCAGACTGACATGAGGCTGAGCTGTTCTCTGGACTATGGTTTTATCCAGAGTGTGCGGCCTATGCTGCCAAGCCCAGCCCACTCCCCTTCACCTTTGTCTAACCCACATTACAGTCACATATCCAGGTACTCATTCCTGTGTGGTTCATAGTAAACACTGGATTAACAGTGCAAGAGAACGAGTGTGTATATAGTGAGGAACCCATTAAGAAACAAAAATGAAAGATAATAGTCACTGACCTAAACATTTTAAATCAGCCTGCTAAATCAGCTTTTCCAAAGCCCCTATCCTGCCCTGCCTCATCTTGCATAAATGCTAAATGCTCTGCTAAATATAAAGTAACAGCACTGCAGCATGAAACCGCAGCCAGCTTGGCTGTGACTGTAATAGTATTGAGATATTTTGTAGCCTCTGGATTGTTAATATTCTTAGGATCATATGATTTAATCATTTAAAATTAAACAGCTGTGCTCATATACAGATATCACAGGGTCGATGCTCCAGATCGAACTGAAGAAGCTAGTGTTAATGATCCCACAAATGTTGGTCCAGTTAGTGAGATCAAAGTCCTTATCTTACTGTCAATGTGGGCCATAGCATGAGCAGTATTGAGATGCCTTATAGAAAATGGTTACAAATCCTGGTTAGTAATTTACTGTCAATCAATAAAACGCTGAATGGCCTGTCAGTTTCTTTCCCATATTTTGATATTTTAGTGCTCAAATCTACACAGACATTGACCATGTTAAGGCATCGTTTTGTACTAAAGGGCAGCTGTGTTTTGAGTCTGATCTCTTGTACTGAAGCTCATGGTCAGATAACCCAGGTGGATCTGACCAGCTCATCAGAATCTTCATTGAGTCCATGCAGCTCAAGTGAGATTTTCCCTTTAAATTAGCAAAAGAATCTTTTTTTAAATGTTGACCTCCCTTACAGATGAGAGTAGATTATAGGTTACATTTGACAACCCCGTACCCTTGCCAGAGTGACCCATGAGGCTGTGCAGAGTGTGTGGCCTACACTGCCCATTGCCCATCACCTTTGTTTATATTAAGGTCATGTTTGGGCAATGGACACTGTCAGTAAGGGAAAAGGGTGGGCGGGGGAGGGGGCACCACTAAATACTTGAGTTAAATACGAGTTCAAATAGTTAAATGGTTATGGTGTTAGCTTTTTTTTCTCCCAATTTGGTACTGCCAATTAACCCACCCGTTTGCGGCTCCCCTAGCACAAGCAATGCTCCCAACACTAGGAGGGTAAGGAGTAAGGCACATCTCTTCCAATACATGTGAAGCCATCCACTGCCTCTTTTCAAACTGCCACCGATGTGGCATCACTGGGCAGCCAACGTGCTCTGAGGAAAGCGCTGGGTCTCCAGCTCCACCGCACCAGCTAGTAAACACCTAAGCCGACCAACATCACTTTAGGATTGATAAGGAGAGAGAGCGCCATCTTCTCACCAGGGGAGAACACGGCTAATTGTACTCTCTCTCTGACTCTCTCTCTCTGACTCTCTCGTCTGATGGCAAAATGGCATGGCTCTGAATTTAACCTCACAACCCCTGGGCCATAGAGGCAGTGCATTAGACCACGGAGCCACTGGGAGCCCCCGATAATATCAGTTATAATAAATAAAACCATATTACATTAGAAAAGAAAAAAAGGCACAATAGAGGCATTTTAAGACTTTTGGATCCAACTGTATTCACAACAATCTAAAAATAACAGATTTCTCAGAAGTGAAATTATTATTTTAATTACAGATACACATAAACAATAAACAACATCATAAACAATTCTGAAAAAAGAAGATACTATATATAAGAGAATATCATAAAAAAGCTCTAAGCATTGATTACGCAAACAGTTCAACACGTAACGCTGCTTTTCAGTCTTATAAATAAACTCCAGCTCATCTCGCTGTTGCCCATAGTGATCCTGATGACTCACTGGGCCTGTTATTCAGTCTTGATTTGGTCCTCATGTTTATGTGGTGTGTCCAGTGTGGTGAACAGCACAGACACATGATTTTTAAATGAGAGGAACACCTCTATATCAATCGAGGTATATAGATCACAGACAGCACTCTCAAAACCTCAACACTGTGGCGCTTAATGTCTTCACTCATAAATTACATGTCCAGGATCTTGGCGTCACCAACTCCCAGAATCCAGTCTGCATGTAGAGAAAACATACATATAGGGATCAGAACATCAGAACAGATGCTTCTTCATATATTTCCAAAGGAACTCTGCTCCAGCAGCTCCACCAAGTGGCCAACATGGCTCTAAGTTTAACTTCTCCTACAGGAGCGCTCATGTCTATTTATAGCTTTCTGTACTCTCTGGCTCCTGGGCCTTTGAACTCCATCAGAGCTTTAAGTACTTCTAACACCATCTGTCACTTCAGTCATACAGCTCACAGCTGGAGCTTAGCTGGTCTTAAAGAGTTAAAGCATGACTAAATCCTCAGCAGAACATTATACATTATACCCTGGTTGAGTAATCTACCATGAGCTGATCTACACTAACAAAAGGTTGGGCACACCTTCTCAAAGATTTTAGGTGTTTTATTATTTCAGAATGACGGTAAATGTATTAATACACTGTGTGACGACACCTTCATACCGCTGCACCACTGTGAGCATCCTAGCCAACTGTGCGACAGGGTTATACAGCAGCTCCACTGTGGCTGACAGAAAGTTCCAGCAAAAGTGGTGGAGAATGCTAAGCGCATTATTGGTACACAGCTTCAGCATCATCAGGGACTCATCCTGTTCTGTGCCACACTGTGTGACCTTCAAAGTTTTGGGAGAATATATGGGAGCATCCTTGCCACAACCAACGTCTTTCCATCATTTATTAAAACACAGTGAATTGTACGTTGTATACTTGGAAACACTGTGCATATTTCTGTAAAATGTTCATATTCCTAGTATTCATATTTATGCACATTGTACTCTCGCACTCTGTTGTTTTCACAGTGCTACTTTGAACTTCTGGTAGATGCTAACTGCATTTTGTTGCCTTGTACTTTTACTGAGTAAAGACAATAAAGTTGAATCTATCACCTCAATGGAGAAAGTATTTCAAAAACCTTTGGTAATACCTAATTAGTAATATATCAAATAATTATTATATCTTATATTTGCTTAGATTCAAATTATATATATATAGGTGTATATATATATATATATATATAGGTGTGCCCACAGTGTATTAATGCATTTTAAAAACACACTTTGTAAAAATCAGATTTTTGGTCTTAGGCCAGAAACATGCTCAACGCAAGTATACAAATGCAAGAATGCCCTGCAAACACACGGCCCTGCTGTACAAACTGAACCTGTGTTCTTATGTTACTGTGGTGGTTAAACACTCAGCACTCAGGGGGGCGATAGAGGACAAATCAATCAAAACTGGTCCGCCATGACAGTAGACTGGGATAAAAGCACTCCTGCGGTACAAGGCCACCTGACTGTTGCTATAGTGTCCCTTGTGGCATCGCTCAGACTGCAGCTCATGATTGTGTTGCATTATCAGATGCACCGTGACACATTTTTTAAACCCAGTTTGCGTAGCTTGAAGTGTCTGTGTTATTACATATGTGACACAGATCTGACGTTTTCAGGGTTGGACATCCAATCTTTTAAAATCAGATTTGAGTCACTTTCATATGTGCTTCAACATTGTATATGTATCCGGCGTGCGGCATGAATTCAATGTTGGATGAGGTTTCACGCGTCTATTTGCCTGTACTTATGCACTTAGTGCTGTTGTCATCAGCCAGCACCGGCATTGTGGCAAAACAACAATGGAGGAGAGGAACAGCTGACAGAGGCAATATACATAAACGCATCAGTCCGTGCATAGGCAGTGTTCCCAGAAACAGATACAGCTCATTTTTACATTTATAAATGTGAACCATCAGGAACCATCAAAAAATGTTCATTGATTAATAAGGCTTGCAATGTCAACATAGCCTCAGTGGAAACACCCGCATGAACGAAGAGGTCGAGACTCTTACCCCTGTACGAGGACAGTGCACCTGGGCGTACCACTCTAGGCAGTACAGGCACACCTGCACACCTTGGCCGATGAACAGACATGTCCACATGATGATGTTCCAGGCAGGACCCTTGCGCTTGTCGTTCAGAGTGAAGTTGAACACCCCTGACGGAGTAAAAATGACACCATGTTTCCTTCTTTGAAATTTAATGAGAGCAGGACTCACTCACATTATTAACAAAGCTGCCCTTTCAAGAAGGGGTCTCTTACCTCCAATAATCGCGAACAGAAAGAACATCACAGGGTAGAAGAAGCCGAAGCCCATGGTGAAAGCATACTCATGAACAAAAGCCGAAATTGCAAACACAGAAATTGTGGCGACTGAACGGAGACGATGGCCCGATAGCTGAAGAGGAGAGGAGAGAATGTTGAGTGGGGGAGTAACAGTCCTGGGGATCCTACACAAACCCATCTGAGCCAGATCATACAGTCATGTTAAAAAAAAAAGCCATGGACACCCCATGAAGGCCTTTGCATGTTTAACATGTTTAACTATATGGACATTAGTTTGAACAATACTGAGAGACAGAAGTAATATTGCTAAACCTGATGTCCTCATTGGGGTTGGGGGCTGTCCAGGCATATTTTAATGATGGGGTATTTGATGGGGTATCAGCTATTTTAATCCCAATCCAGTTCCGAGTCTATTTTAACCACTGTGTTCGCAACTGTGAGAGCCATTTTTAAACAACCTTTAGAAAACTCTCAATGAAGCGCTCTGTTTTACCAGCGGGAGAACCGCTCACATTTCTCTGTTTTTAAACCAGCACTGAAGAACTCATTCAGAACTGAATGGAGGCTAACGCTAAAGCTAACCTACACACGCTATAGAAACCCAAATCACACACTGCACATTCATCCACTATAAACCAGTTATTTCACATCAGTAGTTGTAAAGGAGCTGTGAGCTGAGTTTTATAAAGGACAAGCACCTAGGCTTTTTTCTGTCCTGGCACCGAAGTGGTGGAACAAACTTCCCCTGGGTGTCGAGTAACTCGCTGTCTTCAAACGCAGACTGAAGACCCACCGCTTCTGAGAGTACTTGGGCGAATAGTAGAGTATTATGGTCTCCTTATTGACATGTGTTTGGTAGTGTTTAAGCTTAGAGGTATCTTAGAAGTTTTAGTCTACTCAAACTAGAGGTTATTCTTTAGTAAATAGCGAAGCACTTTTGTAAGTCACTTTGGATAAGAGCGTCTGCTAAATGTCGTAAATGTAAATGTAAAGGATTGGTCAGGGAGAAGAGTCAGACTGGATAATACGTTTTATAGCAAATTATAGCATCTACCATCAAAAAGGGACTGAACAAGTTTGGCTTTCATAGGAGGTGAACAAGGAGGAAAACCTTGCGGTCAAAAACTAAAATAAATTCAGGGGTAGACTCAAGATTCCTCTGTCCAAAGTCCTGGTCTCTGTCTATGTGTTCTTTGGTAAACTTACTGACAATAGATTTTAACATGGGTGGAATTCAGCATCTTACCCAGAGGAAATCCCGGTAGGCGTAATAATAAAGCCAGTCGTGCACCACAATGTTCCAGGTGCGGTAGTAGTTGGCAAAAGAGGTGGAATTCCACCAATCCTGATCAAAGGGAATGGATAATATATAGATGATTAGCTTTATGGGCTGAAATGGACTGATATGCTTTAACCCACTGAGAATAAATGAAGTTAGAATGAGAGAAAAGAAAAGAAGGGAGAGATTGTGTGAGGGAGTGAGGCGCTCACTTTGTAAAACATCCGGTCAGCGAAGCGCAGCATCTCGGCAAAGGCATTGAGCCAGCAGTGCAGGAAGGCAAAGAAGCCCAGCAACAGCATTAGCATACCTGACAGAGGGCCACAAACACACACCACCACACAGCTGTTGAAAGGAAGCTGTTACAGGACTTTGAACTGGCGTTTAACCAAGCCCCTCCGCAAACATACACCTTCTGCTCAGTGCCTTGTGCAATCAGTCTAAACAGTGCTATTTAATCTGGACGAGTACATAAACACTCCCACTCCCTATTTCATCTGTCTATCTGTCTATCCTCACTTCTGTACAGTTGCACAAGGTATTGATAGCTCAAGTACTTTTTCAATATTGCTATTTGGAGAATTGGTATTGAGTGTTATTGATTTTTAAAAATGCAGTTGAATCAAAACAGACATTTCTCTGATCAAGTATCTTTGCCATAGTATCTTTTGGTGTTGAGCACTGTGATAAGTGAAAAGGGCCTACAAAAGACTAAAATACAACATGGCAGTATAATTATTATTAATATTTCTGACTGGTGAATATTTTCAGGCTCAGTTTTTTACGAAGAATGTGAGGCTGTGCGGGTGAGGGAGACAGAAAGAATTATGTATAAATGGAAGCATGAGAGTACATGTCTATGTGTTACAATCTTGTCAAACATACTCACAAATTGAATCTATCAATAATTCAGAACATTTGAAATGATTCCGGATCTCATTTCCCACAGATCAATACTGTCTATAACTACACATGTAACTAAGCTGCTGCGTTCTCTTCACTGGCTTCCTCCATCAGATTCAAAACCCTGACTCTGGCCAAGAATGGACCAGCGCCTCCATGCCCTTTGAGCTTCAAGTATGGCTCGGGTTGACCCTGCTAAATACTTTAAATGTAAATGTCTCTTTTTTATGATTTATTTTAGGAATATATTTTGCTCTCATTATAAGCAATATAAAAACAGTTCATGCTAAAGGGCCAGTGGGCCTGCTCTCTGAATTTGGTCACTTTTGGAGCTCTGTTTCTCTGCTATTTCAAACAGTTGCTTTTGATGTGGTCAGTAATTGTTATGTATTGTAAGTATTGTAGCTATTATAAGTTGGAAATCCCAGTAATATGACAACTGAATGTATTAGCCTCCATTGTGGAAGGTACCTGGTAAGGTTGAATGGAAGATGGCCAGAACCAGAGTCCGTGTGCTGAATGGCCGATTGCTCTTGTTCATTAACACAGGAATACACAGACGCACCAAGATGAAGTAAAGGTAAAACAGACTGGCCAATATCTACAACATAGAGAAGGGTCAAAAAGGTCAGAACAAGGTTTTCACAATTCTCACCCCTGCCTTTTCACTACGCTCCTTAGCTGCTCAATGCAATGACAACATTTTGCACAAAGACTGCTAACTTTGTCCCAGTTAATATGATAACAGAGTTACATGGTATCGCGTGATTGATTGTAGGGTGTGGGTAACAACACTGCCTTGCCAGTGGCAGACTAGGGTTCCTTTCTCCATCCAGGCAAACACACCACACTACACTGATAATAGTCCTTGGGCAAGCCTCCTAACACTACATTTGCCTGCCTGTGCAACATGATTTATTCATTGCTGTCTTGCAAAAACCTTGTATCTTTATAATAGCAGCTTCACAGGAGAAGGAGAAACCCTTCTTAACTTTTAATGGATGTCTATGTAAAAAGATTCAATTCCAAGTCATTTTAAAGTATTTCTATTGGTCCATTCATCATGAACATTGGACACAAAGTAAAGCACACATTATGTCAGAAAGCGAAGACAGCTAAACTATGTAAATCACTCTGGATAAGAGCATCATCCAAATGCTGTAAATACAAATACATGGACAACTATTTTAAAGGATTATTTTAATGACACCTTTCTGTGTTGATTTCCATTCTGCCAGCAAAGTGGCCACTAGGGGGACTGTAGAAGGAGGCTACTGTTGGCAAAGTTAGGGAGTTTAGCAGGAGCGAGATAAATCAATCAGACTTACCTTTGCAAAGTTCCTCCACACATAGTTCCATCTTATGTATGGGTTTCTGTTAATAAAGAGAGCAAGAACACTAAATTGCTCAGCAGATTAGCTCCTCATTACATGATGGCAGTGATCTAAGAGGAGAGGAGTGGGCTGGTGATGTTAAGAGTGAAGGGTTTTTACCGTGGGTATGTCTCTCTGTAGATAAGAGTTGGGCAAAACAGGAAGTACAGGTAGCTGGAAAGAGTAGGAAATCTGCAAGCTTCACCTGGAACACACAGACACACACATTTATATATATATACACACACCCAAAAATAGCATTCAGGGTCCAAACACACGTACACTATGTGTCCTATACATATATCTGTTTGTGGACACTCCTTCTACCGAATGCATTTAGCTACTAAGCTACTAAGTTGCACCCATTGCTTTTACAGATGTGCAAATGCACACTAATGGCTTGTCTAGCCTCTGTAGAGAAGTACTGCCAATAGATAAATTTGAACCTATTGGCACTATGCCTAATGCCAGGCGTGGGCTTAAGGGGAGCATTACGCTGTGGAGCAGTGAAAATGTGTTGTGTCTCTCAAATGATGGTGCTCCACCCAATACTTTTGGGAGAAGTTGGGGAGGCGGTGAGAGGGTGATCATCCAACATCCTGACCTCACTAACATTCATGTAGCTAAATGCAAACAAATCTTTACAGCATTGCTCCCTCCAAAATCTAGTAGAAATCCCTGTACAGTAGAAACAGTTACTCCAACAAAAGCCAGATTTTTTGGAACAAACAATGAATTAGCAGGTGTCCAAATACTTTTGTCCATGTAGTGTATGTCTTAGCATGCTTGGCCTACATTTCCACAGCAGATTTTTCAGTTGTCATTTGGCTCGGTCAGTATGAGCATGTGTATAGGTCAAATGAGTAAGCTTGGTGAAATTACCTTTCACAGGTTTGGCTCTGAGGACCACCACAGCTGTTTCCCGGATAAAGGAGTAGCTCTTCATTAGGAGTCGGATCTGTGGAATTGCAAGACCGGGTTTTTAGCAATTGTTTTAGCATGACAAATGTCTGTATAGCCTATAACCTTACTATCTATTGCTTTCATTTTGGACAAAAACAATAGTTTTATGTGGGATTAAACCACATAGAAATCAGCAAATATGACACATAAATACTCTCTATGCCTGCATTTCTTGATTCAGCAGAACATTTTGGCACACTAACTATCGGCTAGATTTGGCTTAAAAAATAAACTATAGGCTACTACTTGGAATCACCCAAGCTTCTTTACTTTTGACATTGTCATATTTATAATATATAGCAGATCTCCTTAAAAAGCCTATGTTCCGCCGGTGGGCTGAAAGTGTGATTACAAACTTCTATTACCAAATAATATCCCCACCACGTCCCTGTAGTTACTGAGTAAATCACCTTAGTCTGTAATAAGCCTTCTCTCCAGTATTTTCACACTATATTAAATATGTGACTCCTTTTTTCCAGTCAGTTTCTCCCAGTTCCAGAAAAGTTTTTAATATAAAAATTTCATCTGGCTGCTAAGTTTCATCTTCGTGGTTTGTGAGTTAGTTCGTCTCAATGTACTTTCACATTCTGTTCCCAAGAGAGAAAACAACCAGTTTCACTTTGTTTCATATCCAATTTCTCTGTATCACTCAAAAACTGGAACATCACCACAAGCTACATTTAAGCTAATGAACCCACATATGGAGGCAGCTTAATCTAAAGGGTACTTGGGATTGTCTTTAATAGTACCCTGCTGACCTTTGGCCCCTCCCTTGCTGTTATCTCCATGTCTGATGAAAGCTGCTTTACTCATGTGGCAGTACTGTAATAGGTGGCTATAGGCGCCGGCGTTATCTGTGTAAAGAACAGTGAGTAATGTTGCACTTTTGTGTCAGGGTGGGTGACGAGAGTGGACTTTGGACCAACAGTAAATGAAGGATGCTGGCACAGAGTGGTTCCTGGGCATGATGCAAGCAGGTGAGTGATTGTTGCTTGTTGATCATTGATATGATTTGTAGTTCCTGACCAAACAGTGAGCCAGCCAGGATGAGCAAAAGTCAGCAAGGTTTTAAACAACAGCTTTTCAACAACATTTGCTTTAGACAGTGTTTACACTGCAGAAAATATAGCATAGCAAGTGAAAGCCTCTTAAATCTAGTTTAAATATCTGTTATTTCTCCTTTTTAGATTTTTCTAAAAACATTAGATAGATAGATAGATAGATAGATAGATAGATAGATAGAACATTTTATGTTCTAAAAGCGTCTTATTCCAATGACTGGCGTTTTGCTTGTTTCAGTTTTCAGTTTCAGTCTCTTGACAATCGGTATCGCCAAATGATTTTTTGTAAATGAGGCAAAATTATGTTCCAAAAGGAATAAGACCCTTTAGTAGATATAGTCACTCAAAACAAATTGAACATAAGCTAATAATGAGTTTATTAATCTTATAATATTTCTATAATAATCTGAAAATGAGAAATAGCAGGTATTTAGACTAGATTTAGGAGGATTACACTAGCCAAAGTAAACTTGTAGTTTGCATTGCACAATGACTTAGACCATAGTTAACAAAACAATAATCAATAACTTCTTTTCACTTACTATAAGAAGTTACTAACATTAGTTAGTAACATTAGTTACTAACATTACAAAATTACTTAACATTTTTAAAAACAGTTTTTACAGTTTTTAAAAATGTTTTTTTTTACACACACAGTGACTGTGAGCAGCCATTGCTGCGACACCCGGGGAGCAAAGAGGATGAAGGGCCTTGCTCAAAGGCCCAGCAGTGAGCAGCTTGACAAGCCCTGGTATCGAACCCACAACCCTGTCCGCAATAGCCCGGAGCTCTAACTACTAAGACATCACTTATACGCATTAAAAACACCCTAATTTCCCCTAATCCTAAACCTTCAACATTCAAACCTCAACCTCAAGACTAAATGCAATTCTGATCTTAAGCCTGGTTCAATTCCAAACCTTAGGCCTAATGCTGCTCAACAGAAAGGGTTTCCCCAGATTAGTTTGAACAGATCATTTATAGGGGGCTACTGAAATAAAGTACCTGTTCTAGGATGATGATAAGGCGTGATGCTGGGGGCAGCTGGTAGTGCACAACCACAAACACTGGGAAATACCCCAACACGCCCATCTGAGCCACCAACAGGATCCCAGCTGTGGCCACTGATACTGACGTCTTCCAGCTGCTGTGGTGGTACAAGTCAGCCCACTGGTTCAGAACATGGTACGGCCCCAGGAAGGTGTAGCTGAACATGATGAACCATGCCCATATGACAGTTCCCAGCTGTCCAAAGGCATAGAAGAACAAGTCGAAATCTAGAACGAGCCTGAAATTAGGACACAACAAGCGGTTCGATGAACACACTAGTAGTATAGCTGCCAGCATTTCTGAAAAATCCCAATTGTTTAGAATAGGAATAATGCACACCTTCCCTGGTCAATGTAGTCCACCACCAGTGTGCTTATGATGAAGAGGAAAAGAGCAGCGATGAACATGTGATAGATAGTCCTGACGTGATTGATCTCAAACAGCTCACTAGAGCGAGAAAAGGGGGAGAGAGAGAACCACAAGCGTGTCTGAATAATTATTTCGTTACAAATAAACAGTGCTTCATACACTATATGGACAAAAGTATTGGGACACCCATTCATTTATTGTTTTTTCTGAAATCCAAGGTTTTACAAAAGAGTTTGTCCCTCTTTTGCTGGAGTAACTGTGTCTACTGTCCAGGCAAGGCCTTCTACTAGATTTTGGAGGAGCATTGCTGTAAGGATTTGATTGCATTCAGTGACAAGAGTGTTAGTGAGGTCAGGATGTTGGATGATCACCACCCCACCTCATTCCCAACTCCCCCACCTTACACCACTGCTCCATCGCTCAGTGCTTTACACCCCTCTAGCTCACACCTGGTAATAGACATGATGCCAATAGGTTCATGTTGATCTGCTCCACTAAGTCTGATTCTATTGGCAGTACTTCTCTACAGGGACTAGACAAGCTGTGTGAGGGCATTTAACATTTGTGTCAGCAATGGGTGCAACTTAGCTAAAGTAGCTAAAAGTATTCTTCAGAAGGGGTGTCCAGAAATATTTGGACATAATTTTGTTTTCTATTCAGACTTACTCGAGTATTGATCGTCTGGCCACAAACACCTTCCCATCCTCCATTCTGTGCCTGAAATTATATTATATTTTTTATGCATGTTTTAGCAAAGAACATTTTCATCATGTTAAGGTTCCTTTAGCTTTTAAAAGGTTATTCACACTCAAATGTCTCTTTTAAAAGCATGGTTCATTCTGCAACCAAATGTGGATCTTCTCTGGCATCGCTTTCCATTGAACAATGTGTAGCACCTGTGTTTTTACCCCATTGGTTTTACAAAAATGTGGAAATGTTTTTTGTTTTTTTTTTCTATTGTGGACGAGATTCCATCACCATTCCAGCCTGAGCGCTCTCACCTCCTTGCTTTCTCATCAGTGTGTGAGTGTGTATTCCCGTTTGCGTTCGACTGTGTGCTTTGGGAGAGGGACCTCAGGGAGTCTGTCAGTGCTTTGTCCAAGACTACACTCATCTGGGCCTTCACTTGCTCAATGACCTCTGATTTTATTCTCTGTTCAGGGAACAGTGAAATCATGTCAGGTTTGGCAGCACATTGATTGCTTTTAAAGCAGTGTATGGTGACCTGGTAGGTTTATGAAGATTATTTAACAACTAACAGATCTAAATCATCCAAAACTCAAGCCTAGAAGAGAAGGTCTTGCTTACCTCAACATGTCTTGCCCATTGTACCATGTCTTCGGAATGAAACTCTGTGCTATTGGATTCTGGAAGGTTGCAGATTAACATACTTAAAATCCTCAAGTAATTGTACAGTGTGACTATACTTACATATTATGTAGGAAGATTTGTACTTTACTCAAATACAACTGAAACTGAATACTTCATACTCAACTAGTTAAACTCAAATTTCTAATATATATATATATATATATATATATATATATATATATATATATATATATATATACTCCTGAAATTTCTAATTTTCTCCAAATCTCAAAAACCAGAAATTAATTTTCTCCCCTGCCAATCAGTGAAGTTGCTGCTTATTTGATTACATTTATTTTAAAAGAAAATCCAGACTAAGTTCATATCAGGGTAAAAAGATGCCCATTAGTATTTCAAATTACTCTTTGTGTCTTTCTGCATCAAACCTCCAAAAATGTGATTTAATAAAAAATCTGTAATATTAAATAATTACATATTGTTAAAAAATAATATAAAATAATGTTAATATAACATGTTAGTTTTATATATGTGAGTGTTTAAATGTTTAAAAGTATATTTAAGCCTTTATATTTATATACTTTTACTGGAAGATCAGTACTTATACTTTCACCTAAGTACAGTTTCTGACACACAAACAGACATGCATTGGCATATTTAAGCATAATTGGTTTACATTACAGTTCCCACAAGTCCACAGGTCCAGCTACTGTTGACTGAACTAACATTTTCCAGGACCCTAACCTTCTAATGCGTTAATGTTTATGTGTAGTGGTTACAGAACTTTAGGGTCATAAGAACGTCATTTTATCTCAAGGAGATATAAAAAAAAACTACCACTTGATCAGAAGAACTGCCAGTACACAAAGTCATACACACTAAAACACACCACATTCATCCAGACAGGATGTACAGATTCACACCCACCTTGTCTGACAGAGCCATTCTCTTTGGGAGAAGGGCTAGCGTGAGACGTCTTGCCACTCTTCCGATGCACCAAATTGCTGGTTGTGCTGTTGGTTGCCATGGCTGTTACAGCTTCAGGATGTTCCAGCTATTGTATATGAATTCTTGATGAGGTAAAACGAAGAAGACGTTGGAGAGAGATGACAGATGAATGTTCATTGGTATTATACAGTACATTGAGAGAAGTGTAGAACATAATAGAACTAGGAGAACAGTACCTGCAGCCAAATGCATCAACATCTACACTTTGTAGACTCTTTTAAAGTCCTACTGACCTCCAGTTACCTGTGGTGTTTGTCCTGGGTATCACCCCCATTCACTGAGTTGTGTTACCACACAATGTAAACAATGATTAGTTTGCCTCTTCATTCCAGATAACATATAGATGAGTGTACAAGACTTTACAGACAGGTAAAAGGGGTCTTTGACTGAGAGTAACCTCTGTCCATCCCTGAGTCTGTGATGCTGGTGTCTTTGTGTGCATGGCTGACTCATACTGAACGAGAAGAAATATCTTATGACTCATTTTAAATTCATACTTTTGTCTTTCAAGACAAACCAATTGACTAATGAGCTTGTATTTGCTTTAAATTGAGCATGATGGTTATTCTTAGGTTTGAGCTGTATGTGTCTGTATGTGTCTTTTTATTTATTATTTAATATTAGAACAGCTGATATTATCTAATGTATCATTTTGTAGACTGGCAGAGCCAGAGACCACTGGCAGAGTTTTGTTAAATTATTGCAGCTGTGATTTCTAATGACGTAACTTGAATAGTCTGCCATCTTTTACTTCAGCAAGAACTGATTTGGAGAGCAATAGAACACAGCATCACTTAAGGCTGTGCTTTTCTTGAGGATTTACAGGTTAGGGACCATTTGTTAAACCATTTGTTATATACAATAAATAAGTCTATAAAAGTGCAATATGAGAACACTCATATTAACTGAGTTTAATACATTTAAGAGTGTCTAATGTTAGAAGGGAATTCACCTCAGATTTGAATGATATTTTCTTCAGTTTTTGTACTTGATGACATTTTAGTGCAAAAACATACATGACAAATGTTGTGGTAACTTTCTATCTTTTATAGATGATTAATAAACTATCAACAGGGCATCAGTAACACATCAACAGCATATCAGTGCAGTGCCAGAAGCATCTTCATACACTGAGGTAAATGTAATGAAGATGATCCGTTGATGCATTACTGACATTCAGTAGATTGATCTGTACTATTGATCTGGTTCATCAATTAGACTTAATATGGTACTTCTATTAAGCAGAACCTAACCCAGCCTTACCCAAAACCTAACCCTAATCCTTACCTTGACTTTAATCCTAAACCTAATCCTAACCCTAACCCTGTTCCTAATCCTAACCTTGACTTCAATCCAAAACCTAATCATAACCCTCAGTCTAACCCCAATCCTATCCTCACCCCAAGACCTAATCATAACCCTCACTCTCCCCCTCCCCCTAATCCTAACATTAACCTCACCCCAAAACTTAATCCTAACCCTCACTCTCACCCTCCCCCTAATCCTAACATTAACCTCACCCTAAAATCGAATCCTAACCCTCATCCTGGCCCTAATCCTAACATTAACCCTCATCCTAACCCTAACCCTAACCCTAAATTTAACCTTTAACACCCTTACCCTCCTCCTAATCCTAACATTAACCTTAACCCCAACCCAAAACCTAATCCTAACCCTCATGCTGACCCTAATTCTAACAATAACCTTAACCCCAACCCAAAACCTAATCCTAACTGTCTCCCTCGCCCTGATCTTAACATTAACCTCAACCTCAACCCCAACCCAAAACCTAATCCTAACCCTCAACCTGGCCCTAATCCTAACATTAACCTTAACCCCAACCCAAAACCTAATCCTAACCCTCAACCTGGCCCTAATCCTAACATCAACCTTAATCCCAACCCAAAACCTAATTCTAACCCTCAACCTGGCCCTAATCCTAACATTAACCTTAACCCCAACCCAAAACCTAATTCTAACCCTCATGCTGACCCTAATTCTAACATTAACCTTAACCCCAACCCAAAACCTAATCCTAACCCTCATGCTGACCCTAATTCTAACATTAACCTCACCCAAAACCTAATCCTAACCCTCATGCTGGCCCTAATTCTAACATTAATATCACCCAAAACCTAATCCTAACCCTCATGCTGACCCTAATTCTAACATTAACTTCAACCCAAAAAAACCTTGACCCTGACCTTCATTTATGTTTATGGGTCATTGCCTTTATCATCTGTACAATAAAATGCTGTCCTATCGGTTTGGTAGCATTTGAGCACACCTGAGCGAAGAGCACACTGCTCTACACACTTCAGAATTTAGCCTGCTGTGTCTATCAGTCTGCTCAGTAATCATCAGTGGCCCAGTTCCATTGGCAGCTTTTTCTGTATTCATTCAGCTACTTTACGTTTCACCTATTGACCATCCAACATCCTGACCACACTAACTGCTTATCAAGTAATTGTTTAACAGAGACACAGTGAAAATGGCAGTAATTATGAAAGTGTTCCAAAACATGCAATATTTTTATTAAAGCTCTTGAAGTAAATCTGGACATCTGCACTTTAATCACAAAATATGTCTTTATGGATTTCTAACTACATTAACAGCTTTATGTAAATATGAATAAATATGTAATCTTTTCTATTTGGTTTTACTGTATGTTTATTATTAAAGTTAAGCAGTTAAGCTCTTTGTTTAGTTTATGTATCAAGTTTCATTAGCATTAATTGGCATTTTGACAATATTGTTTGTCTGTATTTGTTTATTCCTTCTTCTTTTTCTTATAAACATCAATAGATGTCTATAAGAAGAACAGGAATAGACATAAACATACATATTTATAGTTAGCTTCACTCCCTCTCAGACTATACCTGTCTCATAAATGTACATATCAGAGAATTTCTAGAGATCCCTCCTGTCTTTGTATATTTGTGTATATTTTGTATTATTTAATATAATTTTTATAACTTTATTTTAATATGTTTAGTATGTATATAGTTTTGTCCTCATGTAGAGTATCAACCTGAGCCTCACCACAAGCATTTCAATGCATAAATGTTCTGACATGTTGTGCAAATGACAAATAAACCTAAAAATTGAAAGTTGAATTCTATATACTTCTATTCTATATACTATTGTATAATATGAAATATATAATACATAATAATACAATATGTAATAATGCATTCTAATTAAAAGATGACTTAAACAGTCTTGGTCAGAGCTTATTATTTTTGGGCAACATGTTGGACATCACTGTTTAGTCAGTCATAAATAAACCTTTGTTTATTGTGTAGCTGTAAACCTTTTGACCTGATGAAATACCCTTTCTTTCTCTCTCAGAACAGAATGCTCCAATCCAGAGGTAATCCATTTTAAGTGAATATATATTTTACATACATGTAGGCTTGTGCATTTGCACTAATGTATTAAACATCTGTAGTCATTTCAGTTCAGGTTTGAGGAACTTTTACAAAATTATATTTGTTATATATTATTAGAACAATTTGACTCAATTTTACCTTTAATAACTTTAGTATTACAACAGAATCCGCCTACGTTTCCTGATTCTACACTGCTATATACTTTACCTACGGTTAATGAAACAAACAAACCACTGCTACTCATACAGCTACTCAGAAGAATGGCAATCCAACTTCAAGATTATACTTCAAGCCCTTAATACTTAATACAACTGCATGATTCACAGACCTGCATGAAGGTAAACCTCGTCCTCTTTTAGCTCACCTTTCTCGTGAACTTCTTCTGCAGCTCAGATCCTCCACATCCTTCCCTCTGAGGGCCAGGAGTGCGTCCCGCCTGGAGTCTCCCAGATGTACTTGTGTGTTTAAGAACTCTGTCCCTTTGTTGCCTCCACTCAACTTTGCCCTGCTTTCTCTGCTGTCCAGTATCCCAGCCAAACTCCAGCTGCCGTGTCTTCTCCAGGCTCAGGTGTTATATGTGCTCTCTTATTGATCTGCTTGACCACAAAACTCCCCTTCGGTGATCTTTGTTGCTTCTGAACTTCATTTTTTAGGTCAGAAAGAAAGGCCTCTTCTCTCATTCTCTGTTGTTCAGTCCTTCGTTCTCTAAACAGTAACACTAAGGTTTAGATTGCTGATGATATCAGGGCTTGATTGCATTATCTATCGCTATCTGCATCTGCGCTGAAGGGAACAGGTGCTGCATGTGAATGTGAACTCTGTGCAGGAGCCTTATCTGCAGTAAGCTTTAAAGAGAGCACAGAACGAGATCAAGTTGGATTATATTTGTTTGGTTTTAGGCCAGACTCTCTCTGCTGTTGATGCATTGGACTTTAGTGCCATTGACTGTAAACTTATGGTAACTTTAATTGCTCGTTATCTCCCTTTAGTTACTGCCCTTTATGACCCAACTACATTTTTCTATTGTTATCTCTCTGTCCTTCCATTCCTTACCTATGCACTAGATGTACCACAACTGGATCTTGGTGAGCAATTGATTCATTTAAAATATTCTACAAAATATTCTTTCAGAAAAAATTAAGTTACTCAAAGAAAACTTCTATGAGGTTAACTCTAAAAGACCATTTATGGCTTTTATTTTTAAGATTTCTTGTCAGTACTTATTAGTTTTAAATGTATAAGACCCCTACTGAAAAAAACACAGCCTGGCTAGCTCAACCTGCTTAAGCTAGTTGACCAGCATAAGGTATGCTTTGATCTGAGTTTGATACTTTAGCTGATCTACAATCATGACCAACCTGACCATGGTAGACAACCAGCATGACTAAGCTTAACCACACTGGTTGACCAGCTTAACCAGCATCACCATGCTGGTTGACTAGCATGGCCAGCATGACCTCTCCTCGCTAATCTGCATTTGTGCTGCACACATTGGAATCTGTCCTCCACATTTAATGCATCCGGTCCAGTGAATACAGTAGGCTAGCTGGGAGCAGTTAGGTGCCTTGCCCAAGGGCACTTCAGTCCCGTCCTGTCCAGTCAGGGTACCGAACCGGAGTGTAGAGAGCGATTACTTCAATAGCAAAAGAAGATTAACCTTAACCTTCTGATTAAATGCATGCCCAGTCACACAGATCATTTTTGAAAGGGAAGAAACAGGCACAGCACATAGACAGGGTTCTTTTATTGACACATTGACCTGAATAGCACTTCTTTGTCTGCTACAGAGGCATGTTGTGCAGCATGCACTACACTTAGTCACAAAACAACAGCAAAAAAACCCCACAACAACTGTACAACCACTGGCTCACATGTGTAAATGTTATGCATCTGCTCGTATGTCTTCACTACATCACATTTGCCCATGTTGCGTGACTACTGCGTATTAGCATCATATTAGCAAAATACATGTAGGGTCAGTTATCAGCATGCAGAGCCTAGTCCTGGACTACAGTTACTGAGATTCTATTGAAAACCCTAAAAACCCACAATAAGGTCAATCTCTGTCAAGAAAACAAGCATGTAGTTCATAAAACAGTCGAATCGTCTGATCTCAACTTTTGCCGATGGGTTAAAGTTTGTGGGCACAGAACAGAGGTCAGTACATAGCCTTCACTGAAGTTTGTGAAATGTCTTTAGCAGACTGCAAGCCAAGTTACATCATTATACCCAATACCCAAACAGACCAAGCAAAATAAATGCTTGTTTATTTGCTTTGCACATAAAAGTGCCTCTGAGCCTTTTGCACTCTATTTTCATCATAAATGCGCTCAGGTTCATTTGCATGCTGTGTTTCAAGATGTACAGCTTGGATTTCTGGAGCTTAACTACATTCATGTGCAATACTTAGAATGAATATGGAACCAAATTATAAAACTAAAATGTCTTTCTGATTTTCTAAGTGGACATTTCACAAATTATCTATGGAGAACAAACTTCTGCTCATTTTAATGCACAATTATGGTTTATTTGCTTAATTATGTGTGTAAAATATAGAAGGATCATGGAATATTGTATATGCTACATATGTTGTATTTTTTCCATGATATAAAATTCAGCAAATAAATAGTAAGTGTGCTCTAAACTTCACAGGAAAAATATATAGCTAAGTTAGGTGTGTCAACAAAGCATTTAACAGGGGGTGTCCAAATCTTTGCACATGACTGTAAGGCACTGTGGCCTACTTATTATTCTCTCATCATAACTGTCTAGATGTGTCTAATCTCTGTGCAGAGATTCTGGTCAAGGCTACAGACAAACTGAGCCTCCCAGGTGTTTATCTCTCTAAAGCCTGATCCATGCTAGTGTCACCTGTTATGTTTCTAGTTTTAATTTAGATTTTACTTATTTCATTTAATATTCTTCTTTTTACATTGTGTGGGCCAATAGAAATGCTCCAAAAATATCTGGAAATTAATATTTCTACAATAACGTACATTAAAGAATAGAGAAAGGTTTTATTATGGCCATGTTGATGTTTTTTCATATGTTTCTGACTTTTCTTCTCGTTATACATTCATTACTCACTCATGCGCCTTTTCATTTTAATATTACAAACATACAGAACTCCTCTTAAATTATTCAGCCATCTAAGAATCATCATACTTTAGGAACACTATCATATGAATGTTCTACGAGAGTAATGACACAATAAATAAGATAAATCATTCATATAAATTTACACGCACTAAATATATATATATATGTACATAAAAATCATTTGACGTATTCATTTAAGTCTACGTATAAAAATAGTTGCTACACATTTTCCCCCCTTATAATCTCGGACTGTTGCTTTTCAGCAGGACAACGTATTCGTGCCCCATTTACACAAATTTTCCAAGTGTTCTACCATGACCTGTGATACTTCTCTAATAAGTACTTTCATATGGAGAATAGTTTTCTACTCATTTTAGAAACATCTATTTCTTTAAAACAATGAGTCACTGACCCAGATCATTCTGCAGGTGGCGCTTTGTGCTCTCTGTATTTTAGATCCAGATTTTTTTGTGTAGGTGAAGAGCAGGCTTCTAATTCCAAGACTGCACTGTTAAGGTTTAAGATCCTTGTGAAACTTTTGGACGTTCTTCAGTTTGCAGCTATGGAGGAACCTTCAAGAAACCATTTTCTTCTAAAAACCTTCATCAAAGCATCTTAAAAGGTTCCTCCAGTTTTAAATTGGAAAGCCTCCAAAAGTTCTTCAAGGATTTTATACTTTTAACAGTTACAGAGCAAAAAGGTTACTTCTTCTAGCCTGATCAGAAGTTAGAACACAAGTCCAAAATTAATGCAGGACTTAGGACTTCCATGCTCTTTTGCATCTCAGAAATGTGTAGACTTTCTTTAGCTTTGTGGTTGTTTTGGAAATCCTAACTAAAGGACTAAAATTGAAAGGTGAAACCGTGCACAGTCTGACGTAAAAGTGCATCCTCTAATAAAGTGACCCAGGGATTTATTATTAGAAAACCAGAAGATTTAACATTGTTAGGAGTGTTTATTTATTATCATTATATTTAAGAGTTGACTCATTTTATGATGAAAATGATACTAAAACAATAAAATATTGAAATTTTAAATAAACTAAACCTTTGCAAACCCCTTTTGTTTTTTACCCAGTTATCAATTTGCAAATAATCTTTTGTTCAGCTTTACCAAATGTTTAAACGCTATACTGCTCTAGTAAAAGAGCTTTAGCAACACTGCCTTTTTTACATTACTGACATCAGTCAGTCTTAACCACTTTACTCAGCCAATGAGCTCCATGATACTCAACAGGCTACTCCTGTTTTCTGTAGAAAACAAACAAAAGAAAAATTGTGAGGATTTGTTGGTTGCACTGGTTTTGTTGTGCAATAAATAAATATTAGAAAATGACTCTTCTGGGCTGTACTTCTGGTGCCGCCTGCTGGGTGTCCTTTTGGTGCACCTCCCAGTCATTTGTAGAGCTGAAACTCCAGCTCAACTCATTTCAATAACATAACAAGGTAATAGAGGGTAAAATCCCATTCTAATCTGTCACTCAGCAAATAACCACAGTGAATACCTCTCAATGAATATCACACTACATGAAATCTCAAACCGTGATGGGAGATGGGTTAATGGGCAGTAGGCAGAGGGGCTTCATTGAGGATTTCTCGCAGGCAGCATGCACATATACACAACAGGATTCACAATGTGCCATCTACACAGAGACAAGAGAGACAAGCAGTTATTCCTTTAATACCCTCAAGATTACGAGACTTTTAATGATCATCTCCTGTCAATTAGGGGTTTATCATACCAGTCAGTTTGGGCACACATGATTTTAATAGCATGTTTACAAGCAATGTTGGTGTTTCTATTAGTGGTACAAGTAGTCACCTAGGGCCCATGAGCCACAATCAGGACCCAAGTACTGTACTGTGTAAACAATGTACTATGATGCTTGGGTGTCCTCAACTAGGTTGTCATTTAGAGGCTGACAAATGTTCAGAAAAAGCCCCGTCAACAGGCTTGAAAGTAGTTCTAGAAGAATTATAAAATCATAACCACACAGCTGATCAGCTGAAAAAACATGTATCTACCTTTTTATCCCTTGTCTTTTTTCCCTTGCTCTGACCTTCATTCAGAGTTAAAAACATTTTCATACAAATACATGGTTTTCATTGGGCAGCGACAATATACATTCAATTTAATAGTGAATTGAGTTAGAAACAAGAAATGTGGGAAATGTATCTGAAATGTGGGAATTTCATTAAGCCTGTTTCAAAACTCATAAAGAACGCTACTCAAGAAAAAGAACTAGAATTTCGAGTAAAATGAACTAAAAACTTTTATCTAAATGATGTAGCTTGTTGGAAAAAAAGATCCAACGGGTATTAGGCAACAATTTATCATTTACAACCCCTTTATCTACATAAAATTAGTGTAGGAACTGTGTTATGGCAGTGACACATGACTACACCTGGTAGGACATATTATCACTGGACCAGGCTGCAGATCTGACAGGTGGAGTGGCAGTAAGAAAGTCAACGCTACGATGACAAAACATGCAAAGCAGGCTTGCGTGGACCGTGCCACACTGACGGTGGAAACCTGAAAAAATGGAGGGTGTTCCAACACTTTCGGTACAACTGTAAAAACAGTATGATATATATTATAAGCATGTGTGCCCAAATTTTTGACTTGACCGTATTGAAGCTGTATTTTCCTTTTGTGCGTATTAAGCGCACCATGTGATTACCTGCACTACGTAATTAGCTGGCTGCAGGCTCCTGCTGAATGATGTGTTGTTGCTGTTGTTTTAGTTGGTCAGACGGGCCACTGCAGTGCCCATCACTGCTGCAGACAGCGCAGTCCCTGAGAGGCACACTGGAGTAGTGGAAATAGAGGGCACAAACAAGTATTAATGGGTACCACACAGAACAGCTCAGCAGCAAAAACAAATTGTCCAAGGTAGTACAGGACTACAGTGAATTACTCACATGATTCAGAGCTTACCTGTTGTCATTGATGTCTGTGGCATTACCTGTAAATAAAACACCAGCATATCAAATCTGATATTTCCTGAAAGTTTATGGGTAGCCTTTGGTTATATACATTAAACGATCAATAAATAACTGCAGTCTGTTCATTGGGATCTTCTGTTATTATGTAATTCCCAAATCAGCCCTTAAGGACACCCAACCATTCCAGATTTTAATTCGGTCACAAATCCCGACTTTTAAAATGGATTATTCTGGTTCCAAAACCAGACTCACTGACAGAGTCTCCTTTGAACATCTCTTAAACACAACAGTAAAAATGTATAAAAGTTATGTTGCTTGGCAGCCTTGGCCTACTGTTAATAGCCTCCATTGCTTGGTGGAAGACTTTTAAATAAAAAGAAAAATAAACGATTTCAGAGGTGGTAGAAGTAAAAGTTCCAGACTTATGCAAAAGTACAAATACTCCAGTTTAACAGTACTATAGTTAAAGTGTGATTTCTATTTTTTACTGAAGTAAAAACATAAGTATGTATGTAAAGTAAATGTAATTCTTTAAAAAGAGCTTCTAATTTAATTTATAGCAGAACCTAAAACTAACCATTATCATATTCAGTTCATGGATGGTAAATAATGGTAAACAATGGTAATATATCCAGAACATGTGATTAACACAAATAATCTGTTTCTCTCTTTTCACTTAGACTTTAATTTACTTTAAGTTACTTATTTTAGTCAAATTCAGTTTCAGCTTTGTCTATTTGGGCACTGCAGTTAAATCAAAACAGTAAAATAAAAATAAAGCCCCCCCTTTAATTTCAAGAAACCCACCTGTTTTAACAGACTGGTGATAAAAATACAGTTTATTCAGAAAACGTTGTAAATGTTCACTTCTGTTCTTGCCATCCAATTAGATTTGGAAATCTGTTTTTGAGACTACTGGAGGCCATCACAGTATACCTCATCCCCAACTCATCTCAAAAGTAGTGGATGAAGCACAATGCCAGGGGGGCTTTATACCCTTTATACCCTTCTCAACCCTGGTCCTGGAGGCACCCTGCCCTGCATTTTTTGTGTTGTCCCTGCTTCCTACACACCCAATCCAACTACTCAGCTGATTAATAGCAGGAAAGGCATTAAAATGTGCCGGGCAGTGGGAATCAGGGCTCAGAGAACCAGGGTTGAGAAACACTGCTCAAGCCCATGCCTGACATTAGGCACAGTGCCAATACGTACATGTTTATCTGCTCCAGAGAGTCCTAATTTATTGGCAGTACTTCTTTACAGGACAAGCTGCGTGTGCAAGTTAAACTAGCTGAATGCATTTATTAGCAGGGGTGTCCACAGACATTTGAACATATAGTGTATATTAAAAGACATCACAACTGCCACTGAGATGCACTTCAGTTTCTTGAGAGGAATTTCAGAGCTCATTAATACAGAAAGACTTTGAACAAGGCTCACCCAGTCAGATAAAAGATCCTGCTGCTCTGTCATGATTTAAAAAAAATCATGCGTCATTAATACTGTGGTGATAAAACGATACTGGCGCGCTGAGAACAGCCACAGTGACTTTATGAAAACGACTTAAATACCATGCTGCACATTTTGTGTGGTGTAGCGCCATTACTGCCAAGTTTTATGAAGCTGGCTTAAATTCCCTCAGCCATGATAACATCACTGTAATGCACAGCCCCTTGTGGCTTGCTGCTTTAATTTGAGCCAGGGAGCAGTGACTTATAGCACTTGCGGAGAAATACAACCTAAATTCACAAGGAGCTGGGGAAGTGTGAGAGGTACTTTACCATTGGCTATGTTGAGCTTGTGAGTGGAGTCCAGAGACTCTGTGGCATTTGCTGTCCTGTGTCTGTCCTCTGGAGTTCTGCAAAATGTAAAAATGTTGCTAGGCAATATAAATACACACACACAACACAAATTAATGTATATAGATGCACAGAAAATATTAATTAGGGAGAATAATAGGGTAAATAACTCACTTGTCAGTTTGACTTAAGCCAGTCTTCATGTGGGTTGATGCAGTGGGTGGAATTAGTGGTTGAACAGCACTCTGGAACATGGCATTGCTAAATGTGATTGATGGATCACTGCTGCGCATAAACATGTGATTGACTGGAGTGCAGACAGGGTAATGCCCTGGCCGAACTGGTTTGGCTGAGGACAGAAAACAAAGCATAAAGCATAAAGCAAAGTGCACCACTCCACAAATACCAATTCTTTATTTAGTTCATTCCTTGTTTCTTCCAAGGGTATTTAAATAACTGTCTTTACTGTCCAGGGAAGGCTTTCTACAAGATGTTGTAAAGATAAGCATTACTGTGAGAGTTTGTGAGATTGCATTCAGTGAGCGTTAGTGAGGTCAGGATGTTGGCTTGTCATTACCCCACCTCATTCCCAACTCCCAAACTTATCCCAAAAGTATTGGATAGAGCACCATTTGTGGTTCCAGAGAACACAGATGCACTGCTTCACACCTTAATGCTGGGGGGCTTGATACCCCTCTAGCCCACGTCTGACATTAGGCAGCATGGTACCAATATGTTTATGTGTATCTGCTCCAGAGAGTCCTATTCTATTGGCAATACTTCTTTACAGGGACTAGACAAGCTGTGTGTGTGCACATTTGCACATCTGTGTCTGCAATGGGTGCAACATATATTAGAAGAGTTGTCTACAAACATTTGGACACATAGCGTAATTGTGAACAGTCATATATATATATATATATATATGTGTGTGTGTGTGTGTTTTACACAAACATGGTTAAAATATATGGCTTGTTGTTTATAAGGTATAGCCTTTCCTGACATAAAGCACTAGCTAATGCTAACGCTAACCTTCCAGATGACTAAATCAGCCTCAAACAGCCTCATGATTCCGTAATGTTATGTTATGTTTATTCTGTATTGGACATTATTGCATAATTTCCCATAACTGAAGTAAAACAGGTCACTATCTATTCTTTTATTACTTGCTCCTTTATTATCTTATCAACAGGTATATTAAACCATGTAATCCAGTGTAATCGAGAGTTGGGTAAAATGGCCAAATAAAGTTCTTTTCAGGATTTCTACTGACCAATCAGTGCAGCGTGAGGGCGGCGGAAGGGGTTTCTGACTCTCATGACTTCCTTGATGCGCTCCACTTCCTGCTGGTAGCGGCGCCGGTCCTTCATGGCGCCTTCTTTGGCCTCCTTCAGCGCACCCTCCAACGCCCGAACTCGCTCAGCCGTAGAGCGAAGACGCTTCTCCAGCTTAGGAAGCTCACAGCGCAGATCTGCATTATCACGGACAAGCTGAGAGAGAGATAGAGAGAGAGAGAAAGAAAGAGATAGAGAGATCAATTTGGGTTGTGCCCGAGATAAGGAGAAAATAAATTACCAAGGAGCAGAGAAAGAAAAGAAATTGAGGTGAAGTGATGAGAGGATGTTGATGTGCATGTGTTTCATATCTGAGAGCACTGAAGACACTGCATTATGGTGCGTGCTGGTGTGAGAGTATTTTGGGCATCTCGAAATAATAGACCTTTTTTATGCTGATGGGAAGCAATCTTTCCATTCATTGCCTCCGTTAAACCTTTACCACTATGCAGAATTTTATTGCTACCACCAAACCATTTCACAACTGACACACCGACCTGTTTGTGCACTTTTGTAAGCTGGTCCAGGTTGTTCTCAAGAAAGGAAATCTTCTGCTTTTGGGTGGAAAACCCCCCACTATCATCAGGCTCCATTTCTGCACTCTGCAGAAAGAATACAAGACAGATAAGTTCCCTGGAGTTGCAAGCATTATTTTAAAGGGCTGTGTATTGTCAAGAACCTAGCAATGCAATATGTATTGTTTTGCATTATACTGTGAAACATTTAGCAAGTCGATATAATAAAAAAAAATAATAAATTATAGTATTTTAGAATTTGTATTAAAAAAACATAATATGCATAAAATCTGAGTAAAACAAAATTGAGAACAATTCAGAACAGTGGGATCTGAAGACAACACTGCTGTCTAGTGGTCGGGGTTCAAACACAACACTGTCTGCCTGCCACCAATCATATATAGCATAGCATATAAACTAGGACTGCACAATATTGGCGGAGAGAAAAACTACAATATATATATTTTGATATTAAAAAACACAAGAATTTATCAGATTTCAACAGAGCGCACCAAAAAAAGTCAATTGTTCAATGGGTCATATTATTAATAAAGCACTTCATGTGTGCAAGCTTGGAGAAAAATAAACGATAGTGGGCAGAAATGTGATGTGTGGCAGGATTATAAGGGGCATCCATGAAGGAATTGTCAGAAGCAGCTGAAAGAGCTAACCAGTGGCTGTGGAGAAGAAGGGCTGAGGACAGGTGAGTTAGGGCAGAGTGTGATTGAAGGTGCAGCATGGTGGGAGATATAGGCTGCTTTGTGCATATGCTGTTGGTAGGGTTAGTGTTATCGAAGTTGTAAGTAAACCTGTGAAATCCTGTGAAGTGAGCTTGGAGGGGAGTGGGTCTGGGACACCTAACTGGTCACTGCTGAGCCTTCCGGGAGATGTTGTGGGCATAATTCAGCAAAAAACTGACTGATAACCTTGGGTGAAACTACGTTTCCATATTGTTTAAAAATAGTTTTACATATTGTCCACTTTTCTACTTATTTACACACACTAATATATATATATATATATATATATATATATATATATATATATATATATATATATATATATATATTGTCCTTTTTCTCAACTCAAGAGTCAATTCAAAAAGTGTAATTTCTCATTACAACTGTATACAATGGAGCAAAATTACACTCCCCTATGACTATACTGGTACAATATAGAGCAACACCTCCCTTCACCAGGCTACGTACAGAGCAATGTGCAAACCTGTGTACAAACTAATCCAGTCAGGTAAGAATTACACCAGTCTCTCAAGGTAGGTCTTGTCCATTTTAGCCCACTCTTCTATTAACCTTGTGCTTCATGTCCAAGCTGAAACCAACACAGACACTCCCATGTTCCAGGATGATGAGGATGAGTTCACTGTAGGGTACACAGTCTGTGTGTGACCAGTTCAGCAGACATAATGGAACACTGAAATACTTTGCCTGACCACCAAAAACACCAGCTCTCAATCTCAATTTGGAACAGCTGGTAAAATGGTGACACCGGCACACACAGCGTGTGAAATAGGGAAGAACTATCAAGAGTTTGTGTGTATCTGACATTAAGGTAAGTAGGATGAATCCCCAAGTATTAGTTAGACATGATGGATACGGCTTATTTCTTTGTCCGATGTTCTTATTTGTAGAGAACAAGAGATCAGTACAACTCCATCAGAGATATATTCAACAATACCTCACACTACTTACTCGTTTAACTCGAGTCGTGAGGTCTTGAACGAAAAGCTTCCTCAAGTTGTGCAAGGTCTGGAGCTCACGAGCCTTGGTATAAAGACAGAAGGTAAGCCAGTATTAGAATTGCCACACAAGTCAGACTTTTTCACTGTTCTTCACAAAATTTAGATTCCAGTCTCAGATGCTTTCAAAGCAGAAATACTCACAACGGTCTCCTCTAGCCCCTTCATGTCCTGCTTGGCCTGCTCGTGGCGTTCGTTGAGATATCTATACACAGAAAGCACATCCCAGACATGTCCATCACATAAAAAAACAGCTCTGCAGCTCTAACTTTAAATATGCTATGTGCAAATATGTCCAAATGTTTGTGGACACCCCTTCAAATAAATGCATTCAGCTATTTTAAGGTGTACCAATGGGCTGAACTGGGTGATATAAAACCCTCTGCTGTGGAGCAACGGGACTCTGGAATGAAGGTGGTGATCCATCTAATGCTTTAGGGATGAATTTAGGATTTGGGGATGAAGTAGGGTGGTCATCCAACATTCTGACTTCACAGAATATAATCAAATCCTCACAGCAATGCTCCAAAATCTAGTAGAAGGCCTTCCATGGACAGTAGAGATAGTAAAAGCCGGATAAACTCATTTTAATACCCTTGATTTTGGAAAAACCAATGAATGAGCAGGTGTCCCAATACTTTCTGGTTTTTTAAACTATTTCATTTTACTTGTTCAAGTGTGTCAATGGGACCTGTTTTTACACAGTGTGTTGTCCAGCGTACAACATTGATGTATGATATTCCCATATTCCATTCAACCAGAATAGACCGCAAGTGTTAGCAACAGCCCACGCAGCCTAGACAATGCATATCTTTATAGCTGTTCTGTTTTAATTTGTTAGGAAAAAAGCTTGATGTTTGTGCTAAATCAGATTTACTTTGTGCACCAGTCACAGATGTTACTTCAGGCCTGCAAAAAGAGAGTCGTTAATGTTGTATTGGATAAACAAAAAATATAGGGAAAAGATTGCCGGGTAAAGGTTGTTTTACCAATTGTAGTCCGTTATTTCTCTTAGTATTCCACTTCATTTATGCCAGCGCTTTCCAACCCTGGTCCTGGAGGACCCCCTGCCCTACACATTTTGGAGTATTCCCTGCTGTCAACACATCTGCTCCAACTAAACAGCTAATTAGCAAGCCCATCCTGAGCTGACGTGTGTGTGCTAGAGCAGAAAAACACAAAAACATGCAGCACAGGGGCACTCCACAACCAGGGCAGAATTGGAAACTAAATTCAGCCTTGGGCTTTCGTCTAGACCAGTCTATCACAATGACAGCGACTTCAACTCCCCAATTCAGCTTGCCAAGTGATCAGATCTGATTTGTCACATTGTGAGTGACGCAAATGACATTTTAAAATTCGATTTGGGAATCCAGAGCAATGTAATCACAATTCAACCCACCTCCGATTTGGATCCGATTTGCAAAAAAGGATTTTTTTATTGCTGTCCAGAAAACATCTGGATACAATGTAGATATGTCAAAAATCAGATTTGCGCTGGCAGTTTAAGTACAGCCCAAGTTATAGGTAGACTAAGATCCAAACTAAGCAAAAATGAAACAGGTCTGCAAGGGCATGAAAGACTCCTTAGACTGATGACAGCTACAGTAGTGATCAAATAATGATGACCTTTATCGCTCTAAATTTAAAGGAATATAAGCTGTGGGCATACCTCTTTTCTCTTATTTTAATTAATTAAGAAGATTAATAAAAAAACGTTATATTGTGAAAAACATAGAGATGTAATAGAAAAGAACCATACACATTCATTTTTGACCCACAGAATATCACCAGTTTCATACACTGCTCTGGTTTGATCTTGTTCCACACCTCTACCAGTCTCTCGCAGAGTTTAGTAACTGTAATGGGTTTCGTAGCCATTACTGTAAGACCAGCGATCATCCAGCACCCTGACTGGGTTCAGATCAGGACTCTGGACATTATTTCAGCCTAACATTGTCAGCCTTATGGAAACTGCCGGCAGGGAAGGAGGGACTGATGAGCATTGGAATTCGCCTTGCCATGTAGTTGTATAAGGCCCTACTCCTGCTGCAGAAAACACATACCAGACCGTTCTTAACTTACTTCTTCTTGCACTATGGAGGGTCAATCTTCCCCCAGTGTGATGTCAAACACCATCTGACCCAACTAAATTAAACTTGCTCTCACCACTAAAGTGAACACTGGAGCAGTTCTCCTCCATCAATACAACACAAAATAGTCTAGCCAAATGGTCTACCAAATTAAGCTTTAATAGAATCACTATAAATGTCCCTTCTAGAAAGATAACCTTTACAACCGACAGTAAAACTTCAGGCCAAATCAGCAGAGTGCTACACTGTCTTCATTTAAAATCAGCTTTATTTAGCAGCTCTTTTAAATGTATCGTCAAGCCAAGTCAATATATTACATGCAAGACATTACATGTATGGCTCTCAGGAAGGTGCAGCTAGAGTAGCTTGTCTGTGTCCACCTTCTGGTACAAAAAAACTTCCTTAAAAAATATGCAAAGACAATGTGAAAATACTTCAGTTCACAGCATGTATATTTTCTTACTTCTTTTATTTCTATATTTCTATATTTATAAATATATCTATATATTTTATTTTTTATTTAAATTTAACTTAAATGTAACTTTTATTTTTTTTATTTTAAATTATTTTTTATTTTTTTATTTTTTGCACTTTTGCACTTTATTTCATTAAGTTAAGGTTAAGTTTAAGTTTAAATTTAGATCTTTATTGTATAGCTTTGATGTGGGCGAACTGTCTAAAAAGCATTTCACTGCAAGTTATACTGTGTATGACTATGTATGTGACAAATAAAATTTGAATTTGAATTTTGAAATGCGTTTACAGCATGTTCATATAATTATAGTGTTTAAGTTGCCTAAACTTTCCAGTAACTCTACTACCTACTGTCTCTAACTTTACTGTCTCTACTGTCCAGGAAAGTATTTCTACTAAAATTTGGAGCATTGCTGTGAGAACAGATTTAGGTTAGTTTAGCTAAGCTAACATTAGCCTTATAGACCAGTTAGCCTGGCCACACTAAGTTTTCAACACTTCACCAATCACAAGTGTATTTGCTCATAGATGACTTTAACCATGTTAGCAGATGGAATTGTGCTTATAAAGACAGGTCAGTATAATATATCTGTAGTTTAATAAATATTAGCTTGGTCATTTACCATTATATGAAAGTGAAAAACTGTAAATATAAAAGAATGATCACATTAGGTGATCACTGATTAATTAGGCTGGCCACTTGATCAGCTTTTGATTGAATAACTAAATGAGGCTTATTTAACCAGTCAAGAAGAGGAATGACTCCTTTTTAAAGGCATATTACTAGTTCTAATAACATATATCACAATATTACAAATACTACAACATCTTATTTAGGATATGTCTAAACATCCAGATACGGACTAAAACTACTACAGACCTCACCAAACAATATTCAGATATAAACTATTTATTTTAACTATATATTTTAATTATATAATTTTATATATTTTATTATGATCTCTGTTCACGACGAAGGCAGAAGATCAAGCATGAGTGAATTCATAGATTAGATTACATTAGGGTTCCCATTCTTGTGAAAACCCACAATATACATATGCGCTTATCCTTGCCACACCCAGTTCACCCAATCAATTAACATGCCCCTCCTGTGCTGGTTCAGGTGTGATCTGACAAAGTGACAGATCCACTGATTTCATTGGTCAGCCAATTAACAGGAAGGCTCCAAGGCAGTAGCAATGGGAGGGTATTTTTTCTTTGTGCACTTCTGAATAAGAAAAAGAGAGAGAGAGAAAGAAAAAAAAGATAGCTAGTGAGAGAGAGAGAGAGAGAGAGAGAGAGAAGGAGAGAGAGAGGGAGAGAGGGAGAGAGGGAGAGAGGGAGAGAGAGGGAGAGGGGACAACAAAAATCAAGTTGTGCTGTTTGGTCTGCCACCAATTTTGATTCTGAGAGCACCTTTAACAAAACGACACACAATGACCAGGAACAAGCTCCTTCTGCTAATGATCTCCGCAATGCTGGGGTGTTTTGCATTTAGCCTGGAAACTGATCTAACAACAGACTCCCCTTCTGAACTATCACCCAGAACAGTCTGGCTTGGGCGGCTGGTTGTCCGGATAGGAGGCGAAGCAGAAAAAAAAAATGGCACTAATGTGCAGGATGGGCTTACTGATGACTCTGAAGGATTTCAATCTGATTCATGGGCAACAGCAGGTGAGGTATAAATTTGGGTGCCTTTTATATTGTTTCCTAAAGCTAGGAGATCATTTTGAAGAGTCCATTCTCAGATTCCAGTGATTAGGGTGGCCTCAGTTCCACACAGATGTGTTTGGAGTGTGAGCTAGTCTGCTGTCACTGTCTAGACAGCCTGTCTGAAATGTGACCTTGCCTCATGCATCAATATATCTAGTTTATTTATCTTAGATTTGGCTATATCTTGTTTTGCACAAGGCAAGTAAAATTGTCATTTGTAGATTAGCTTGTGATCTGTGTTGCCACTCTGGCAACATCTGGTTGAAAGTGCTGGTGCAGTTGAGGAGGAAAAGGTCCCTCAGTATAACTGATTTCTATGTTTTCTGGTATTTTGAGAAATGCGGACCTTCCTTCTACCTGATTTTAAGAAAGGTCTAAGATTTTGGAAAACTGAGGTGGAGTAGTTTTGTCCTCAAATGTTCATCTCTGAAACCAGAAGTGCTTATGAGTAAAGTGAGGCGGGCTGGCTGTTCTATCCAATTGATGCTACTGATAAACAAAATGCTCAAGTTTTCTTACATCCGTGTGCTCATGGAGTGTGAGCTAGTCTGCGGCCATTGTCTAGACAAGCTGTTTGAGAAGTCACCTTGCAGACCATGCATTACTATTCTGGCTAGATCTTTGTTTGGAGAAAGCATAAGCAAGTAAAAATGAGCCTATGGATAATTGGCTAGCTGGAAAGATTTTTTTTCTTTTAAATGACCAGTAGTTTGAGATACTTGTGGTTTAACAATTTTACCTTGGAGTAGCCACTCCGCTTACTATCTGACGCAGGGAAGTGGAAGACAATAACCATTGTAATGGTAATGCTGTTTGTCTGAAGTCTGGTCTTGCATGTTCAACCTAACTGATGCTACTTGATATTGTACATAGGGTCAAACAAAGCAGCTGAGGCAAAATTGCAGCGCTTGAATCCTTCTGTGCATTGTGGCAATGATTCCATGGCCCTGCTTGTTCAAGGAAATAGAGTGCCCAACTTCATGGTTGACCGAGGTGAGTTTATAGAGCAAACTGGTTGTCTAGTAGTTTGGTGCGGCAAATGGTATGGCATAACCTTGCCAACTGTTTGTCTTCAGGTGAAGAAGGTGCAGTTCCAGTGGCCAAAATGCCTGCCCACTGTGGCATCTCAATGAAGAGGGCTCGTAGGGATCTTCTCCTAATTGCTCAGTATCAAGGCTGTGACGTTACACAACAGGTATGTGCCCACTGGCCATGCACAACCTTCCTTTAGTGTGTATACATGTCCAAGCTGGTTAATGTAAAGGTGCATTACATTCATAAGGCTTATTCCTGTTCAGTTGTTGACTGGAGTTTCTCACTATGCTATGCTGCAGTTTGTAAGCACTGAGTGCACTTTAGTGTAATATTTTGGTGTGGTTGGTGTGGCCCATCAAATAACACCACTACCTGCCAGTGAGCTACCACACCACGTGGGAGACTGGGATTCAATTCCCAGTCTGCGTGACTATGCTGCGCTACACCAATAAGAGTCCTTGGGCAAGACTCCTAACACTAAATTGGCCCTCCTCTGTAATACAAGTAACCTTGTAAGTCGCTCTGGATAAGAGCGTCAGCTAAATGCCATAAATGTAAATTTTGGTTTTACTGACATGGGCTATGTAAGATTAAGCTGTGACTGTCTCTTACAGGGAGATGACTATGTTCTGCCACTGCGCTTGTGGGGTGCTCCTTTAAGTATGGCCTGTCCTGTGGCTTCCTCTACAAATGTGACAAATGGCCAGCCTACTGTCCCTGCCAGTGACCCTCAACAGCCTTTTGGCTTCATTCCTCACGATCGTAGGCATCCATTTTACCCACATGGGCATTTCTGGCATCGCCTCACAAGCGCTACTACAGAGGCCCCAACTCCTGCCTCTAGTGCAACTGCTTCAACAGCCCCTACTGTCCCAGCCGGTGACCCTCAACAGGATGGGTATCCTTTTGGATATTTTCCTTACCATCATGGGCATCCATTTTTCCCATATAGGCGTTTTTGGCATCGCCCCACAAGCACTCCTACAGAGGCTCCAACTCCTGCTCAAACTCCTGCCCCTAGCGCAGCTGCCTCAACTGCGCCTACTGCACCTGCAAGTGACCCTCAACAGGATTGGTATCCTTTTGGATATTTTCCTTCCCATCATGGGCATCCATTTTTCCCATATAGGCGTTTTTGGCATCGCCCCACAAGCACTCCTACAGAGGCTCCAACTCCTGCTCAAACTCCTGCCCCTAGCGCAGCTGCCTCAACTGCGCCTACTGCACCTGCAAGTGACCCTCAACAGGAATGGTATCCTTTTGGATATTTTCCTTACCATCATGGGCATCCATTTTTCCCATATAGGCGTTTTTGGCATCGCCCCACAAGCACTCCTACAGAGGCTCCAACTCCTGCTCAAACTCCTGCCCCTAGCGCAGCTGCCTCAACTGCGCCTACTGCACCTGCAAGTGACCCTCAACAGGAATGGTATCCTTTTGGATATTTTCCTTACCATCATGGGCATCCATTTTTCCCATATAGGCGTTTTTGGCATCACCCCACAAGCACTCCTACAGAGGCTCCAACTCCTGCTCAAACTCCTGCCCCTAGCGCAGCTGCCTCAACTGCGCCTACTGCACCTGCAAGTGACCCTCAACAGGAATGGTATCCTTTTGGATATTTTCCTTACCATCATGGGCATCCATTTTTCCCATATAGGCGTTTTTGGCATCACCCCACAAGCACTCCTACAGAGGCTCCAACTCCTGGTCAAACTCCTGCCCCTAGCACGGCTGCCTTGACAGCTCCTACTGCACCTGCAAGTGACCCTCAACAGGAATGGTATCCTTTTGGATATTTTCCTTACCATCATGGGCATCCATTTTACCCATATAGGCGTTTTTGGCATCACCCCACAAGCACTCCTACAGAGGCTCCAACTCCTGGTCAAACTCCTGCCCCTAGCACGGCTGCCTCGACCGCTCCTACTGCATCTGCAAGTGACCCTCAACAGCACTGGTATCCTTACCATCATAGGCATCAATTTTACCCTTATAAATATTTTTGGCCTGGTCACACAAGTGTCCCTACAGGGGCCCCAGCTCCTGTCCCTTCCACAGAGACTCCTGCTCCTAGCACAGCAGCCCCTACATCCCCTGCTGTCCTTGCCAGTGACCCTCAACAGCACTGGTATCCTTACCATCATAGGCATCCATTTTACCCTTATAGATATTTTTGGCCTGGTCACACAAGTGTCCCTACAGGGGCCCCAGCTCCTGTCCCTACCACAGTGGCCTCAATAGCCTCTACAGTGCCTGCCAGTGACCCTCAACATGGGTATCCTTTTGGCACTATTCGTTACCATCATAAACATCCATTTTACCCATTTGGTCATTTTTGGCCTAGCCCCACAAGTGCCCCCAGCACTGGTGCCTCGGCTCCAGTCATTGCTAGTGAACCTCAACAGCCTGCGCATCCTTCTCTTAAAGTGCCTTACAGAAGGGGTCAGACACCCTTAATGTATTACCACCATCATGCAAGACCTGGAACCTCACCCTGTACAAAGGTGCCCTTTTGGACAAGGTGCTACTAGTCAGTCCTCTATGTACAGGCTGTTAATTGTTTGCAGATTTTCTTTTCAATAAAGTGATTTAAACAAAAGTGCCTTTATTGGAAAATTGTAGAAAAACTGTTTATATATTTTAAAAAAAAAAAGAAAAGTGTATTTTGGGAGTTCACCTATTTTGGTGCACCGTGTCCTCCAGTCCAACTCCCATTCCAACAGAACCATCATTCTCAAGTTTGTTCTGAGCATTTTTGATTGTTTGCCTTTAATATGGGTGGTAAAACAACTATTATAGTGACCTGTAACAAGTAGAATGTGTTTTTGCTGTCTTATGTTCATCATTTAATCTGGAATTTGACCATAATGGGCAGATTTGCAGGTTCATGGGTGGTTTTGGACAGTACATAAATTGGCTATATTGTACAGTCTAAACCTCACAAACCCTGGTTACTGCTGTAAGTACATCTGTAAAGATATGGGTTGGTAAGTTTCACAACCATTGAATTAACTGGTTGTTAGTAATATGTTTTTGTAGTAATCTGTACCAGCTGTCTGAATCAAAACCAGTCCAGATGCTGGCACCATAGCAACCTGGTTAAGGCAAGGATTGAATACAACAATGACTGGGACTGTTTGCAAATGGAGTGTTCAAAATGTACAAAAATGTAATGTTGTACTTTGGATTTCAGTAGGACATTCTGAGCGGGCAGAAGCTTTCTTTAATTACAGCTTTCTTTAATACAGATTTTCTTTAATGCTATGTTAAAAAGCATGTAAAAATATTTACATCCAGAAATGTGCTCAATGCAAGTATGCAAATGCCAACACCCAGCCAAAGCTCTGTAAATGCGCGACTCTGCTGTACATACTCAATGTGTTCCTACATTGCTATGGTGGTTAAGCACTTGGTACTCAGGGGGTGATCGAGAGAGACTCCTCAAACTGGCCTGTCATGACAGTTAGCTGGATAAAAGCATGCCAGCAGTACAAGACAACTTGGCTGGTGCTGTAGTGCCCTTGTGGTAACGCTCAGAAAGCAGCTTGCATTATGAAAAGCATCATGACATATTTTACAATTACTATTACAGTTATGAGTCAAACCCAGGCTGTGCAGCTCAAAGCGCCTGTATTTGCATCCTTGCATCAAGTATGTTTCAGAAGTATAGCAGGCCATAATAGTCTTTCATGATTGACAAATGTCTATGCAGAGGAGGGTATCTGGAACAGAAATACATAAGCATTTATTTCCTTAGTTTCCAGCAAATTAATAGCAAGTCATGCTTCCATGCATCAGAAGATATGTTTTCATAAAAGGCCACAATGGGCTTTAATTAAAGAGGATTTTAAACAACAGTCAAAGTACCAGCACTGGAACATAGAAAATCATGAACCAATCAGACATTTGGATTCTGACCCTTTTCTTTATGTCTGCAAACGTCCAAAAGTGGTCCTAGTTTAACGTGCATATACTCTTCTCATTCATGGAGAACCCATACAGCACTTTTGTGCTTTCCCTTATCTGGCACATCCAATTTAATCCCTTTAATGAACTAACATGCTGCTGGTGTGCCGGTTCAGGTGTGACATGACAAGGTGACCAATCCACTGATGTCATTGGTCAGCCAATTAACAGGAAGGCTTCAAAGGCAGCAACAGCAGCCAGGAGTGTATTTCACTGTGTGCTTCTGTGAGACAGGAGCTCTGTACTGCACTGCCTGGTCTGTTGCTGGTTCTGTTCTGAATGTTTGTGTCCAGTCTAGTGTGACACAAAATGATGAGGAACAAGCTGCTTTTCCTGTGGTTACCCATGCTGGTTTCTTTAGCTTTTTGCCTGGAAACTGCTCTACGTACTGACCCCTCTGAATCGTCCACTGTAACAGCCCGGATAGGGCGGCTGGTTGTTCAGAAAGGTGTGCGGCTGCTCCCAGGTGAAGCAGAGGAAAATAAAGTGCAAGATGGACTTGCTGACCACTCAGAGGGATATCAGTCTGATTCACAGGAATCAGAAGGTAAAAAATAAAGCTGGATATATGTTATTTCTTGCAGCTGGGGATCTATTTCTCAGAATCCAGAGCTTAAAGTTGACTCAAGCTTTGTACTTGGTTCTGTAAAGATGCTGAAGTCTTCTTGCACCTGTTTGTTAATGGAGTGTGAGGTAGTCTGCTGTCATTGTCTAGACAAGCTATTTGAGATGTGACCATGTATCACTAATCTGACTAGAGCTTGCTTTGGCAAAGGAGAAAATGTAAGGAGGTGTATTCAGCTGGATAGATACTTGAGTGCTATGTAGTTTGATATAGTACTTTAACTGTTACCCTGGAGTAACTAACTTTCTACCTAATGTCAAAGTGGAAGATGGTTTAATGGTAACGTTTAATCTGAGACTTGTCTAAAGTCTGCTCTTACATGTTCTGTTATATTGTACATAGGGTCAAACAGGGCAGCAGAGTCAAAGCTACAGCGCTTGAATCCTTCTGTGCATTGTGGCAATGATTCCATGGCCCTGCGTGTTCAAGGAAATCGAATGCCCAACTTCATGGTTGACAAAGGTGAGTTTATAGTCAACTGACCATAACTGGTTAGTTTGGTGATGTTGGCCACGTTATGCCTTACTGTTTGTCTTCAGGTGAAGAAGGTGCAGTTCCTGTGGCAAAGATGCCTGCCCACTGTGGCATCTCAATGAAGAGGGTCCGTAGGGATGTACTTCTAATTGCTCAGTATGAAGGATGTCACGTTACGCAACAGGTATGTGCCCCATGTGTGGACTGATTTCAGTTTGGTAGTCAGTTGTCTGCAGCCTTAGCATAAGCTTGCATGTCCTGTATATATTTCAATGTGGCACTTTCATTGTAGTTTCTGAAAAGCGGCAGTAATTGAAAGAAAATGGGTTCTTGGCATTGTAAAATGCTGTGAGCAGTAAAATCTTATCCCTAAAGACTTCTTTAGGTAAACTTGTTGGGGTGGCTATTCTTATTCAGCCACTGATCAAAGCTTCCCCTATTACCCTATGCTGCAGCTTCAGTAAGCACTGATTTGGTGCACTTCAGTAAATAGTCAGATCAAAGCCTCTGTCCTTTGACATCAGACCCTTGTACCCTTTGTTTGCATGTACCTGCTTAGGTTTGTAGGGCAGTGTTTGTCAAGCCTTGTCCTGGAGGCACACTGGCTTGTGCACTTTAGTAGCCGCCTTGCTTTAGCACAGCCCCGCTACTCTAAAAGGGCTTAGTTTAGTTAGTTGAATCAGGTGTTTTGGGAGTAGGGAGTAATTGAATTTGCAACATCTGATTTTATTTATTTGGGTTAATTATGGTGTTGTAAGAAGTGACCCCTCCCCCCCCTTACAGGGAGATGACTATATTCTGCCATTACGTTTGTGGGGTACTTCCATGACTATATGCTGCCCTGTGGCTTCATCTACAAATGTGACGAATGGCCAGCCTGATGCCCCTTCCAGTGACCCTCAACCACATGGGCCTGCTTTTGACCCTTTTCTTTACCAGCATGGGCATCCGTTTTACCCAGACTGGCATTTTTGGCATAGCCCAACAAGCACCCCTACAGTAGCCCCAACTCCTGCCCCTAGCACAGCTGCCTCAACAGCCCCTGCAGTCCCTGCAAGTGATCCGCAACAGGACTGGTATCCTTTTGGCCCTTTTCCTTACCATCATAAGCGTCCATTTTACCCATATGGGCATTTTTGGCATCGCCCCACAAGTGCACCCAGCACAGCGGCTCCAACACCTGCCCCTACCACGACAACCTCAACAGCCCCTACAGTCCCTGCCAGTGACCCTCAACAGGATTGGTATCCTCTCGACCCTTTTCCTTACCATCATAAGCGTCCGTTTTACCCATATGGGCATTTTTGGCATCGCCCCACAAGTGCTCCCAGCACAGCGGCTCCAACACCTGCCCCTACCACAACAACCTCAACAGCCCCTGCAGTCCCTGCCAGTGACCCTCAACAGGATTGGTATCCTCTCGACCCTTTTCCTTACCATCATATGCGTCCGTTTTACCCATATGGGCATTTCTGGCATCGCCCCACAAGTGCACCCAGCACAGCGGCTTCAACACCTGCCCCTACCACAACAACCTCAACAGCCCCTACAGTCCCTGCCAGTGACCCTCAACACCATGGATACCCTTATGCTCCACTTGCTTACAGCCATCGTAGGCATCCTTTTTACCCGTATGTCTTGCCTTGGATGCAACCTGCAGATGCATCCATGTCTACCTCAAATGGTGCAAAACATCCCTTCTCCAGCAGTGACAATCAACAGCCTTTGTTCTTTTCTGGTGCATTATAGCCCCCTTTAATGTATTACCACCTTCATACAAAACATCAAACCTACAACCTTGTACTAAAATGCCCTTTTGGAATAGATGCCAATAAAAATGGTCACCTATTAGCCAACTCTTGCAGGTTCTTTCAAATAAAATGGTCGAACAAATGAGGTGCCCTTTTGTGTTTTGCTGCAGCAGGTTGAAGTGCCTTTTGGTGTACAAGATGGTACACAGGTTGTACTCAACCTAACAATTGACAAGTAACCAGGAAAAATGGTGATGGGGAACCATACTCAACCATCAGTACCTAACCAGTAGCAGTACAACTATTCAATGCTTCCCCCATAACTACCTGGGTGACTTTACTATTTAAAGTAATCTGATATTCTTACAAGAGTAAATGACAGCAAATGAGGTTTAAAATGTCTAACCCTGTTACGGTCTTACCTTTTGAGGCCTATGTCCATCTAACATGTAGGGCTTAAGTCACCATAAACCCTACCTCAAGCTCCGTTTTCTCCTTGTACAGATAAAGATGGGCTAGACTTGCAAATAAATGTCAAATTAAGTGGTTGTTGTGGCTTTTGGATTTAAGTTGGGTTTTCAATAAGTGGTTAAATGTAGCCCTGTGGCAAAAAGATTGAGGGAGAGAATTGGTGTAGCTGAAACACGAAGTGGCTGGCCTGGCATTTTAAGTGGGGAATATATTTATGGGCACTTTTTTTGTAGATCCAATTTTTCATAATGTAACGAAGTGAGCTAGTATGCAGACATGCTGAATGCAGGACAGTGTTCCATGGTGGACAAAAGTCTGCAGTGTTTGGTATCTCAGAAATGGAAATGAGCAGAAATTTGTCAGCTTCCAGCAAAAGAATAGCAAGATGTGTCTTGCTGCATAAGATACTGTATTTTCCATAAAAAGCCACAACTGCATTTTATATAGAACCCCTGAAGAAAAGTGGGAAGCTGATTTGTGAGTACTAAACCATGCAAAATGCATTTTCTATCTACCCCACTACCATCTGTGTGTCAGTGATTTCTAATTGGAGTTTTAATGTCTGTAAATGAGGGGGAAATGGTGTTTTAGGATCTCCTAGATGGGTCTGCAGTTGCACCTCAAACCACTCTGAAGTACAAGTAAACTCAAAATATAATGCATGTACAGTGTCAATGTTTGTGGACACCCCTTCTAATAAATGAACTGAGATGCATTGTTGTACAAATTGCTGACATAAAATGTAGTCCCTGCACTATTAGACTGTAGAACAGTGTTCTATAGAATGACTGTACTCTATCCAACAGTTGATGGGCCCTGAAGCCAGAACACAGCCCACCTTACCTTGTAAATTTCCATCGGGAGAAGAAGAGGGGAGAGGCGTAATGGAGAGGAAGAGTTTGGGTGTGGTCCTTCTCCCAAACTTTTGGTTATTACATAACTCCATTAGTTAACCCACTGTTTTACTCTATTATTCCACCTCCAGCTAAAACAAATGTCCTCAAGAGGATCAAAACACTACTTCAGTGCCTGCAGTACTTTTATGAGATGAAAAACTCACTTGAGCTCCTCCAACTGGATGCTTTTCTCATGCTCTCTGCTTTTCAATCCAGTAAACTCGGCATGCATTTGCTCCAGCTCTAACACCAGCCGCTGGTTTTTACTGCAGAAAGACAGAAAGCATTCAGTAATGCCCTGAAATTGTGTGAGACGTAAGTAGGAAAAAAGAGCATTGGAATTACTGACTCTGAGAGTTCATCGATTAGCTTCTGTTTGTGGTTGATGTCATCACGTAGGCGCCCGAGCTGCTTGTGCTGCGTTTCACGATAATTTTCTCGCTGCTGTTTCACAGACGCAATCAGAATTATTTGCTTTACTGAAACCAGTACCAGAAATTTACCTAACTGCACTAGTAAAGAGCACAGCATACAGATCCCTGCCAGCATAGTCGAACCAATATCAGTAAACAGCTGCCCATCACAGCTGTCTATGTTTACCTTAATATTCCCAGGCTCCTCACAGTCGTGTTGGTTGTCTTGAAGGCTTTCTGTAAATAAAGAGGCCATTGAACTCAGCACAGATGGCATTACTATGTTTAGTACAGGAATGACGTAGCACTTTTAAATAAGCTCATTGAAATGGCTGCCAATTTCCAATGTAGTTTCTCTGCTGATTAGGCTTACATTTAAGGCATTTAGCTGATGCTCTTATCCAGAGCGACTTACTTCCTTACTTTGCTATTTACTCAAGAAAAACCTCTGCTAGTTTGAATAGACTAATAATTTAAAGATACCTCTAAGCTTATACACTACTAAACACAAGTCAGTAAGGTGACCACTCTGCTATTTGCCCAAGTACTCTCGGAAGAGGTGGGTCTTGAAGACAGCGAGCGACTCTGCCATTCGGACACCCAGGGGAAGCTCGTTCCACCACTTTGGTGCCAGGACACAAAAAAGCCTGGACGCTTGTCTTCTGGCTGAGGCATGTATCACATTTTACAATTTGTTACATTACAGGAGTGTCCCTATTAATCAAACATGGTTTGACCAGTTTTAAATCGGTGCTACCTGTTAATTAAGGCCCGGTGGAATACTAGACAGATCTAATAGAATCTAACAATGTTTGTGTATGAAAACTTACCTGTATTTTGTAGCCTTGAGAGCTCCTCACTCAGAGAGTCATAGTTCTCCTCCAGCTGCCTCTTCTTCAGTTCCATGTTCTGCATGTACTCGCTCAAGGAACGGATCTTCGCCTCATGCTAGCATAGATAAACCACAATACGATCAACATTAGAACCACTCATCCGTATTATTAAGCACACATTCCACACCTGTTCCAAGTCTTTTGGCCAATGCCGATATCTAATATTTACATCTACATGGAACAACATTGCAGAGAAACCGATATTGTTGCTGTCAAGCATGTATCTTTCAGGGTAGGGTAGGATGTAGAGTTACAAATGCAGTAAAATGTGGTAACTCAGCATCACTGAAACACTTTGTAAGCAATTATCCACGGTGATATTATAAATGCGTATACTAGCTTTGTCCCTCGTTCCCGCCATGCCACCTTCTCTTAGGTATGCAGGTCTTTTTATTATAAATGTTGACTGCCAGGCCTCAGTGTTGAAGACTGTAAGAGCAAGTTACTATTTTCTGTATGGCTGAGAGGGACAATGCAAGCTGAAGGCTACATTCACTCTTACAGTGCCACTGATCATACTGCATACTTTTTTTGGCAGTTAGTTTTTAAGTTAAGTGAACTTCTCATGCTTACAGTGTAGCTTACACAATGCCAAATATATTGTTTGGTGAACTGAATGTTTTGGGTTAATATAAAACATTATTTTGACAACTTAACAGTTAACATTTGAGTTGAGTAAATAATTTGGCTAAATAAGTTTATAAGTTAAGTTTAGGGTAACTAAAAATCCTAATGCATGCATGTTGCATTAAGATTTTGACTTTCATTGTTTCAGATATGTTGGTCAATAAACACAAAAACATTGGCATGACAGGAATTTTGTAGTTTTCTTAACATCATTTTAACAGACTGAACAAAAATAAGTATTGAACAAGTGAATCTAAGTTGGCTAAATAGATTTTCTTAAAATTGACTACCTACAGTGGGGGGAAAAAAAGTACTTAGTCAGTTACCAATTGTGCAAGTTCTCCCACTTAAAAAGATGAGAAAGGCCTGTAATTGAAATCATGGGTAGACCTCAACTATGAGAGACAAAATGAGAAAATAAAATTCTGAAAATCACATTGTCTGATTTTTTAAGAATTTATTTGCAAATAATGGTGGAAAATAAGTATTTGGTCAATAACAAAAGTTAATTTCAATACTTTGTTATATATCCTTTGTTGGCAATGACAGAGGTCAAACATTTTCTGTAAGTCTTCACAAGGTTGGCACACATGTTGGCCCATTCCTCCATGCAGATCTCTTCTAGAGCAGTGATGTTTTGGGGAAAAGGGAGTGGGCCAACACGGACTTTCAACTCCCTCCCAAGGTTTTCTATGGGGTTGAGATCGGGAGACTGGCTAGGCCCCTCCAGGACCTTGAAATGCTTCTTACGAAGCCACTCCTTTGTTGCCCCGGCAGTGTGCTTGGGATCATTGTCATGCTGAAAGACCCAGCCACGTTTCATCTTCAATGCCCTTGCTGATGGAAGGAGGTTTGCACTCAAAATCCCACAATACATGGCCCCATTCATTCTTTCATGTACACGGACCAGTCGTCCTAGTCCCTTTGCAGAGAAACAGCCCCAAAGCATGATGTTGCCACCCCCATGCTTCACAGTTGGTATGGTGTTCTTTGGATGCAACTCAGCATTGACGAGTTGTGTTTGTACCAAACAGTTCTACTTTGGCTTCATCTGACCATAAGACATTCTCCCAGTACTCTTCCAGAACATCCAAATGCTCTCTAGCAAACTTCAGACGCGCCCGGATATGTACTGGCTTAAGCAAGGGAACACGTCTGGCACTGCAAGATCTGAGTCCCTGGCAGCGTAGTGTGTTACTGACGGTAGCCTTTGTACCGTTGGTCCCAGCTTTCTGCAGGTCATTCACTAGGTCCCCCTGTGTGGTTCTGGGATTTTTGCTCACTGTTCTTGTGATCAATTTGACCCCACGGGCTGAGATCTTGCGTGGAGCCCCTGATCGAGGGAGATAAGCAGTGGTCTTGTAGGTCTCCCATTTTCTGATTATTGCTCCCACAGTAGATTTCTTCACACCAAGCTGCTTGCCTATTGCAGATTCAGTCTTCCCAGCCTGGTGCAGGTCTACAATTTTGTTTCTGGTGTCCTTCGACAGCTCTTTGGTCTTCACCATAGTGGAGTTTGGAGTGTGACTGTTTGAGGTTGTGGGCAGGTGTCTTTTTTTACTGTTAACGAGTTCAAACAGGTGCCATTAATACAGGTAATGAGAGGACAGAGAAGCCTCTTAAAGAAGTTACAGGTCTGTGACAGTCAGAAATCTTGCTTGTTTGTAGGTGACCAAATACTTATTTTCCACCATTATTTGCAAATAAATTCTTAAAAAAATCAGACAATGTGATTTTCAGATTTTTTTTCTCTCATTTTCTCATTTTGTCTCTCATAGTTGAGGTCTACCTATGATGTAAATCATCTAATTTTTTAAGTGGGAGAACTTGCACAATTGGTGACTGACTAAATACTAAATATTTTTCCCCACTGTATGCAGTTGTTTAGATAACCACAAAATCTTAATGCACTATGTTCTTAATATTTTAAGCCCTCAACAATTTTTTTATATACAGTGCACTGATATGATTTAAATATTACTGTACAGCAGACATTGTGATTCCGATATCATACTGGCACATTAATATGATATGTTATTGACCTTCATAGTAACAAATTAAAAAAATATGTTTTTGGGGCAATTCTTCATCTCTCCATGAGCTGGAGGTCTAAAGCTGAAGTGTTCATCAGAACAGTACAAAGTGTATATACACATTCTAAATTTGGAATAGTCTAGTCCTGACCTAAAACTTATTGAAATGTTGTGGCAGGACCTGACAGCCTACAAATAACACTGAGCTGAAGCAGTTCTGTGAGGAGGAGTTTTGAGATTAATTAACAACTACAGAAATAACATTTTCACACAGGGGATTGAGTGTTGAATATCATTACATAAATACATAACATGTCTATCACACTTGTGTTTTTGTTCCCTCTGGGTCTCCTTTGTGGATTTTAGATTTTGGTTTAGGTTTTGATGTCAGTGGTGCACAAATTCAGGAATTCAGGCAGGGGGCAAATACTTTTCAGGACTGTATACTACATACAACCACTGCATACTGGGAGACACTGGGGTGCCCTGACCCAGTCGTCTAGCCATTGCAATCTGGCCCTTGTCAAATGTGTACACTCTTTAAAAAAAAAAAAAAAAAAGTTCTTCATTGGTTTTTGGTTTGGTTCTAGGTAAACCTTATAGAATCTGATATGGAGGTTAAACTTTTCTTAAACGTTATTAAAAGTATTTTATGATCAATCCTGAAGGACTGAATGAAGGCCAAATTCCTCAACCTCAGACTATATAAATTACATATTGGTTTCATAGCAGTTTCTGAATCATTCAAATGAGTAGTTATGGAATAATAAGTCTTAAATAAAAACTAAGTGTAGGTTTCAAGGGGTCCCAGAACCTTCCACTAAAAAACTCTGAAAGGATCCAAAAGTGTTTCCTTTTAGCATTGCTCCCAAAAACCTACAATCTATGAGAGTGTACTATACAGTGTACTCTAAAGTTCATATTAAGTATACATATGAGACACAGCATGTGTGTGTGAGTGCATGTTTCCTCACCTGTGAAATCAGAAGCTGGCAAGACGACAGCTCCCTCCCGGTCTCCTCCATTTTGCGGTGGCAGTCGGTCTGAACGTTCTCCAGCTGCCTGCATCGCTTCACTACCGACTTCAGCTCTGACTTCACCTTATTCACGTACACACACACCACAGCGTACTCCTCCTCTAACACACCGGAGAGATCACGGGGCTACACAGCAGTGAAGAAACAGAAAGTGACATAAGAAGTGAGAAGCATAAAAGATGGAGGGAGTATGAGCTGTGTGTGCATTGGTGCGAACATAAATCACTGTTAATGTCGGCAGCCGGCAGATGCTTCGAACGAAATGAGGCTCCGAGAGCACACACAGTCTCCTGAATCTTAATGAAGAAGTGAGATGTTTTACAATGAGATAAGCGGTTGAGCTTCTGCGAGCTGGTGCTGATGTCCTGCTTAGGTTTGTGCACCGAGAAAAAAACACACACGCACCAGTCGGATGTCACTGCTGCCCAGAATGATGCTGAATTCACTCAGGTCTTTCAGCAGGGTGTTCAGAACCTCAGTGACACGTTTCTTCTGCTGACCGCTCACTTCTTTCAGCCGACAGAACTCCGTCTCCAAGCACATCAGATCCGTCTAAGAGATAAAAATAAAATACACCACCACTCAAACCGTCATGTACTGTATATACTGTATATCTGCATATATACATATACATTGTCAATAGAATAGAACTCTCTGGAGCAGATAAACATGGCCCGGTTGGTACCATCCCTAATACAAGGCATGGGCTAATCAAGTATAAGGAGATAGTGGAGCAGTGGAACTGTAGAACTGTGTTCTCTGTAATAATGTTTGGTGCTTCATCTAATACTTTTGGGATGGGTTGAGGAGTTGGAGATAAGGTGGGGTGGTGATCATCCAACATTCTGGCTCATTAACGGTCTTGTCACTGATGCAGTCACAACCGCACAGCAATGCACAGCAATCTAGTAAACAGCCATTCCTGGACAGTAGAGACACTAACATATTTTAATACTCTTAATTTCACACAAACAATTAATTGGCAGATGTCCCACTGTGTATACATACACCATTCAGGCATATCATTAAAACCACCTGTCTAATCCCTCTTGTGCCACATAAACAGCTTTGACTCATTCAGGCATGGACAGCAATTTGTGCTACAGTATCTTTTCTGTGGGATCACACCAAGCGGACATGGGCAAAGTGTAGGGCCATTTCTTCCAAGAGTACTTGGGCAAAGCGTAGGGCCGAGTACTGTGTTATGCATACTGACTTTTTTATTTTCCGCTCTGGATAAGAACGTCTGCCAAATGCCTTAAATTCAAATATAGAAAGGAAGAAAGGACTGACCATTTTCTGGGTAAGCTCTTCTGTGAGCAGCTTGTTCTGCAGGCTCTTGTCCTGCACCTCCTGACTCTTCTGGTCGTAGCTGAGGGCCAGTTCCTCCAGAGCCTGCAGGACCTCCTTGACTTCTGCCTTTGCACTCTCACTCTCGGCCTGCAGGCGGCCCAGCTCACTCTGCACCCGCTCACTGTCCGCACGTGATGACGCCAGTAACTGCATGCACACACATAAGCTTATGCTTCAATATTTAGAGGAGAGACTAAAAGAGAGAGCAAGAAAAAAGAAAAAAGAGAAGATCTCAAAACAGTGATGAGAGAAAGTAACAAGAAACTTCTCCACCTCCTCCTGATCCAGCATCTGCTTCCTCAGCTTCACCACCAGCTGACTCTGCAAATTAATCTCATCATCCTGAAAAAGAGGCAGCAGAGCACATGAATCAGAGATGTGGTAGATGTCTACACTGGTTTATAAGACATTGCTTGGAATGTGCTGCTCCCATTGCACACAGTTCCTTTACCAAATCCCAGTCCCAGGAATGCTGAGTCAGCAGTAGAGAAGGCTGTAGACATATGCTCAGCTGTCTCTTACCAGACTATGCAAAAGGTTCTCCTGGGAGGACACTTTAGTCTGGCAAATTGATGATAAAATAATGTCTGAATAAGCACAGTACCACACGTTTGCTATCTTCAAACATCAACTGAAGTCCAAACGTCTTTGGAGAACACTTAAAAGTCTGGGTAGGAATGCTGAACGATGTAAATTTGCTGCCTTGCTAACACCACAGTAGCAATTTTGGATGAGGCCATTACTTGGTGTGATTTGGATGCTGTGTTTGGCTTCTGCAGTGTTAGAATGCTGGCTAACGGCCTCATCCAACTAATGTTATCTAACATAGCATTTCAAATTATGCCTAAAGCCAAATAATCCCACTGTGCTAGCAAACGTTTTGGTAGATCTTGCAGCCATAAACCACCTCACCTGTGTTAACGTGTGTCCTCACCTTCGCCTGATCTAAGACCTTTTCGTTGCTTTTGTTCTTCTTGGATTTTGTTCTTCAGACCTTTACTTCTGACTGTTTTTCGGCCATCTCTCTTTGAAAATGCATGTAGTTGCACGTAGCCAGCAAGTGCCAGATAAACACTTGTGTGCCCCTTGTGTGGTTTGACCTGAGACACTTTGTTTTTGTCTTTGTTTCCCATTAAGAAAGCCAGGGCTGAGTGTGAACACTGGACTTTTTCCCAGCACACAGCCAGACTGAGAGGTAGCAAACCATAAGAATGTAATAATATACAGCTCCTTTAATCAAGCACCAATTTTAAATCTATTACCTCTAACTGCACTTATTGCGTCTTGTTTTTGTTCTTCTCTACAGGTTTTTGTATAGTTATGTCTCTCTACATTTCATCATATCTATCGTATGTATTAGATATTGTGTGGCTCATTTCTGGCCACAGACGTTCTTTAAATTCAGAGTCTAGCTTTGGATATTCTGAGGGAATGACAAAAGTGTCTAGACTAGAGTGTCTGCTAAATGTCATAAATGTTAATTCACCCATATAGTTTTTACAGCTGTGGAGAAAACAGTATTAAAATGTGACTACTGGAAATTGATAATTCATTTATTTTATTTTAGCATTCTATTTCCGTTTATAATAATTACATAATTTTTTTTATTATTATTATTTTAAGCCTTTAAGATTGGTATGACCTCAAGCAAAACTGAATGAGCTATTCTTAGAAAACTGTTGTGCAGTTTTTTTGATGCAGAAAACAAAGTAATTATATTCATTATTTTAAATTGGAACAGATGAATGCAGGTTCATTTCTCAGAAGCACAGTCAGGTGCAGTACAGACTGTACAGGCCCCTGTGTCTCTGCTGGCATCAAAATGTTCCAAGAACCATAATGTATAATGCATAAAGAACCAAAAAAAAGGAATAACAAAAATAAATATATTATTATCAATAGTATTACATTAACTTTATGCATGCACAATGTGTAGTCATTTACATAAAAGGACAAAGCATCTAACTTAATGTATCTTATTGTACTGAGATTTTATAAGTAATTTTGGACTTTTTGTATTGCTAGGCCTGGTACAGTGAGTTAAACTATTGAATTGTAACAGATCCATCAGCATCATGGATGAACATCACACAAAGTCACACAGACACAAAAGCCACAGTTGATGAGGGGTAGAGAGGAGGAGATGGAGAGGCAGAGAAATGGAGAGAAATGGGGTGATTCTGAGCATCAGTTAAAAACTAAAACAGTGATCAAATTGATCAATGTCAAAATACTGAGACAGGCTTTTATTATCAACAATAAATAAATAAATCAAAGAGATCTAAATGTGCATGCTGACTCATGCGTTTGGTTTGGCTCAATTCTCTTTCAGGAAATATGGTTTCTCTGGTCAGAACTTTAGTGTTTAATATCACAGCCACTCATTAAAGAGCAGGGATCTCCTCTGTAATGTCACTGCTGTTGTACATTTCAGACGATCCTGTCATTGCATCAAACACACCAGGCAGTGAGTTACACTACAATGAATCAAATCAAGCTCATGGCTGACAGAACCAAATGCTGCTGTCCGCTTTTGAAAAAAAAAAAAATCAATAGATGGATACTGTTGAAGGAAAAAAATCCTGATCTAGCTCATTTGACAACCCATCTGTTAATACAAGCACTATCGCCTGAGAACATACAGAATTAAGAGTAATCTCCAGCTCAGAGACACAGTTTCTATCTCATATCCTGGCAAGTATAATTACACTATATGTCCAAAAGTCTAAAAAGACTGATCTAATGTCTCTTCTGAAAAATCAAGGGGATTAAATGTTCCCCATTGCAGCAGTAACAGCATCTACTCTTCTGGGAAGGCTTTACAGGATTTAATTGCATTCAGCCAGGAGAGCATTAGTGAGGTCAGTACTGATGGTGGATGATTCTGGATTACAAACATCACCAGCTCATCCTAAAGGGATAGGATAGAGCTCCATCATTCCAGAGAACACAGCTGCACCGATTGGCAATAAAATAGGACTCTCTGGAGCAGATCAGGATGAACCTATTGGCACCATGCCTAATGCCAGACGTAGGCTAGATAGGTATAAAGCCCCCCAGTATTGAGCTGTGGAGCAGTGGAGCTGTGTTCTCGAGAATGATGGTGCTCCATCCAATACTTTTGAGATGAGTCAGAGACTTGATGATCAAATCCTCACAGCAATGCCCCAAAATCTAGTAGAAAGCCTTCCTGGGACAGTAGACTGTTAACAAAAGCAGGATAAACTCTTTAGGATAAAGCAGGTGTCCCAATACTTTTGTCCATATGGTGCATGCTGGGCTAGGCTATGCGTCTGGTGAGGTTGGTGGTCTTGGTGATGTAAACCAGCCATTAAAAGCAGAGCTTATCATTTTTGTCAGCCCACCATAAAAGGAAAATCTGTGTGTTTCATTCTAAAACAAAATAACAGGTTTAAAAACAGGGTTGTAAAAATGCAGCTAAGCAATTTTCTCTCTAACCAAAGTCATATACTTACCACTTATACATCAAATAACCTAAAATACTGGATAAATGCATTTCTTAGCACCTTTAAAGTGAAAGATGTAGTCTTGTGGGGTCAATACTAAAGTCTGGGCCCAATTTTAGTATCAATTCTGTTCGTTATAGAGATCTGGATTAGGCGCCCATTGTCCACATAATAACAAAAGTTATGCATTTTTTCAGGTCACTTAAACAGGGACTTTCTGTACACTTGACAACGGGAGGAATGAAACGTGCCATCTTTCTCACCCAACAAGGAGAAGACCAATTGCATCGTTGAGGATTTCTCACAGAAACAACTGTGTGTTCTCACCTTGTCATCGAGCTGTTTGTAGAGTTCACGCATCTCCTCGTCTGTGGCTGTGACAGGGATGGAGGAGGGAGCAGTGATGCTGCTGCTGCTGTTGCTATTGTTGTCCTCTAAGGCAGCATCCTCAATGAGCTCACACTCCTCACCACAAGCACCGCCCTGCTCCACCTCGGGGACCGCCTCACCTACAACAAATATTTATCACGAAAACATAATCTATAAATACTACATCACAGACCGAATTCCATATAACAGACATACATTTCTGTTACACGCAAACCTGTGTGCTCCACCTGGGAGACTGCATGGCCAACACCACCAACATATCATCATTACACACCCATACAACCACACCAGCCTGCTCCAATGTAGTTACTTTCCCACATAAAGACCAGATATATTGCAATGCAGACACGTTGGACCTTCATGGTGTATACAGACATACCACCATGCAAAAACTCATTTACGGGAGGTAGCATCACTTCTCTAAAAGTCCCCCAGCATTGAGCTGTAGAGCGGTGGATCTGTGATCTCTGGAATGATGGTTGGTGCTCCATCCAATACTTTTGAGATGAGTTGGGGAATTAGGAATGAGGTGGTGTGGTGATCATCCAACATCCTGACCTCACTAATACTCTTGACGCTGAAAACAATCAAATTCTCACAGCAATGCTCCAAAATCTAGTAGAAAGCCTTCTTCCCTGGACAGTAGAGACAGCTACTCCAACAAAAGCAGGATCAACTCTTTTTAAAATACCATTGATTTATTGTTTTTGGAGGAAACAATGAATGACATGCCTGTGCAACTCCGTTCATCAATGCAGGTAATGCCGTGACTTATCTAACACAGGTAATGTTCAAAGCAAGACTAAGGGAATGTGCATTTTACACACATTTGATCCTAAAGGCCTCACCATTACGCCAGCGATTAAGCTCCGCTTCCAGTCTCTGGATGCTCTCCTTTAGACTCTTGTTCTTCTCCTTCTCCTTCTCATATTTCCTCTTCCACTGCTCTGCTGTTAGCTCCAGATTCACAGAGGCTGTGTTCCTGATGGTCTTAGCACTGGGGGTGGGTAGGGAGAGAGCACTTAAGCACTAATGGCTAATGTAACCTTTGGTTATAGTGTATGTACTCTTGAGGATCTGTACATGAATTATTAAGATGAGAATGTTCAGCTATTTGTGTATGTATGGTGTATTTGTGTGTGTGTTTGTGTGTGTGTGTCTGTGTGTGTGTATGTGTCCGGGAAAGTCACCGCTGTCCAAACATGAGCGTAGATTTAGTCTCGGCCTCGTTAAAGGAAGACGGGGAGCAGCAGATGAACATGGTGGTTCTGCAGTTTCCCCCCAGGGAGTCCTGCAGGATCCGTGTCATCTTACTGTCCCGGTACGGCACGTGGGTCTTCTGCAGGGAGAAAGGTTTAAAAAAGTGTTAGATAAATCTTTTAATTATCACTGATTATTGGATTATTATGGATATTTTAGATGTGATGAATGTATTGATGAATGGATACAGATGAGCTCACCGTTCCCTCGGCTAGAGCTGATATGACATTGCCAAGTGCAGACAGGGACTTGTTGATGTTTTTGGCCTCGTCCAGGACAGAGCCTTCCGCACCTGTCTTACTCACCTTAGGGAGTGTGAGAGAGAAGTTAATGTGCCACATAAAAGCTTACTAGCACAAAAGCACCTTGGCATAAAAAAACAACCCATCTATAAAAACCTAACTACAATAGGGCCAAATATACAGTGTGCAAAAATGTCAGATTTCAAAAATGTCAACTTTACAGGAGAAGAAAAAAACTTCAATGGACATCAATTTAAAAAGATTTTATTCCAAGTCATTTTGGAGCATTTCTATAGGCCCATTCATCTTGAAAAAAATGGACACAATGTAAAGTACAGCTGCCAGTGGAAAACTGCAGAAAATGTCGATATAAGTTTTTTTGCATGACAGTGGCTGTATTTAAGCACTGCTCTGCAAGCTTTTTAGCTTTTGCCTTGCAAACACATACAATCTGCAGTCTGTGCACCTTTAGTCCTTCAACAAGCCCAAGGCTGCCAAAAAGTAGTACAATAAATTGACATTTGTATTCAAATTAGCCAACAGTGGCTGATACTTCAGGCTCCAAGCTCAAGTGTCAGGTCTTTCCTTTGATTGTGTCACTAAACAGCAGTGTCAGGTGGATCAAGTGAATTGTAGAAAACCTTATATATGATAAAACGTAAAACCCTCTTAAACATAGAAATGTTTATACATAGGTCTTTATTGCTTGACATCTGCAGTATTTAAAATGTCCTATTGACTCTTAGTGCACATTTCCAGAGCGACTTCCAAAAGTGTCTTACAGTGTAGAGAGATATCATGCAGTGTATATTAGGGCCTTAATGTGGTTGGATATCAAAGGGCTAGATTATCGGATTGTCTTAGATAAGACAAGGTTAGATTAGGTAAGAACTCAGATAACTACTTTTGATTAGTAGAATCTTTACAGCTTCTGGTATCAGTGTGTATCAGTGTGGTTGTGTATCAGTGTGTCAGTGTGTATCTGTTTATGTGCATTTCTAGAAGCTGTTTGCTTTATAAAACACATTTAACTATCTTAATAATCTCATCACACATCATTTAAAACATGAAATTATTCTATTTGTGTAGTCAGTTGGAAACACTCAAGGGCTGTTTCTTTATCTGCTGTTTACGAGCAGTGGACTGTCCTGAGTATCTGAGCTACCACGGTCCTTAGAGGCGCTCCGAGGCCTCTGGGCACTGGTCCCACAGGCCTAGTCAATAATCCGTCTGGGAACCTCTGTGTATCTCTGTACACCATCACACTCACAAACACCCCTCATACCTTCTCGCTCCCAGCTAAATCCACCAGGTAGAGCTTGCCACTCAGTTTCTGCTCTGTCTCGATGTGCTCCTGTTTGATATTGATGAGGAAGATGCTGTGACTCCTGGAGCTGTGCTCATTCATATCTGAGGAAAAAGTGACCCATCTCACATCACTGGAGTCACTGAATACAAACTAAAACCAAAAAGTGTCACAGTGTGTTTCCAATACTTAAAGCTATTAACTCAAGTCTTTTTGTTAACATGGTTTATGAGAAAATGCAATTTATTAAAGAGTAGCAGTATATTTTTAATATACTTTCATTAGTACATGATGATTTCCATGTTCATGTTATCTGCATGTAAAATATCACAGCTTTGCTCTCAGGCCTATATGTGTGCCTCTATGTAAATGAAAAAAGTAATTATGATTTGTATGTATGCCTCAGTTTAATCTACCACCCCATCACACTAATTAGTTTTGTGTGTAACTGTATTGTTGCTTTAAATGGCATAATTACGAGGAAGTCATTTGAGGCTCCTATGTCTGAATAAAAAAAATCTTATTAAGGATTTTATGCCTGATGTGGGAAATATGTTTTTTTGGAGGGGATAAACATATCTAGAACAAAAATATGTTTGTTCTTGATTATATTTTTTTTAAATGTGTACATTATTTTGACAAAGAAAATTATATTTGACAAATTGATTGTCATGTGTGCCAGGCCAGGAACTTAATCACATAAAGGACCGTGACATTATAGGATTTTAGGGAAATGATTATGTTTTGTTGTAAACGTGTTGTGAAGTTTCTTTATGAAGAAACCGCACCTGTTTAGTAGAATCTAGCCATTTGTGTTGATGTGTATTTACTAATTGATAGGTCCCTGGTAAAGCCACAACCATACATACATTTACATTTAGGGAGGGCCAATGTAGCGTTAAGAGTCTTGCCCAAAGACTCTTATTGGTGTAGCGCAGCATAGTCACCCAGACCAGGAGTCAAACCCCAGTCTCCCACATGGAGTGGTAGCTCACTGCAGGTAGTGATGTTATCTGTTGCATACTGGCTTCATGTTTTCTTATGTTGTTCATTTCTTGTCTTTTTACAAATGACTAATTGTGTAAAGTTGCTTTGTGACAACACCAGTTAGTAAAAAGCGCTTTACAAAAACATTTAGATATGAATATATTTTGACATATTAAAAATTGATACATAGCCAGGAATCCCAGAGAGCACCCAGTGAGTAGGATGGCCCTCTATCTCATCCCTCAGCGTGATGCTAGCCAGTGCAGGCTTCTGTTAGCTGTTCTCCTCCATGCTCCGTGTTCTGCTGCCCAGTGAGGTTGCATTAGTGGTGGTTTGGAAAGAGGGAGGTTGGCTGGCATCACACAACTCAAAGGTGCAAGTGCATGCTAGCCTGGTAGCATCATGTGATAGCTACCAGATGGGAACTGGAATAGAGTAAACTGAGGAGACTGGAAAAACTTGAAAAAGTAGCACTAGAGAACCACTTTTGATTCCCTGAAAACCCTTTCAATGGATTTCTTTAAAGATTCGTTTTTATAAATGAGATGAGTGAGCATGAAGAACCTTACTGGTGACAGCCACGTGGCGGTTAGACTTCCCTTCATCTATCACATCCATCACCTCCTCGGGACTGGAGACAAAGCGCTCTGTGCAGCCCTGCACATTAACAACCACACACACACACACACACACACACACAAACAAACACACCCAAAGTTCAGAGGTCAACTGAATTCCATAGAGCAGTGTGAACACAAGCTTAGGTCATACCTGTCCGTCTCAGCCACGGCTTTAGCCGTTAGATTTGCTCTGACAGCTTGAAAAGTCAGGTCATGTCATTGCTCAGACTGCGACTGCGAGTCTCTTCAGCCACAGAGATGCTTGACTGAATTTGATATGTATGTATGTGTGTGCTGTCACACATTTGAGTCAAGCCAGCATATGCGTGTTGTTATTTTCATTATTATGCTAGTCATGCTCTCTGTCCGTAATGTCCCTGTGGCCTGTCGCCTCTCGTTCCAGCTTACCTTTACGTACGGCACCCTGTTCTTATCTTCATGCACTGACAGGTTGGTCTTACTCACTAGGAGAGAGAGAGAAAGATGTAGAGGGAAGAACACTCATCAGATTTCTCAGCACTTGACAGTCTCTGGAGAAAAACACAGCAACCATACTACGGAGAAAATAGGCAGAGTTAGATTAGAGTGAAAAAAATAAATCAGGCAAAAGAGGTGGAGAGGAAATTCAATAAGCAAACAAAATGGAGTTGACAGAACATCCGGAGAAAAGGAGAGAGAAATAATGAGGCTTCAGAATCACAGCAGTTGGGGAGTAACAATTTCAACTGATTTCATCTGAACCTTCATAGGATACCTTTTAGCAATACAGCAAAAAGAAGGAGTGGTTTATAGGGTTCTGACCTAGCACTCTGGTCTCAAGCTAACACACTAAACATGACACAACAACATAAAACAATACACTGCATTTCAATTTCGAGATGCTACCACCCTCTGCCCACTGTCACAGTCATTTCTAAATATTATGACCACCCCTGGTTCGCCCCAGGAAGTCACGGACGCCACGTGTCAGGGTTTGCTGCAGGTATAAATAAGCGAGCACACCAGTCAGCTGTATCACAAATTCTATCGCCACATGTTCAGTTTTTTTTGAGTGTATAATGGGTATCAACAGTACTTAAAGAACACTTCTAAAGTTCTGCTTTTTTGTGATCAATTATTTATTTTCTTTATTCTCCTTTATTTGCAATAACATACAATACAATATAAAGCAAGGAAAATAAATGGGGTGATTGTGTTTTTTTATTGTAGCTAACTTATTAAAGAATTGTGTGATACATATAGGGTACTGTGAAAATGTCAATGATTTTTGACAATAACATTGCCATATGTTGCATCCCTAGTCTTACCCTTACTCCCTCAAAAAACATAAATAAATATATAAATAAATAGCTTGAAATATACTTTGTTGATGGCTGTCAGTTTTTATTAGCATAATTATGATCATGCACATATAAAAGGGCCCCTGGACTTATCTATCACAGTTGAATAATCGAGTTTAGTACACACTGACACACTGTGAACCCTTAAACACTGTTGTTCCTCCTTCAACAGAAAATCCAGCCTACCAAAACAGGGCTGGAAAACAAAATGTACCTAAAGCCAGCTCACTAGCAATAACCCCCGTCAAAGCTGGTGAAACTAAACCATGAAAGTGATGGTGTTGTTGATGTATGTAACCCTAGCTTTTTCCATCGTCTGCACCCTCGAAAAAACAATCAGAAGCAAAAGCACAAGATTTATTTTCCAGAAAGAGAAGGACAAAGACAAATCAGGAGAAGCGAATGGGGGCAAGTCTAAAAGTTAATCAGCTACAATCTTTTTAGCTTGCTGACAGCACATCGCACTGAGAGGACACAATGAGAGGACAGCGACTCTATCCTGTGAGAAACTGAAATAATTACAGTGTTTTTGTTACAGTGTTTAAATCATGCTATAATATGAGGGCTCTGTGAGCTTGTCTTAGTGCTGTAAATGAGCAAATGAGTCAATTTTATTCTACAAGCCTTTCGTAAAATGAAAATCAGCATGTAACAGGATTAGTAAAGCATGTCTGAGCATTTTGTTGCCACAACCAAAGTCACATACATAGTTACTCAGTAAATGCATTCTTTGCTTAGGTTTTAGTCTTAGACTTTTTATTAACCTTTGTGTGGCTATGTGTGGCTTATTATTGTTCAGTTATGTCTATTTTTATGGTTTAACTTTAAACCCTGATTATTCGATAATATACTACTTAACAATAATTAATATTAATATGTTCCTTAAACGATTCAGTACACTACTCAATTACTGAAATAAAGGACGGTGACAGCTCTGGACTGCAGACTACATCCTCACTCCCTGAAGCCTTAAGCCTTAGCAGTTTAATATAAATGATGAAACTGCACATCCTGACACGTCTGACATTCACACGTTTCTCTCTGCACATAAACCATAAACAGTCATCACATTAAATAATTAAACCTCAAAATTGTGTCTCAACAGAATCAGGCCACACAGCAATGCATATGAACATCGGCCTCTGCTGAATTAAATATACATATTTTAATATTTTAAAATCTTAATCTGATTCAGAGTTCCAAATAACAACCCTACCCGTCCCTCTCCCCCCACTCATCTGATGGCACTCTCTCTCTCTCGCTCCCTTGCTGCCAGTGAGTGTGTGTGTGACTCGAAGCCAAGCCTCCACCCAGAATGCAGATGAGCAGCTCCGCTCTGTCACAGCGCTTTATCTCAACTCATTATTACCATAATACAACATGAACGTTTACTGTATTTCCGCATTTCCTTCTGTTCCATGTCTCTCCCGCTCTCTCCCTCCCTCCCTCTCTCTCATGCTTAACTGGATTAATCTGAAGTGTGCTTTCACCGCTGCTCGTATTTCAACAGTTCCCTCTCCTCTTATACACAAACTCACCGTCCAGCAGGTCTCGGATTTTATCCATGTAGATTTCAAAGTAAGAAACCTGCCAAAGAGAGGGGGAAAAGGTCAGTGTTCTGCATAAAACAATACACATACACACAAACACACACAGAGAGTTTGTGACTGTAATGCAAAGTGCTTTATTAATTAGGGTTGTTATTATTAGCAGTATTACGAGCCTCACTAATCGCTACTAATGAGAGCACTCCCATGGTAACCTGGGCTGTGGCCCAACCTTTTTTTCATGCAGTCTGAGGAACTGTCTAGCTGTCTTGCTATACTGTGTAAATCTGCTGGGTCTACCAGCGTAACAATCAATGCAAAACCATAAACTTCTCTTCTCCTGAGCTCTGCCTCTTTATTATTGATTAGTTTAACTCCCTGCTGCTTTGACTAAAAAGCCAAACCTTTTACTAAAAGTTAATCATCTTACCAAGGTTGTCTCCAACTTCCTCCCATAGGTCTCTTTGTTTACAGAGCCTAGTGATGTATAGGGTAGATTAAATATGTGCTGAAATATGGATTCAATCTCATAACTAACCCAATGACTGATCATCCATTTATCTCTTAAAAGGCTGTCGAAGTAGTTTCTCTATTAAAGTGTCGGTGTCCAAGCTTCTTCATGTTCAGGGCTAAAGTTCTCAAAATTACACTGAGATATTAAAAGAAAAGAATTATTAGGGATTTCACATTTATTTGTTCTCCAATCCAAAATGGATGTGCTAGGTAGCATTTTAACTAATCAGAATTAATCACAGAATATTATTGTGATTAATGCCGTTAAACTTTTGATTGCCAATAGATTGGCACCACAACTAATAATATAACTAATCAGACTATATCAATAATATAACTTTAATATATAAACTATCATAAGCCCCTAAAAGCAATGAGTGCACTGTGTAACATTTTTTTACACTATTTGAAAAACATCAGCTGTGTTAAAATTACTATATACATATACTTATACTATACATAATACATATACTATTTTCAAGGTGCAAGGGTTGTCTTTCTCTGTCTAAAAAAAAAAACAAAACAAAAAAAAACAAAATAATGAACCTTTATAAAACGCTGACCAACTTCAGAAGATGAGAAGGTGGAAAACTAGATGCAGTCCATGAATCAGAGCCTAGAAATAAAGCCAACTGCACAGTTTTCATTATGTTTCACAGAAGCAGGAAGTTCATTTAGAAATCTAAACCTATTCAACTGGAAATGGATTTCTGAGTGACACACAGCATGAGGGAAGGTTTCTAAACTAGCTGGGCATTTTCTCACAATGATGGGTGGGACCAACAGGTCACATTATGATCAGATTACCATCAGATCACTCCAACCAGATTGGGAGGTGGTCAGAGACGGTGGTCAGAGACGGTGGTCAGAGACGGTGGTCAGAGACAGATCTCTGCATATTTAAATGCGTTTTCTGTGATTGGATTCATTAGGGAATCTTGGCTTCTCTCTCCCTCTTGCCCTGTCCCCCTTGCTCTCTCTCTCTCTCTCTCTCTCTCTCTCTCTCTCTCTGTATGTGACAACTAACAGTTGTTTTTGTGCAGGCGGGTAAAATCCAATCGCATCTGATCGCACTGGGGATGCATTTTAGTTAGTAAAGTGTAAACAGATCAAAGTGGATTCAGATACTTTCCCGATTACGAAATGCATGTTAATGCCAGGTGTAAACAGGCTCTTACACTTGGCGCTTGACTTTGAATTTCTCCTTACCTTAATATGAAACTCCAGGTTCTCATCCATGGCAAAGATATGGTTGAAGATGTCGTCAGCAATCCTCGGAATAATGCCCATGTTGTTGGGATCATGGAGCTTCCCCTGAGCAAGAGAAAGACAATACAGATGCCTCAGCCATGCTAGAAATGTTTGAGGGTAAGTATGGCAATAAGGATAGACATACTCTTTACCTCCATGGTGTGGGTTTTGCCTGAGGACGTTTGTCCATATGCAAAGATGGTGCCGTTGTATCCACCCAGTACATCTGAAATGAAGGAGGAGAGAAACAATTACATGTTACACTTGAAACAATTACAAATATATAGAGAAAGATTAGGCAGCAAAATGGCCAGGAGAAATCCACTAAAGAAGTTCTCTTAAAACTCAAACTTTACAAGCTGCCTAGGGTTCCCACTTGCCAAGAGACCCATTCTCAAAGCAAAAATGACAACAGGCCCATCAGCCTCTATAACATTAACAACACTGGCAGGTGGTGAATAGCATTTATAGCATCTAATTATCTACAATGGCTCCTGTCTTGCCTACATATTAGGCAACAAGTGAACCTCCATTCCTGAAGGTGATGGAAGGTGTTGGAAGCAAAAGAAATGGGCAAGCATAAGAATCTGAGCCACTGACCAAATGGACCAAACTGTGTTAGTAAGACGACTCAGTTGGAACATCTCCTAAATATATCAGGCAGGTCTTCGTTCCCAGTATGCAGTGGTCAGTACCTACTAAAAGTGCACCAAGGAAGGATGACCAGCAAACTGGCACCAGGGTCATGGGTGGCCAAGGCTCATTGATGTGATCCATGGAGGCCCCACCTCATAGCTAACAGGACTTAAAGGATCTGCTGCTAATGTCTTGGTGCCTGATACCACAGGGCACCTTCAGTTAACATGCTGTTAAACCCAGCATGTCAGCATTTCCACATGTTCTGCAGGGCAGTCTGAACTTTTCTGAGATCCCAACCACATAAAAATACAAATCTGAGTAATCCATGTACAGCTTATAGAACTTTGACAGGCATATGGCCTATGTACAGGCAATCTGCCTGCATGTATGCCACCATTCTAGTTGTTTTCCTCTCATTATGCTGATAAGCGCTGTAATACATTCTGGGCCGACTGTATTGTGCAAATCAGTGGCTCTCACTGAACGACTCTAATTTTGCAAATAAGAAAGCAGAACCTCTTTATTCGCCATATGTTACGATTATGAGTGTAATAACTGGCCTAATTGGAAACATTTCTTTTCAGACAGGAAATCCCTAGAAACGTGCAGCACTCACATTCCCATACTGAGCTGAAGAATGAAAGTTAAAGGGGAAAGTAGTTTTATAAAGAATTTGTTCTTCTAAAACACATCTGTTCGCTCTCATGAAAGAAACACTGCTTTCTGAACAAACTGCTGCTTATAGCCAATACGAGAAAACCATCAGTGCTAATAAAGTGTAGGAAAGCTCCTTTCTCTGCTGTGCTCAGACTGCGCAGTGTGGCTGTAGAACACTGATCATTGCTTGTGTGTGTGTGTGTGTGTGTGTGTGTGTGTGCAAGAAAGTGAGGAGAGGCTAAAGTGCTGAGGTTTAAGCTAAACCAGCCTGTCAGAAAGCAGTAGAGAGGAGAGCTGAGAGAGGGGGGGGTGAGAAAGAGAAAAGAGAAGTGGTGGGAGAGAGAGAGGAGTGGGGAGAGAGAGAGAGAGAGAGAGAGAGAGAGAGAGAGAGAGAGAGAGAAGAAAGGACAGATAATGGTGGAACACAGCAGCAAATCCTGGCTAAGGTTATCTCCCCTAACCAGCCAGTCAACACACACACACCACACACACACACTCCTGTTCTCTTTCATGGTTTTATATTCTAACATTGTTGCTTTTATTTGTTGGATTTATAAAAGCTATTTTATATAAAGCTCTCTCTCTCTCTCTCTCTCTCTCTCTCTCTCTCTCTCTTTCTCTCTCTCTCTCTCTCTCTTTCTCTCTCTCTCTCTCTCTCTCTCTCTCTCTCTCTCTCTCTCTCTCTTGAGCTGAAGCCATGCTCCGACTGATATGCTTCTGCACAACACTGTCTGACAGACAAATTGAAAAAGACAGAAGACAGGAATATGGGGATGTGGAAAAAAGAAAGTTGTGTCCCTCTGACTCCTAACTCCGCAGGAAAGAAAAAAAAGCTGGAGAAAAGAGGAGAATTTGATGGTGAGTGACATGTCCTCATTCTTTAAATCCATAATTTAGCTACACCATCAGCCAAGGCTGCCAAGACGAGAGGCTGATACAAGAAGTGGCCAGAAACACACACACATACAGTGCCTTATACATAGCCTACCCACTCACCTTTAACAATCTGCTTGGCGCAGCTGTTGTAGACCTGCTCTTGGGTGGTGTTGGTTGGAAAGACTCGGTCAAACACAAAGGACTTGCCCTGCAGGAAACACAGACGAAATGGTTACAGTGCTGAAGTCTAAGGGTGTAAAACACATCAGGGCGTTGTAATGCATCAGTCTGAAGGTGCAGTAACTGCAGTTTCTCCTGCTTTTGTTGGAGTAACTGTCTCTACTGTGCAGGGAGAAGGACAGTAAAAGGCTTACAACTCGGTGTTGGACTGCATTGCCGCAAGGATTTGATTGCATTCAGCAACAAGTGCGTTAGTGAGGTCAGAATGTTGGATGATCACCACATCACCTCATCCTCAATTCCCCAACAAATCCCAAAAGTATTGGATGTAGCACCATCCATCAGTGCAGAGACCACATTTGCACAGCTCCACAGCTCAATGCTGGGGGGCTTTATACCCCTCTAGTCCACGCCTGACATTAGGCATGGTGCCAATATGCTTATGTTTATCTGCTCCAGAGATTCCTATTCTATTGGCAGTACTTCTTTACAGGGTCTAGACCAGCTGTGTATGTGTGTGTGTTTGTATTTGCACATCTGTATCAGCAAAAGGTGCAACTAGGAAACTGAATGCAGCCTAAACAGTGTCCATAAATATTTGGACATATAGTATATCAGGCTTCTTTGTAATAAAACATGCAGTAAGTGTCCATTAAGAGCTGACAATCCAAAAAAAAGCTTATTATGACCAAATCTATTATGATAAAGATCAAATATCATCATATCGCTCATCTCTGACATTAGTCTCAGCTTAAAGTCTCAGTTAAATGCTGATCAGTACAATAAGCCCTGCCACAGACAAGCCTCTGCTTTACACTGTACAACACACGGACAATTAGTCACAGATTCTGCTGCCTGAGAGATCAGAGCCGAGGGCACTGCACTGCTGAAAGACGAGAAAGGAGTGTAGCACCAGGGAGAAGGCGATAGATGAAAGCAAGTGAAGAAAGGGAGGAGGAAGGATCGATGGATGGATGGATAGGTTTTCGAAAAAAGCAGGCTCCCGGTAATTGCCGGGTTTGCTGGGTCAGTTTAGCAGACAGGCGACACTTGTGCACACACACACAGAAGACGTAAACATCAGACTTCAGAGTCATGCGATTCAGACTGGTGCTTTGATCAGATATGAGCTACACACATCAGGCCTTAATAAAATTACCCATTACTGCTGTTATTTTCAGTGTTGATTATTATTCCAGAAAAAAACACTTGTGTCACTCAGAAGCTCCGTGTTTATAATTCTAAGGTCGCTAAGCACACACACACACACACACACACACAGTCCCTTCATCAGCTGCTTCGCACTCATTAATTAGTCCCTCTACTTCCTTCTCCACAGGGAAAGCTGCTTTGAGCTCGCCCTTACTAAAGCAAAATCACAGCTGAGCTACAGGGCAAGCTCTCTCTCGCTCTCTCTCTCTCTCTCTACTTGCTCACTCTAACTCCCTGTTGTCTCTCGATATTTCTCGGTCTCTAAGTCTCTTTCTCTCTTCTTGCGCACTCTCACACTCTTTATCACTCTCCCTCCTTTTCCTCCTGTCTCTCTTTTTGCTCTCTCTGCCTCTCTCTCTTTTACCATCTCTCTGTCTTTGTCTCTCACTCCCACACAATCTCTCTTTTTTTCTGTCGCTCTTGACTTCTCTCTTGCTCTCTTCTGGAACTCTCTCTCTCTCAGTCTCTGTTTTTTCTGTCTGTCACTACTGTCTATTCTATTTTTTACTTTCAAACTACTTTACTCTCTCTCTTTCTCTCTCTCACTCACTCACTGACTCTCTCACATTCACTCTCTCTGTTTTTCAATATAGGTCTGTCTCTCTCTCTCTATCTCTCTCTCTCTCTCTCTCTGCCTTTTCTACCTCTCTGCATCACTACCACCCTTCTCATTCTCTCTCTCTGCCTGTCTCTCTTTTTTCACATGCTCTCTCTCTCTCTCTCTCTCTCTCTCTCTCTCTCTCTCTCTCTCGCTCGCTCTGTCTGTCTCTAAGTCTGTCTTTCTCTCTCTGCCTGGCTTTCTGTTAAAGGGAAGTCCTCTAATGTCTCCTGTGTAACAGCAGGACTCTGGGGGTCCAGCTCTGTTGTTAAGTGGGGGGGTATGTATTGTTGTGTAATCTGGAGAAAGTGCTCGGTCTGTATTTAGCATGCACAGTGTGTTAGACCGCAGCGTAAGGGCAAAGCTAGAGAGAGTAATGCTAATCCAACTGTACCAGCCAGGCACACTGTCACGGGACAATACACACACACACGCACTCTCACACACACTCACACATTCACTCTCAGTCTCAGTGCTGTACAACTGAAAGCCTGAGCTTGTGGGTGTAATCTTATCAATATTTGGCCAGACTTTCTTCCCTCTGCTGTGAGAAGGAGCACAATTAAGACAAGAACAAAGTGAGAACTGCTGGTAGAGGAGATGGAGAGAGAGAGGGAGAGAGGGAGGGAGAGAGGGAGAATGAGAGTAGAGAGAAGGATAGACAGAATAAAAAAAGCATAGAGAAATGGAGAAAGAGAACAAGGCAAAGTTAGAGGCAAGAGAGTGAGAGAGAAAGGGAGAGAGAGCAAGACCAAGTAGGAGGTGACAAAGAGAGCAAGAGAGATAGGAAAGGGTGATACAGAGTTGAAAAAGAGTGAAAAAGAGAACGAGTGTAGAGAAAGAGCAAGTGTGAGAGAGAGAGAGAGGGAGAAGGAGAGGAGGATGGAAATGAGAGGAAAAAGAGAACGAGAATAGAGAGAGGGGGCAGACAAAAAAAAGAGGGCAGCTGAGCTGAGATTGGGGGATTGGAGGACATGCTCTAATAGCCTCAGACCAACACAACTTTCCTGTGAGAATTCATCCTTCTTTTCAGCATCACACACACACACACACACACACACACACACACACACAAACACACAGACACACACCACGGATTTTCTTTCCCATTTCCCCATATGCCCTGACTACACAACCTCAATTTTCTGTTTGAAGTCTCTTGCTTGTCTGTTTTTAAAGCCCCTTAAGATCATCAGTCCTAATAATCACATAATCCTCGACCACCAGCAGCTCCACCAGTAATGTGCCACAATTACTTCTCAATGCCTCTTATCAGAACTAGAGCAATTAGCTCCCTATCTATATGGAGCACGCTGTATTATTAATCAGACCCAGACTGAGAAAACGAGAGAGGGAGAGAGAGAGAGAGAGAGACTAATGTGATTTGCAGTGTGACCAGATTGTGTTGTAAGAATGTAAATTCTCAGTTTTGTCATTCATTCTAACTCTAAAGCTCTCATCAGACAGGATTGAATATACATGGGATCCTGGGGTAATTCTCTCTTACACTGTGGCTCCTCTGTGCCTATATTTTTGTCCAGATCAGCCATGTCTGTGGATGCCACCCTTCTCCTCTGAGAAAATTACAGCAGAATTACCTGATTTCTTTTTTCACTGAGCTCAGCGGTGGTTTAACACAGCACATGTCCGGATTGACGTCTCTGTGTTTTCCAGGCAGATATTGCCTCTTGTTGGGAAAAAAAGGGGTTTTGGACACCCTTTTTTAGTAAATGCATTCAGCTACTTTGATTTGTACCGACTGCTGATATTACATACATATTTTATGATTCACACTAAAGCTGTAAATCAAAAACCCAAAACAAACACAAAAAAAATGAATGGTCCTGCCGCTGAATACAATGCAATGCTTCAATATTTAGTAGAAAGCCTTTCCCGGACAGTAGAGGCAGTTAAACTCTTTAAACTCAAAAGCAAGATAAACTCTTTTAATACCCTTGCTTTTGGAGGAAACAATGAGTGAGTAGGTGTCCCAATACTTTTGTCCATGTACTGTATTTGTCTGTTTTTTCATACTAAACTTACTAAACAGTAATCTCTTGTTTTAATATAGATTATATTCCATTTATTTTACAATTATATTTAATTACAATGACTGTTCTGTAATACTTAGTTCATGTCTAGAATTACCCTAACTGGGCAAGTCAACCAGCTGGTTGACTTGCATATCCGATTCCTGAATGGGTCATCTGGGGGAAAAAAGTAAAACTAAAACTGAAATGAGGCTCCAGGAACACAATTTTAGCAATAAATATTTTTTTTGCAAATGTGTAAGTGTTGACATTAAAGTAAAAATGCCAGATATTGTTACTTTAAACACTTGACGTCCAGACGTCCTCCTGATAAACCAATCCAGTCTGAATAGGGCTTAAGAGTTTACCCAAAGCCAAACAAGAGCAAGGAAGAGAGACGGCAACAAGGCAGAAAAAACAAGAAAGGAGAAAAAGAGACTGAAAGAATGGGGATAGACGAGGTTAGAACTGCTAGGACAGCAATTCAGATTCTGACAGATCCTGAGCAAGCATGCAGAAACACACACACACACACACACACACACACACATTCACACACATTCACAAACTCAAACCTACATTGACCTCAATCTCGATTGAACAGTCCAGTTGTGTGACTCTCCGGCCACCTGCGGGGGGATATTTTGCTGACCACAACACAGCAGGAACACAACATCCAGTTTCACCCAACTGTGAGGAACGGTGGTGGAGCGATTAACGTGAAAAAGCTGAACTGACAGTGGCTACAAACATAGACCGAGACAAGATGCAGTGAAGAGCCTGAAGCCATTTGGAACACACTGGACTCTGCACGTGCAGGGGCATGTGCACTTTCATGCTCACACACACACACACACACACACACACACACACACACACACTCCCAGCACAGCACTGAGGCCTAATGAGCGAGCGTCAAAGCATGACGGGTAAACTCGCTGAAGGTTCTCGATAGAAGCATGAAGGGGAGAAATGAAGAGGCTCAGAGCTTTCTGTAGCAATCCCTCCCCATAACACTGTTCTGCTAAAGCTGAGAAGCCAGTCTAGAAACCGGCGACGTTAATTCAGCTTTCAACAACTACAGAGGTTTAAAATGAGCAGGGGTTTAAAACACAAGCACTTTATTTAAAGCAACAATATGTAGATTTTTTCTATAAAAAAGCAGCTTCAAAATCAAAATCAAAAAATTGATTGTAATAGTGAGAAGGCTAGAGATTAATGCAGGCTAGACTGATTTGTTTACCACTCTCAGCCTAATCAGCATTTTGCTCTTCTCAGCTGACTCAGGACACCAAATATAAAATTTTCCTGAAAATGTTAACAAAACCTGCCTTTGTAAGGTGTTTCCGCCATTCTGCTGTCTGATCTGCACTTCCGTGGTGGGTTTTAGAGCCCACTCCCACTTTATACTAATTACCTTGGCACGCAGTAGGGCTTATTACACACAAGTGTATAACTCATTAACTACAGGGACTTCTGTACAAACTGGTGGGGCAATAGAAGTTTATTATAACACATTCTGCCCGCCGGTGGGCCATAGGCTGTTTAAAGGGTCAATGTGGCGAGCCTGGCATGTGAACAAGGAAATGAAGGCAGAGTGGATAGGTGGAGGGTGTAGGGAGTGGATTCGGACTGGGGGTTAGTACAGTATAGTGTGCTTGCCCAGGTAGGGAATCAAACCCTAGTCTGCCACAAGGAGCAGACGCTTCTGCTATCCACTACGCAACACCATCCACAACCACTATGGCTGGAATCTTATTACAGGACCAAAAACAGTAGGTAAGGGAGCTTGTCTTTGTTTCACAGTTAAGACAAAGTGATCGAGTAGTGAGGCTCAACTGCTTAAAGCATGCTTCTGATGGAGAGAAATATGCACCCTATGTAAAATTTGTACAATTTCAAATGAGTAAATCACATTGGATTATAGACAGTTCCTTCTCCCACACACACTTTTACTCAAGTGTGTATAGCAGGTTTTGCTTTCGCTGTCTTTTAAAATAGACTCTCAGAAGAAGTTCTGTATAGAAATGTAGAAGTGTGTGCTGCATAGCTAAAAAGGTTTAGTAGCAGACAGCTTGAAGTCTAAATTTGACAGAACAGTGTCAGAGAAGGCATAAGCAAATCTGTTTGAGATGACGTAACTACGCCACATAGTTTGAGGCAAGCGTGTGCTGATTTAGGCACCCAGTTTCCATGATGCTGATTGCTAAGGGCATCTTCAGTTACTTGTTAGCTATATTAGCCCTGAAGCTCCAGAGCAAAGCTAAAAGAAGCACATTTAAAACACCAAACATGTTTTGATCTACTACTACTATTATGCAGCGTTTTATGCTGTACACTAGCAGTCAAAAACAACTGCTCAGATGCACATACACTAAATGTCCAAATGTTTGTGGGCACACCTTCTAATGAATTCATGCATTCAGCTGCTTTAAGTGCCTGACCCAGATATGCAATACACACACAGCTTGTGTAGTCCCTGTAGAGAAGTACTGCCAATAAAATAGGACTCTCTGGAACAGATAAACATGAACCTAGTGGGACCATGCTGCCTAATGCCAGGTGTGGGCTACAGGGGAATAAAGTCCCCCAGCATTGAGCTGTGGAGCAGTGGAAGAACTGTGTTCTCTGGAATGATAGATGGTGCTCCATCCAACATATTTGTGAGTACTTTTGAGTTGGGGAGTTTAAGCTGAGGTGAGGTGGTGGTCCTCCAACATCCTGGCATGAAATCCTCACAGCAATGATCCTCCAAATCCCAGCAGAAGGTATTTCCCAGACAGTAGAGACAGTTACTCAAACCAAAGCAGAATGACTTATTTTTAAAATGAATAGAGTCAAGGTCGGCACCAGCTATAGGTGGAATAGGGAATTGTCGAAGGCCTTCAAATTGGTAGGGACCTCCACATTATTGCTCTGCATCAATAAAAATAGTAATTAAACATACATTTTATTATTGGATAAGCTGGTTGGTTATATTGGTCATCTGATTCAAGGTGGGGTTCACCTTCTTAATATACAACGAGAACTAATAGACCTGCATAGAACAAGGCACCTCCTCCTCCAGTTGAAGTTTATATATTGGTGCGTTGTGATGTTATGATGGGGCCTACAGAGCACAGAGTATCAAAGGTGCTCTAGGATGCAAAACTGTTGAACAGTGAGAGGTTGGTATATGAAGTGCGTTGTAAAATGTGTCAGTTTATAATCATAAAGACTGGGGTCCTGAGTGGTCCAGCGGACTAAGGCGCTGTCACTATGATGAGAGGATCACTGGTTCGTATCCCAGTCATGCTGCTAGCCATCGGCAGCCAAGGCCCAGAGAGAGCACAACTGGCCTTGCCCTCTCAAGGGTGGGTAGATGGCTCTCTCTCCCCACATTGCTCTGCTGCAGTGCTGGCCGTCACTGACGTCTGTGTGCTGGTGCGCCGAAGCTGGGTATGCAGCGCTTCCTTCCAGGCACGTTGGTTGCCTGGGAATGTGGCTTCGGCAGCAGTTTGAAAAATGAGAGGCTTGACTGCACACGCATCAGAGGGGGCATCGTGTGCGATGGGGGGACTATGAACCGAGGATCGCCTCAGTTTGAATCCCGGATCATGCTGCCTGACATCATCAGTCGGAGCCAGAGAAAGCACTGTTGGTTTTGATTTCTCGGGGTGAGTGGATCTCTCCCCACATCACAGACATCAGAGATGAGAACTGGGTACTGGGTATTTTCATCCGAGTGTGCTAGTTGCCCAGTAATGTTGCGCTGGCAGCAATGCGAAAATGGGCAGTGGCCTCATCTTCCTGGTGTCGGGAGAATTATATGTATTATATATGGTATGTAATTATATGTAAAAACTTTAATAAAATTTTAAAAAATATATACAAAGCTATTTAATGCTATGCTGCACTATGTCATGTATCCATATAATGAAAGCAAGGGTTTAAATATAAAAGCAATTTACAGATTAAACAACAATAATAAATGCCTTCTATGGAAGCTTTACAGCGCAAAAAACAGGAGCTGCAAAATGATAAATAAAGGGAGCTGAGCCTGGAGTATGTAAGCTGCTGTATTAGTCACATTACTTGGTGTGGTTTCATTTCTTCTCAGTGTTTTGAAGTCCCTGCCTCATTAATAACTGGCAGCAAAAGTGCAGCTCTTCTAATCACGTCTGGGCGATTCCATGAATAATTTACTTTCAGTCATTTTGAAGTGTTTCACTGATTAAATTTCGAGCTACAATTGTTTTAGTGGATAGGATAAGCAAAAATGCTGTGAATGCTGCCCAAGTGCTGTACAGAGGTTTTATTAATGTTCTCTATTTAAAACATGTATACATTGTTATAAACAACACTATGTACATAATATGGACAAAAGTATTGGGACACCATTTTATGCGTTGTTTCTTCTGAAATCAAGAGTATTAAACAAAGAGTTTATCCTGCCTTTGTTGGAGTAACTGTCTCTACTGTCGAGGGAAGGCTTTCTACTAGATTTTCCACTAGTATTCAGCGACACAAGCTTTAGGAAGGTCATGTGCCCCATCCCAAAAGTACTGGATGGGACACCATCCATCATTCCAGAGAACACTGTTTTACTGCTCTACAGTTCAATGCTGGGGGGCTTTATACCCCGTCTAGCCCACACCCAGTGGATCAATGCAATGAATGCATTCGTCAGAAGGGGTGTCTACAAACATTTGGACACACAGTGTATGTTTATCTCTGATTATGTCTTTTTCCTTTAGCTGACACTCAGTGTAATATTGGTATTACACAAACTGAACCCTAATGGCGGAATCCCCCTTTACATCATGTAGTGTTGGCTATTAACAGAGAGAGGAAAGTAAAGGCAGCAGAATTAAAAACAGGCTGTGATGAGATTCGATCATAAAGACTACATATGGGCATGTGTGTTAGTGTGCATAATCCCAAAATACAATATTTTATTTAGTTCTGCATAAATGGTCAAATATTTAAGCGGACTGCTCTGTATTTGGTATGGAGCAGTATTACAGTTAATAACTAACCACAGATTTATTCCTGAGATCTTGATGATATGAACCTTCCCTCATTCAAAGATTCACTGTAAAGCTAATTGAGAGTGCACCCCCTTATGGAGAAACTTCAGCATGCTGAACACGTGTGAGTCAGTTTCAGATCAGTGAGGTGCTTGATTTAGTCATGTATCTCTGTGTTTAAGGTGCATCTGTGTAAACACAGTACCGATTTACCTATTAGCATTAGCAGCACTGGCAAACTTTGACTATCTTCATCTGCAGTTGAATCTGTTAAGAGGTTGGATACTGTATATTAGGCAGCAAGTGAACAGCCAGTTCTTGAAGGTGATAAAGGTAAAAGTTAAAAGCAGGAGAAATGGGCAAGCATGAGAATCTGAGCCACTCTGACAATGACTCAGACTATGATGGCTATATGACTGGGTCAGAGCATCTCCAAAACATCAGGCAGGTCTTGTGGGGTGTTCCTGGTATGCCATGGTAAGTACATACCAGAAGTGGTCCAAGAGAGGAAAGCTGGTGAAGCAGCAACAGGGTCATGGGCACCTGAGATCCATGGAGGCCTCATCTCACAACTTACAGGACTTTAAAGATCTGCTGCTAACGTCTTAGTTCCAGATACCACAGGACACCTTCAAAAGTCTTCCTGTCAGCTCCAACCAGTCCATTTTCTGTTGACCTCTTTCATAAACAAGGTGTGTACATTCGCAGAACTGCCACTCGCTGGATGCTTTTTCTTTATTGCTCTATTCTGAGTAAACTCTAGAGACTGTTGTTCTAAAAAGCACAGGAAATCAGCAGTTCTAGACCAGCTCAAACCAGCTCGTCTGGCATCGACAATCATGCCATGCTCAAAAAAAAAAAGAAAAAATTCTCTAACTGATGCCCGATGTGAACATCACCTGAAACTGCTGGACCATATATGCATGATTTTATGCATTGCACGGCTGCCACATAATTTGCAGATTAGATTGCATGAATGAGAAGAACTGAGGCTGAATCACATGGATTAGAAGCTGACGCTGATGATGGAGATGAATGAGTAGATGTACAAGTCTTCCTAATAAATTCCACAGTGAGTGTACATGCATTTTTATATGTATTTTGTTTTCTTACACGTCATATTACGTAAACAGGTGAGATGATGAGTTGTTCAGAGTCACCTGAGGGGGTCTCAGATGGTCCAGAGCAGGGTATGGTATGTCTTGTTGGATAATAAATTAGTTAATGTTATTTTATGAGTGTTAATACTTATACTAATAGGTCCTAGAGTAGCTTTGTGGTGTCGGAAATAGGGCTGGGCTGAAAATAAAACCTGAGCAAACAGGTAAAAATGCAATATTATCAGTACATTTCTATATTGACGTAGATGTCTTGTATATGTCAGGTCATGTCTGCCATAGTGTTATGCCTTTTGGATAAAACAGAAAAATAAAAACCCATACTTTATATTAAAATCTGTTTTCATTATAGATCCACACTTGGCTTAGAGCTCTGTTTAATGCTGACTGGAGCTCCAAGTCGGAAAGAAGTAGATTATTATGATTATTAGTAGAATCTCGTCTTAATTTAAATCTTAAATCCGCGTCATCATAGTTATCTATCTCAGCAAACTTATCTAGAGATTGTACCATTAGCCTGTCTCTAAACACCTGGCGGCGAAAGTGATTCCTGTCATCCCACTCAAAGACCTCAGAACAAGCCATGTTTTGGTTGCCGTCAGTTTAGTTGCAACTTACACCTGCTTAGGGGTTGGTGTACTCTAGGTAGCTAGCACCTCCTAGCTCTTACATGAATACTAGTTTGCCTGGTGCAACCCCTTCTTGATTCAGTAATGTGTGAACCTGATCTTACTAAACATTTACCTTACAACTACTCTACGTCAGAACTTACGTACAGCTGCTGTAACCGAGCCCAGGACTGGAACTGCCCACCCCTGGTCTAGAGCCACTGGATAAATGTGTGGGAAGACTGTGTGGGACTGAGTGGTTCATTTAAATGATTTAAGAAAATGTTGGGTTTGGTGGTGTGAGGCATTACCACACAAGGCTGGAGGAGGACCTGTACGCTACTGATACACACGCTAATGAGTTTCTTGACACACTTGATATTCTGGTGTGTATCAGTGAATTCTGTGTTCTGCCAGTGTGCAAATAGGTGGTGTCTTAAAAAGGTGGGCTAACAACTACACACGACACACACACATAGGAAAATATGTTTATGTAAGCAGTAATCTCATTACGCAATGCTCAGCTTCAGTCTGTTTTAGGGATTGGGATTTCTAATGTTTTAGTCTACTTATATAGAGCTTCACAGATCTCATACCCGTATGTGACCCTCCTCGGCTAACGAGCTAATCAAACCCTAATCTGAGGCACCAGAATGCTGTCAGAAGAGTGTTCTCTGGAACGTGTCCGGTGCTCAGATGTATCTGGGTCAGTCCAGGCCGCCTCATTCCAAAATCAGTTTGGCAACGCTAGCGTTCAGCTGCTGAGCAGAGATGCAGCGCTCCCTCTGCAACATCGCCAGCCCCTCCCCACCCAATCTCTCGTCCTCCCATCTCTCCTCTCTCTCCCGCTACTCTTCTCTCACTCCTCTCTTTTCTCTCTACCTCCTTCAGTCTCTCTCCATTCTCCCTCTAGCTCTCTCACTTTTCTTTGTTTTACTTATCTTGCCTTTCATCTCCTCTCCGGTCTCTCTCTTTTCTGTCCCCCTCTCTCACTTTCTTCTCTGTCTCTTTTTTATAACCTCTCTCTGCCCTCTCTCTCCTCTCTCTTTATCTCCTTCTCTTCTCTCGCCCATCTCTTTTTTCCCTCCCTCAGTCTCTCACTCCATTTCCCTGTTCATTCTTTCTTTCCTTCTCTCTGCCCCCTCCCCCCCCCCTCTCTTTCTTTCTTTCTTTTTCTCTCTCTACCTCTTTCTTTATCTCCTCTCTGGTCTCTCGCTCTTCTGTCCCTCTCTCTCGCTTTTTTTCCTTTCTCTTTTTTATAACCTCTCTCTACCCTCTCATCTCTTTTCTCCACCCTCTCTCTCTCTGTCTCTTTCTCTTCTCTTGCCCATCTCTTTTTTCCCTCCCTCAGTCTCTCACTCCATTTCCCTGTTCATTTTTTCTTTCCTTTTCTCTGTCCCCTTTTTATCCCCCCCCCCGCTCTCTCCCTCTCTCTACCTCTTTCTTTATCTCCTCTCTGGTCTCTCCCTCTTTTGTCCCTCTCTCTCGCTTTTTTTATAACCCCTCTCTATCCTCTCCCTCATCTCTTCTCTCCACCCTCTCTCTCTCTGCCTCTTTCTCTTCTCTTGTCCATCTCTTTTTTCTCTCCTTCAGTCTCTCTCACTCAATTTCCCTCTTTTCTCTCCCTTCTCTTTCTTTCTACTACTTTCTTTACTCCCCTGTTATCCTCCTTCACTCTTTCTTTTCCATTTCTCTCTCTCTCTCTCTCTCTCTCTCTCTCTCTTTCTCTCTCTCTCTCTCTCTTTCTCTCTTCTGTCCCCCCTCTCTCACTTTCGTCTCTTTCTTAACCTCTCTCTAAATTCTTTCCTCCGCCTTCTCTCTGTATTTGTCCCCTTTTCTTCTAAAGATAAGGACAACAACAACAACAACTACAACCTTCACCATTTATGTTGGACACAGGTGGAATTTGGTCTCCACCATTAACTTATCCGTGCAGTGAACACACACATACATTCACACACACATCAAACCCCCTCCCCACCCAACTTTCTCGCCTTCCCATCTCTTCATTCTCTCGCCTTCCCATCTCTTCACTCTCTCCCGCTTCTCCCTCTCTTCTCTCTACCACTCCACCCCCAACCCCTTTTCTCTCCATTCTCTCTCTCTCTCTCGCTCTCTCACTTTTCTTTGTTTTACTTATCTCGCCTTTCATCTCCTCCGGTCTCTGTCTTTTCTGTCCTCCTCTCTCACTTTCTTCTCTGTCTCTATCCTCCCTCTCCCCCGCACCTCTCTCCACATTTCCTTTCTTTGTCTTCTTCTCCTCTCTCGCCCCTCTCTTGTCTCTCCTTTCTCTCTCTCTCTTGTTCTCTCATCTTTCTTTCTTCTACTTCCCTCCCCCCCTCTTTTTCTTTTTTTAACCCTCATTTTCTCTCTCTCTCTCTCTCTCTCTCTCTCTCTCTCTGAAAACAAAACCCATATCTCCACCAATCTGCCTTTGAAATCGTATCTTTGTTCTGATCTCCCACTGTCTGGCTCTGCTTTATTACATATCATTCCAGCCTCATGAGATTCATTCATTTCCACAGCCTCCTCTCCTCTGCTCCTCCGCTGCCCTCGATCACTCAGGATCCAAGGCCGCTGCTCATTTTCAGCGCTGTGTGAGATAGTCATCGGCTGCCCTGCTCAGTTCTGATAGTAGCTCTGCTCTTTTGTGGACATGCATGCAAATGTGCTCACGCACTTTTATTTATTTATAAACTTTTATTTTTTTTTGCTGAACCCTTTCGGCGGCCTTTATTGATTCATATTCTGAGTTAGAGAACTGAGGTTCAGTGAAAGACACACAGACACACACACACACACACACACACACACACAGAAAGAAAAAGAGAGATGGAGGAGATAAGCAGAAGGGGGGGGTGTTATTATAAAGTCTGGCAGGCTGTTATCGGTTTTATCTGAACATTTTGTTTAGAAGAGAAGATTAATAAAAGAGCTTCTTTAGCTGAGGCATATTCAACAGAGTGTGTTTTAAAGTGGAAAAGAGAGACAGACAGAGGGAGGCATGGAAGGATGTATGGAGGGATGTATGGGCGGATGAATAGATGGACAGATAGATGAGCAGATGAACTCCAGATGAACGGCAGTTGAAGTTGAAGAATGGATGTAAAGATGAATGGTTGGATGAGCAGATTCACAGATTGTACAGATGGATGTAAGGATGGATGGATAGATGGTTGGATGGATGATGAACAGATAGTTAAAGTTGAAGAACAGATAGATGGGCAGATGGATGGACATATGGATAAATGGATAAATAGGTGGCTGAATGAGGGAATTTACTGAAGGGTAGATTTACAACATGGATAAAAGATAAAAGAGAGACAGAGAAATGATGTAAAGATAAATGGTTGGATAGATGATGTACAGATAGACGGATAGATAAATGGATGAATAGGTAGACTTATTGATGTCTGAAAGAAGAGAGAGATGGGTGGATGAATGGGCATATACATCACAGATTGACAAACGAACAAATGGAAGAAAAGATGGATGGGTGGATGTACAGCTCGACAGATGGCTGGACAGGTGGACTAATTGATGGCTAGATGAAGGGAAAGATGGATGGACAAACAGTTGAAAAATGGATGAGCAGATTGATGGATGCTGGATGAATAAACAGATAGATGTATAGATGGGAGCATGTAGTTCGAAGCTGAAGAATTGATGGATGTATGGATGGATGAACAGGTGGACTAATTGACAACTGAACCAAAGAAGAGATGGATAAATGGATGGATGGATGGATGGATGGATGGATGGATGGATAATGGATGGATGGATGGATGGACTAATTGACAGCAGAATGAAAGAAGAGATGGATGGATGGATGGATGGATGGATGAATGGATGGATGGATGGACTGGTGGACTAATTGACAGCAGAATGAAAGAAGAGATGGATGGATGGATGGATGGATGGACTAATTGACAGCAGAATGAAAGAAGAGATGGATGGATGGATGGATGGATGGATGGACTGGTGGACTAATTGACAGCAGAATGAAAGAAGAGATGGATGGATGAATGGTTAGATGGATAATGATCAGATAAACAACCATTAAAGTTGAAGAACAGATAGATGGACAGATGGACGGACATATGGATAGATGGATAAATAGGTGGGCTAATTGGTGGTTGAATGAGGGGGGAGATGGATGAATGGATGGCTGGGCAGATTTACAAATGGGCAGAATTACAGATGGAGAGAGAGACAAATGGATGTAAAGATAAATGGTTGGATGGATGACGTACAGATGGATGGACGGATAGATGGATTAATAGGTAAACTAAAACTGATGGCTGAAAGAAGAGAGAGATAGATGGATAGATGTACAGATCGACAGATGGACAGGTTGACTAATTGATTGCTAGATGAAGGGAGACATGGATGGACAGACAGAAAAATGGATGAGCAGACTAATGGATGCTGGATGAATGAATAGATGGATGTATAGATGGAGGCATGAATGGATAGATGAAAGCATGGATGGACAGACGGATGGACAGATGAATAGAAAACGTATGGAGGTATGGACTGACTGCAATCACGTAAGCCCACGGTCAATCCATCTGATTCATTCTCAGCTGTGGGAGTGATGTGACTCACAAACTCGCATGCTGGTCATGTAAAAGAGGGGAGGGGGGGCAAGCTTGTGCTAAACTGTGACTGGCACCTCCTCTCCTCCCCTCCTCCTCTGTACTGTCACAAAGAAACAAGAGACCTTTTGCCTCGCCCATGTAACCACACACACACTAACTCTTCCTACTGGCCACAACACGACCACTAACATCTGTAGACCTGCTCTCGCAGCAGCAGTGCTGACATATGGGCAGCTGATCTCGGCACTTATTTACTACCAGCCATATGTTTGGATCTGCTAAACTAATTGGGAAAAATGCCGTTCCCTGCAGTACTGGACCAGTGAGATTTACACTCAATCAGAGAAACACACATGGAAACTAATTTGCAAAGGCTTGAGTGACAGAGAGAGTTATTCGCGCCATGCGGTGCACCCGGTCACTGAATTTAAAGCAACATTATGTAGAATTTTTAGAATCATCAGAATCATGATGATGATCCACTGACTGTAATAGGGAGAATAGTTTCTCTGTCACTGCCGAACTGTGCTTGGAAAGCTGCTAACTGCACAAAAAATTACTCTACGGCCTCAGACCTCATGCCTTTTTTGTGGATGGATGGATGGATGAAAGGTTGGATGGGCAGATTTACAGAAGGAACAATGGACTACTGGATGTAAAGATGGATGGTTGGATGAATCATGTATAGATGAATGAATTAATAGATGGGTGGACAGGTAGACTAATTAATGGCAGGATGAAGATAGAGATACATTATATGGACATAAGTTTTGGGACACTTGCTCTTTCATTGTTCTTCCGGGAACCATAAGGGTTTTATAAAGAGTTTCTCCTGCATTTGTTGGAGCAACTGCCTCTACTGTGAATTTGGACTATTCTACTATAATTTGGAGCATTGCTGTGAGGATTTGATTGCATTCAGTGACAAGAGTGTTAGTGAGGTCAACATGTTAGATGTTAGGATTACCACCCCACCTCATCCCCAACTCCCTAACTCATCCCAAAAGTATTGGATAGAGCACCAACCACCATTCCAGAGAACACAGTTCATTCCACCGCTCCACGCCTGGCGTTGTGCATGGTGCCAATATGTTCATGTTTGCGTTCATTCTCTTGGCAAATCCTATTCTTTTGGCAATACTTCTTTACAGGGACCAGACAAGCATATGGATGTGCATTTGCACATTTGTGTCAGCAGTGGGTGCAACTTCAAGTAGCATATTTCATTCATAAGAAGGTGTATCCACAAATAATTGGACATACAGTGTAGATGGATGGTTGGATGGATGAATAAATAAACAGCTGGATGGATAGGTGGATTAATTGATAGATGAAGCGAGACATTGATGGATGAAAGTCTGATGACACATAAGGAGAATAGCCTCAGTCCACATGCCCCTTTCACTCTCAGTGACGGTCCTGTATCTCTCAAAAGTCCAGAAATGCATGTGTAAAACATGTCCTTTAAGGGTGGCTCAAAGCGTGAATTTCACATCCCAACTGTAGGGGGAGCCCAGGAGCAAGAAATTCCAATTCTCACAAAGTGCTGCTTTAATTTAATCGGACAGCCCTGTTGCTGCCCTTGTTAACAAATGGGGAATTGCTTCTGCATGACTAGGTGAACCAAAGGCCAGGCAGTTGTATGTGAGCTTAATGGCTCGTGGAAGAACACTGCATGCGCATGCATTTTTATACTGACACTAATGAAAAACCTATATATCCTTGGAGACTCAGAGAAAAGACAGAAATAGTGGAGATGGGAGAGAGGGAGAACGAGGTAGAGAGTCATTAAGAACCTGTCACTAGAAAACAGTCTCAGGTTGCTATGTCAGTTCCTCTGTCTTACTGCATCTATAGAAATCTGTAGAGGCCTACAATCTCTCTCTCTCTCTCTCTCTCTCTCTCTCTCTCTCTTTCTTTCTCTCTCACAACCACACACACACACAGAGACACCTCTACCCCCACACACCACCATCAATACCAACTGAACTTAACTAACAAACAAACCATGCACCTTAATCTATTTAGACGTCACACAAGGTCAGGCCAGTTCTGGACACTAATGGGTTTTGCCAGTGCAGCACAGAGACACTGTTGTGTTGAAGAGTTCTGGTGCTGGGCTTACATCATTATCAAGCCAAGCTGTGGGCATGTGTGTGTGTATGTGTACTCCTAGAGGAACAGCATGACCAAGCGAGCTTCTGCTGTACACATAGCCAAGATGTTGTGATACTTCTTCCATTTAGCATTTATAAAAGAATTAATTATCACTGACTACTGACATTCTGTCCTCTAGCTGCACTGTGTGTATGTGTATTCCTAGAGAGCACATTTGCACTCATTAAAGGGCCATATTTTGCAAAACCAGAATTGCCCCAGTCCATACAGTCCGCATATGATCCACTAAGTTGAAGGAACAGCCGATTCTGAATTTGTCGTTTTTGTGATGTCACAACCATGCCATTTACATACATTAACCTATTCAGCCTACCGTAGTTTAGCTACACCCATTCACATGGAGCTATAAATAGTGTAAATAGCGCAATACATGACAACCACTGACAATACAATCAGTGCCTAGGTCATTTACATATATCAGCATAGTAACAAAAAATATTTGTTTTATTCTAAGGGGTGAAAAGAGGTTGGAAAACAGTCATGTAAAAATGAATTATACATTTTCTGATACAAATATCATACATATCTGCACACAAATATCATAAATGAAAAAAAAACTAAAATGCAGAGCAGTGTGTGTGTGTGTGTGTGTGTGTGTGTGTGTGTGTGTGTGTGTGTGAGGATGCTGCAGCAGTTTTGGACGCATTCACTCAGCCCATCTCCACCTGACTGGCCCTTATCTGCAAAGGATGGGGCATGAGCCATGGCACCGTGACAACAGCTTGATGCTCGCATCAGGACCACTGATGCTGAAGCCTAGTCGCATCAGGACCACTGAAGCTGAGGATTGGCGGGTGGCAGGATAGAGCAGTGGTCAGCAAGCCTGATCTATACTGTGCACTTCTTAATCCTAACACTCCAAATATGGTCCAAGAACAGCCCATGTTGAAATTATCGTTTTTGTGATGTCACAACCAGGCCATTTACATACGACCACCTACAGCAGTTTAGTGCTGCCCATTCATACAGAGCTACTGTGTTGTTTTTAATAGGTGCAATACATGACAGCCAGTCAGAGCTGCGGTCATTTACACATACACGTCTTGAAAGCACTGTAACAACAGCATCCTGTTTCCTTCTAAGGTTGCAAAATGGTCATGTAAAAAAATGATGGAAAAAAAAAACAATTACGTGGGCCCTTTAAAGCCCATCCCAGTATAATAGCCTATCCTCAGCATTGTTCATGCTGCTGCTTCTATTGTATTGTTCAATCCATCATATAACACACTGTAACCGTTTATATTATTCATGCTTTAAGGATGGGCAACAAAGTGGACTGCTTGCACTCTGACCTGACACTGCAAATTGGTCCGAACCCCTGGCAGTAAGGGGTGACTCTGGCCTGCTGTGTAAGAGTGTCCGATCAATACGAAACGATTTGATCCAATTGCTGTTTATCACACTCCTTGTGGCATCTTCTCGCTCTGTGTTTGCTTAGGTAAGACCCATCATTACAGCCCATCAATGCAGCCAGATCATCTTTCTAAGCCTCTAATTTCTTTCTAAGGTGCAGATAAGTGCGTTTTATGCCTCCAGGGTCCTTAATAAACACCTGAGCCTAATCGTTGGTGCCATACCCCAGTGAGATGAGGCGCAGTCACTGAGTGTAGCTTTTCTTAAACGACTTATAGCCCCTTATTGATTGTAGGCAACTTCTTAGGGAAGAGCTAAGGGAGTGCTGTGAGCCTCTCTGCGTCAATTTATACCTGAACTCTTGGCAAATCCGCTTACATTCAACCAGAAATCTTAAAAAGTCAGATAATACTCGAGAATCTGCTACTTACCCCCAGGATGACGGCGTCATCTTCTTGGAAAACAGGCAAGAATTTGTCTCCACGAATAATCTCGGACTGATTCAAGGGACGAAACCGGCACAGCACCTTGATGTTGCATTCTGCGCCAGGATCAGCCATTGCGCCCTGCGCTACGTTTCGTAAAAAAGTAGCTCTCAACTGCGTTAACGCCGGTCGATTCTCAGCGTGCAAAGCGCTCCTGGACGCTGAATTCAAAGCAGACCTCGACGCAGGAGTTGCCTGGGTGAGGTGGATGCGCAGTTCAGGAGCCTTCCAACATTCAACAGACAAAACAGCTCTCCGTGCGCAAACTCTCTCTGCTCACTCGTGCGCTATCGGTACCTTTGTTTACTGCTTGGTAAAACGGGGTTTTACTCCTGGAAGGTCTGCAGCTGTACCTATTCCAGTCTGCAGAGCAATGTGTGGGGTCTGTGTGTGGTGCTGCAGCAGTCCGGACGCACGCGCTCGGCCCAGGTCCACGCTGACTGGCCTTTATCTGCGAGGGGGGCGGGGCCTGCGCCGTGGCGCCGTGACGACACCGTGATGCTTGCATCAGGACCACTGATGCTGAAGACTCGTATGTGAAAACAAAAGGCAGGAAAACAAAAGCTTGCCGCGTGGCAGGACAGAGCAGTGGTCAGCAAGCCGGATCTTGGAGATGCTCCAGTTCTAGCCCTAAATCCCAAGGTGTGGTAAACGAGGGCGGTGTGAGCGAGGGCGCCTACTGCAGAAAAAAGAGTAGAGTAGGCTATACTCTATGTCCAAATGTTTGTGGACACCACTTCTTATGAATGCATTTAGCTACTTTAAGTTGCACCCATTGCTGACACTGGTGTGCAAATGCACACACATGCAGCTTGACTAGTATGTGTAGAGCAGTACTGCCATCTACTTTCTGGAGCAGATAAACATGAACCTATTGGCATCATGCCTAATGCCAGGCACAGGCTGGAGGGGTGTAAAGCCCCCAGCATTGAGCTGTGGAGCAGAAGAGGAACGGTGTTCTCAGGATTGATGGTGCTTCATCAATTACAATACTTTTGGGAGGAGTTGGGAGTTGGGGGTGAGGTAGTGTGGTGACCATCCGACATCCTGACCTCACTAATCCTCTTCTTTCTGAATGCAATCAAATCCTCACAGCAATACTCCAATATCTAGCAGAAAGCCTTCCCTGGACAGCAGAGGAAGTTACTCCAACACATCAAAGCATTTTCATTACAGTGTGTTATTATGTATGTGACAAATAAAAACCTTGAACCTGAACTTGATTTGGCAGGTGTCCAAATACTTTTGTCCATATCATGTATCTAAAGGTGGTATGTTAGACAACCTGCACTGGACATCTACATAACATTTGTTTGTGTTTAGTGCTTAATAAACATCCTATAAAGGTCAAGTCAAGTCAAGTCAGATTTATTTGTATAGTGCTTTTTACAACTGTTGTCGTCACAAAGCAGCTTTACATAATTAGTACTTAATAAAGGACAGAGACAGAGAAGAAAGAAGGAATAACATGAAGGGTCAAAGACCCCCGTGAGCAAGCCAACGGCGACAGTGGCAAGGAAAAACTCCCTCAGAGCTGGAGGAAGAAACCTTGGGAGGAACCAAGACTCACAAGGGGGACCCATCCTCCTCTGGCCAGACTATTTTAAACATTAATGATAAAAAATTACCAAAGCAGATACAACAGAAAGTTGATAGTGGTGATATTAATAGTGTCAGACAGGCACGAGTCCATCTAGGTTTCAGCACGGCCAACAAACAGGCAGCAGCGGCAGGCGGGTGAGCCATGGGTGGTGGCGGGTTGGGGGGGACCCGCTGGCCGGACTGGTAGGTGGCAGCTGGTTAGATGCAGGTAGAGGGGACCTCAGCGGGCAATCTTCCTGCAGGTCGGGCTGGGTGGCCATTTACTCGAAGAAGGTAAAGAGAGAAAAGTTAGTTCTAAGAGAAATTTTATGGAGTGCAGAGAATGTTGAGAATCAGCATCTGGGTATGTCTGACGACTCCGGCAGGTCTGATTATCACAGCATAATTAAAAGGAGAGAGCCAGAAGGTAACACAGACACGGGCACACCCTGAGAACACCAGCATCTATCTGCTCCACCGTCAACAAACCTGAGTGATCGCGTGTAAGCAGCGAGACGACAGCTCCAGCATCTCAGTGTACTACAATGCCCTGGGTCCACAAACCCCTGGACCTGCAGCCCTTATCTAAGAAACATTAATTACCAAAAGCTAAACTAAACATATAAGTTTTCAGCTTAGATTTAAAGATTGAGACTGTGTCTGAGTCCCGAACATTATCTGGAAGGTTATTCCAGAGCTGGGGGGCTTTATAAGAAAAGGCTCTTCCCCCTGCTGAGGTTTTCTGAATTTTGGGAACGAGTAAGAGGCCAGCACCCTGAGATCTAAAGGCTAGGTGGACACCCTGTGGTTGTTCCCTGTGTTGCCTCACGTTCCTGTTCCCCTCTGTCTGATGCTTTCCGAGATGTCTGAAAAGCAAGTAAGCTTCTCACACAATTGAGAATAAAGAACTATTTGTGAAAGAGAGAACATGTGATATGTGTGGAGGCCACATCTGGCCTACTCTGTATAGGTGTGTGTGTGTGTTTCTGTGAGGTGACTTGTAGATGGTACTGCTTGCTGCTTGCCATCAGCAACCAGAGTCAGAGAGAGCACAATTGGCCTTGCTCTCTCAGAGCTGGGTTGATGGCACTTCCTCCTCAAATCACTCCTAGCTGTGATGTTGGTCAGCACAGGCGTCTGTTGTATCGGAGCTGGGGAGCCACGCTTACCCACCGCCTAACGATGCAGCCTGCTAGTCCACCAACATAACCGACCTGTCCCTGATAGTCCACCAGTATGACCAGCTTTTCAAGACTCCTAAAACCAGCTGGATTCTTCTGCAGGGTTGTAACTCACTTACTATTTCACTCTCTTGTTTAGTAGTTTAGCAAGGGGATTATATTTTATTAGGAATAAAAAAACATTCATGGTAAAACGATTAACTGGGCAGTGTGTGTGAATGGCCTGGTTAACTGGGTAGTGTGTTAAACTGGGTACCTGCGAACCATCTAATACCAGCGGCCCAGGACCAAGGCAAGGGAGATTGATCTCAACATTCCCAACAATGGACTCCTCTCTGTTGCGGTCAGGGAAGTGCTTTCACTCCCTGAAGACAAACACACATACACACATATCACACATACATACATCACACACGGGACTCTGCACTGGGCATTGGACAGTATATTACTAAAGAATAGACATTTCTACCATATATATATATATATATATACAGTCATGCCCGAAAGTATTCATACCCCTGGCAAAGTTTGACTTAAATTTACTTTTATTTAACCAGAAGTTATATTTTTGCCTTGAAACGACACAGGCATCTCCCAGGAGATAACACGATGATGTACAAGAGGCATCATTGTGGGAAAAAGTATTTCTCAGCTTTTATACACATTTGAACAAAAAGTGGCATGTCCAAAATTATTCATACCCTTTGAAAACTGTCACAGTATATGGGAAAATCCAAAGTTCTATACCATTCCAAATAGTCCAAGCTGTTTTAAAGCATCCTAATTACCCTGATTCATTGGGAACAGCTGTTTTAATCAACTCAACAGGAGAAAAACAGCAGCTCTCTGCAGTTGATTTGTGGACAGTCATGGCTAAGACAAAGGAGCTCACTAAGGACCTGCGGCTGTGCATTGTGGCCGCTCACAAGTCAGGAAAGGGCTATAAAGCCATATCAAAATGTTTTCAAGTTCCAGTGGCTACAGTGCAAAGTATTATTAAAAAATACAAGAAGTTCCGCACTGTGGAAAATCTCAGAAGATGTGGTCGGAAGCCAAAAGTGACACCTGTGCTGGCCAGGAGAATAGTGAGAGAGGTGAAGAAAAATCCAAGGATCACCACCAAGGCCATCCTGGTGAATCTGGACTCTGCTGGTGGCGACATCTCAAGGCAGACAGTTCAACGGACACTGCACACTGCTGGGTTCCACGGACGCAGGCCAAGGAGGACACCACTTCTCCAGAAAAGGCACACAAAAGCCCGCTTGACCTTTGCAAATGCTCATCTGGACAAAGAAAAAGACTTCTGGTGTTCTGTTTTATGGTCAGATGAAACAAAAATTGAATTGTTTGGCCACAATGATGTGTGCACCATTTGGCGTGAAAAAGGAGAAGCCTTCAACCCTAAGAACACCATCCCCACTGTCAAACATGGTGGTGGGAACCTAATGTTTTGGGGGTGTTTTTCAGCCAATGGACCAGGGAACTTGATCGCAGTAAATGGCACCATGAAAAAAGAGCAATACATCAAGATTCTCAACAACAACATCAGGCAGTCTGCAGAGAAACTTGGCCTTGGGAACCGGTGGACATTTCAGCACGACAACGACCCAAAACACACAGCCAAAGTGGTGAAGAAATGGTTAGCAGACAAAAACATTAATGTTTTGCAGTGGCCCAGCCAGAGTCCTGACTTGAATCCAATTGAGAATCTGTGGAGGGAGCTAAAGATCAGGGTGATGGCAAGGAGACCCTCGAACCTCAAAGAGTTGGAGCTCATCACTAAAGATGAATGGGCAAAAATACCAGTGGAGACATGCAAAAAGCTGGTCAGCAATTACAGGAAGCGTTTGATTGCTGTAATAGCCAATAAAGGCTTTTCTATTAATTATTGAGAAGGGTATGAATAATTTTGGACATGCCACTTTTTGTTCAAATGTGTATAAAAGCTGAGAAATATTTTTCCCCACAATGATGCCTCTTGTACATCATCATGTTATCTCCTGGGAGATGCCTGTGTCATTTCCAGGCAAAAATATAATTTCTGGTTAAATAAAAGTAAATTTAAGTCAAACTTTGACAGGGGTATGAATACTTTCGGGCATGACTGTATATATATATATATATATATATATATATATATATATATATATATATATATATATATATATATATATAGTTATCCTGTATATGACATTTATTTTATTTTAATCTTTTAATCTCTTTAATTCTTATATACATTTTTACATTTTATATACATATTATATACATTATTCCTTGGTTATGTGGTATGTGGTTCCTTGGACTGGACAGTAATCAAGCATTTTATTACTACCAGTTATACCTTGAAACTAGGATTACCCCATGCACATACATCACACACAGGACTTTGCTCTGGACACTTTAATACAGATTAATATATTAAACCCCCCATATATATATACAGAAAATTATTCTGTATAATATTGTTATTTAATTTTTACTTTTCTTAAAAATTCTTATATTTTACATGTTTTCATCCTTATTGTTTCATGTGACTGGACAGTAATCAAAGCATTTCACTACCAGTAGTTGTACCGTGTATGTGACAAATATACTTTCAGCTGAACTGAACTGGGTGTGTGTGACTGGTCTGGTTAAACTGGGCAGTGTGTGTGTGTGTGTGACTGGTCTGGTTAAACTGGGAAGTGTGTTTGTGTGTGACTGGTCTGGTTAAACTGGGAAGTGTGTGTGTGTGTGTGTGACTGGTCTGGTTAAACTGGGAAGTGTGTGTGTGTGACTGGTCTGGTTAAACTGGGCAGTGTGTGTGTGTGTGTGACTGGTCTGGTTAAACTGGGCAGTGTGTGTGTGTGTGTGTGACTGGTCTGGTTAAACTGGGCAGTGTGTGTGTGTGTGTGAACAGTCTGGTTAAACTGGGGAGTGTGTGTGTGTGACTGGTCTGGTTAAACTGGGCAGTGTGTGTGTGTGTGTGACTGGTCTGGTTAAACTGGGCAGTGTGTGTGTGTGTGTGTGACTGGTCTGGTTAAACTGGGCAGTGTGTGTGTGTGTGACTGGTCTGGTTAAACTGGGCAGTGTGTGTGTGTGTGTGTGAACAGTCTGGTTAAACTGGGGAGTGTGTGTGTGTGACTGGTCTGGTTAAACTGGGAAGTGTGTGTGTGTGTGTGACTGGTCTGGTTAAACTGGGCAGTGTGTGTGTGTGTGTGTGTGTGTGTGTGTGTGACTGGTCTGGTTAAACTGGGCAGTGTGTGTGTGTGACTGGCCTGGTTAAACTGGGCAGTGTGTGTGTGTGTGTGTGTGACTGGTCTGGTTAAACTGGGCAGTGTGTGTGTGTGTGTGTGTGTGACTGGTCTGGTTAAACTGGGCAGTGTGTGTGTGACTGGTCTGGTTAAACTGGGCAGTGTGTGTGTGTGTGTGTGACTAGTCTGGTTAAACTGGGCAGTGTGTGTGTGTGTGTGACTGGCCTGGTTAAACTGGGCAGTGTGTGTGTGTGTGACTGGTCTGGTTAAACTGGGCAGTGTGTGTGTGTGTGTGTGTGTGACTGGCCTGGTTAAACTGGGCAGCGCCTTTGCCGAGGTGGGCTGTGGCTGCAGTTCGCGCGAGACTTCCACGGGTTTCTCGCTGCTGTCAGCAGGTCGCTGACTCAGTTCTCTCTCTCTGCAACAATAAACGCCCTTTTTAAAGCTGGACATTATCAGAAACAGCAATATTAGAGTCATTCACTGGCGATCCTAATCTCTCTTCTTGGTTGCGATGGCAGATCCGAAATACGCCAACTTGCCAGGCATCGTAAGTCTTATCATTTAATACAGCACAGTGTTAGCATGATGCTAACGGTGCCTTGTTCCGTTTGGCTAAAGGAACTGTTAGCTGGTGCTAGCTAGCTAGCTACCCACACTCTGAGCTAGCTAGCTAAATTCTGACGGACGTTTAATGAACGTAATGCGTGTGGCGATATCGTTGGGACACATACAGCAGTTTTGGGGGGTTATTTTGCAGACGGTGTCTTTAAAAAGGGGTAGCTAATAGAGCGCTGGCGTTAGCCCGACAGCCCGTCTGCTCCCTGAAAAGCCGGCTGAAGACAATGCAGTGGGACAAGCGCTTGGATAACCTCACCTATTAAAGATAATGATAATCAAATTATGCACAAAATTCCTATTAAAAATGTACGGATATCACCTCGTGTGGTAGTGTTAGTGCCAGGGTTTAGTTTGGATAGCTGCGAGCTAGCTAACCAGCATGCTGTTGTTTTGGCAGGGCTGGGGGTAGGGGGTACATTTGGCCTCGGTCAAGCAGCTTATTAGCCAGCTAAAACAGTACCTGCCATAAAACACACACCGTGAAACCAAGCTCCCTGCTAACTTCTGAGTTAGGGCCCTTATTCCTAAAACAGCACGAAGGTAAGTGAGCCCTCCTCTCGGCCCTGCAGTTGCCGTGCTGGCAGGCAGTGTTGTGGAAGGGCGGCGGCCCCGGAGGTCAACAACTTCACCAGAGCTGAACATCCACACACTGCATGTCCAAAAAAACGGTTCTCCTGAAATATAGAACATCACCGTGGAGTATGTTCCCTCTTTTGCTCTAGTAACAATCTCTAATCTTTAGAGAAAGCTTTAAACTAGATGATGGGAGCATTGCTGTGAGGATTTGATTGCATTCAGTCAGGAGAGCGTTAGTGACTCTGGAGTAGATGCTCCAGAAATGGCCTTATCACCTGGCATCTGGCATATCACCATAAACACCACTCCTATTCATCTCAAATGCATGATGTCCCTGAAGTATCAAGGTGGAAAATAATATTTAGAGCATTATTAGGAAATATTAATGAATTATTTGCTATTATAAATGATTCATTTCATTTGATAAACCGTTCCCTCAGTTTAACTAAAGTGTCTCCTCTAAACTTCCTAATTGAAATTCATAATTAAATCAAGAGATCATGTTATCTCTCTGAATATAATTTTTTTTAACCTTTTTCGGCTCTGTACAAATGTATTCAGTGGATTTCCCTATTTCCGGTAGCAGCGTTTCAGCTCTAAGTGAGGTTATAGTGACACTTTAGTTACATTGTTAGTTAAATCACTGATTAAAAGGCATGTCTGGGTACTTTTGGGCATTTCATAAGTCCTGACCGTCTTCTCTTTTTATTCTGAATCTCTTAGAAAGAGTTTTACCCACTAATAGAATGGCATCATCATCTTCCCACAGGCCTTCAACGAGCCTGATGTGTATGAGACCAGCGACTTGCCTGAGGACGACCAGGCACAGTTTGAGTCGGTGAGTGATCAACACTTAAAAGTCACAGGGCTGTCGTTTGAGCTGTTTTATTGAAGGTATGCTCATTCCTGACACACAGCTAACCTAATAAGTACTTTCCCTCCTCGTCACAACACCCACCCACCCTCCCTGTTCTGATCCGCCCTGGACTCTAGTTTGTGCAAGTAAGAGGTCCTCCTTTTCTGCCGAAGTGACTGCATGGGTTGTAATCTTGTTCCCTCCTGTTTTTCAATCGGGGACGATCAATCGTAGAGCCGTGGAGCTGTCTGACTTTTCTGATCTCTTCCTGATTTCTTCTAATGTGCTTGATTCTAGTTCTCATTCTGTGCAACTCATGGTGCTTTTCTATCGGACAGTGCAGCACAGTATGGTTACTAATCCAAATTTAGAAGTATTCGTATTCTGGTTGAGTGTCCGTGTCCTTTCGTTTGTGAAAGTAGAGTACGGTCCTCTGGTGATCATATGATTTTTTCATGCGACACTTGTGTTAACAGTAAACAGTGCCGTGCGGTAGCAGCAATGTTGATCCATCTTTTCCTCAATTGGTTTATATATGGCTGAATATTAGCTTGCATTACTGGCCTGAAAACCCACTACTGTCATAATGTGACACTGTCAGGACTTGTATCAGAAAAATCAATAATTTACTGTCCCAATAAGCATGCCTGTTCCAAAATCTATCCTGTCGATTGGCTTTCTAAATTAATAAATACATTAACTAATTCATAAAATTAGCTTTTGTTGTCATTCATGCATGTACAGTACAATGGTATTCTTCTCTTCGCTTATCCCAGCTAACAAAGCCAGCATCAGAGTGCAGGGCCAGCCATGCTATGGCACCCCAGGAGCAGAGGTGTTAAGGACTTTGCTCAAGAGCCCAACAGTGGCAGCATATCAAACCTGGGTATCAAACCCACAACTCTGTATGATCAATACCTCAGTGCTCTTAATCACAGAGCCACTACTGGCCTTTAAAATGGTCCTCTGAGCTGGGCTTTACTCATGCATGTATGCATGTTAATAATCTCAGAGCTTCTGTATTGCCTGTAATTGTCTGTAATCCATTACAAGCAGAAAACACACCATTACAGAACCCCATACTCAGTTTTGATTTTGGTTTGTAATTAATTAAAGAATAATAAACTAAAAAAGTTAAGAGTTTACTAGTTGAGTACTTTTGAATTAGATGGTTTTAAAGCAGTGACATATCTAGTCTTATGTAAAGAGACATAACTAGCTGCTGTTATATATATTTTTAAAGGGTTTTACCTCAGTAATGGCAGTTCTGTGATGTTTGGTCTTCTCTATTTTTGGCTTTACCCATGTTTGGCAGTTTGTGTGGTACCATGGCATAAAAGTTTACCAAATTAAGCCAACAAAGTTACTTGGCAATACAGAATGAATTTGTAACCATACTGTTTCGCACCGCACTGTCCAATTAAAAAAAAAAAAAAAAAAAAAAAAAAACGGCTGTAGTGTTTTAGCTAGATTATATGCACATGTAGATTGTATTACTGGAGGACAACCATTTCTTTCACAGTTTTAATGCCTACCTGATGTAGAGATACTCTCATATAAACCTAAGATACCATCTCCTGATAGGTCTAGACACCATGTCATAAATCAGAGGCAGAATGCTTTTTGTGAGCGCGAGTGTATAAAAAAAAACAACAAACGACAACAAAAAAAAAAAGCGAGAGTGTGTGTGTGTGTGTGTGTGTGTGTGTGTGTGTGTGTGTGTGTGTGTGTGTGTGTGTGTGTGTGTGTGTGTGTGTGTGTGTGTGTGTTTATGCTCTTTCACTAACTGCCTCATGCCTTCAGTGCAAGCTCCATATGTGTAGCACCTGCTGTTTCTCTGATCTGAAGGGGATAGTGCTTCAGTCCTTTCATCCTTCTCTTTCAGCTCACACAGCTGTTTAAGTCTGTGACTAGCATCCAGTCTCCTGTCGCCTAGCCTGCATCTAACAGCACATAAGGTTCCTCGGCTCTCCTTCTAACATGGACCGGCCTACAACTTGCTGCATTTTCTGAAGCCTGTATTTGTTTGTTTGTTTGTTCTGTATGTGTTTTTTTTTTTTTTTTTTTACCTTCTATGCTTTGCGTACCTGGGGAGTGTTTCACAGATTTCTCAGCTAGATGGCTGTCTTAACGGCAGGGGTCATTGCATTTTAAGTCCGAACACTTTTCTGCAAAATTCTCTTCATGTTCTGGCTGCATCAATAAAATATATGCTCAGAGATTTAAAAACATGGTCTCGGTGAGAGCCCCAGGCTCTGTAAACGGAGTGGAAAACAAGCTAAGTGGATCTCCCAACATTAAACTAATGAGGACAAGGTACTTGCCTGCTGGTCCATAATTTAATGTTCACAGCACATAGCTAGGAGCCATAGAGTAACCTTACTGCTGAAGATTATGGTGATGTATTACAACAGCTGGTGAGTTCTTTAAGAAATTAAGGCAGAAACAGCAACACTAGTATAATTTTACCACAACCTCGAACCTGGATACACCTCGAAGCAAATCAAAAAAGACAGTGAAGAACAATACCAGACAAGAAGGATCATTGGTGTGGCTTTCAAGTGCTGAAGAGAGCTAAGGCAGTTGAAGGGCGTGGAGATTGGCATTGCTCTGTATCTGTTAGACAGGGTGTTTTGGAGATCAGACTTTAAAGGGAACTCTTAAGGAAGATGCTATATTTGTTGGTCTCTTGAGTTTTTAACAGCTAGGTAGGAATGCACCAATAGTACATATTTAGTAGGAACTCTATATTAATACTGGGTAGGGTCATCTTTTGCTCTCAAAACTGTCTAAGTTCTTCATGGCATGGATTCCACAAGATGTTGAATACATTAATTTGAGACACAGATCTTGACAATTTTTTTGGGAGCACCTTCACACTGTGAATCTCTTGTTCTACCATCTCAAAGGTGCTCTATTGGATTCAGATTTAGAGACCAGGAAAGAAGTCCACTGAAGAACCCTGAAGTGATCAGGGAACCAGATTGAGGTGACCTTTGCTTTGTATCATGGTGCATTATCATGCTGGAAGTAGCTGTTGGAGGATGGGTAAAATTTGGTCATGAAGGGATGCACATGGTCAGCAACAGTGCTCAAATAGGTTGTGGCAGTCAAGTGATGAGTGGTATTAACAGGCTCAAAGTATACCAAGAAAACAATCTGCACACCAATACACCACCTCTGCCAGCTTGGGCTGTTGACACCAGGCAGGTTGGGTCCATGGATTCCAGCTGTTGGCACCAAGCAGAAGTAAAGATTCATCAGAGCGGGCTACATATCACATTTTCGACTGTCCCGTTTTGGTTAGCCTCTGCCCACTGCATCCTCCGCTTCCTGTTCTTGGCTGATAGAAGTGAAACCCCACATGGTCTTCTACTGTTGTAGCCCTTCTGCCTCAAGAGATGCTTTTCTGCTCACCACAGTTGTGCAGAGTGGTTATCTGAGTTACAGTAGCCTTTCTGTCAGCTCGAACTAGTCTAGCTATTCGCCTCTCTTGTCAGAGGAGATAGGATATCAAGAAGTCTATAAATACTCAAACCAGCTTGTCTGGCAGCAACAGTCATGCCACGCTTAAAATCACTGAGATCCTTCATTCTGATGGTTGTTGTAAACTTTACCTGAAGCTGCTGGCATGTATCTGCATGGTTTTATGCATTGCACTGCTGCCACAAGATTGGCTTATTAGTTCATTGCATGAATGAGTAAGTGTAATATATAAATGCAGTGTTTATTACAAATACATTTGATAAAATGTTTGTGTAGCAGCCGAGCATCACGACGCTGTTGCTTAAAGAAAATAATTTAAATAAAATATTGCTTTTAAATATTAGTCAAATATGTAATCTTTACAGTGTCTGTCATTAAACGTTAAACATCATTAATCTGCTGATATTGATGTCATTCCCGTATTATTCCCATCTCTTTAGCTACACTGTTTTCAGCTACTATAAGTTACAACTATTTCTGACACAGCTCGTCTAGTCCCTGTTGAGACGTATTGCCAAAAGAATAGGATGCTCTCTGGAGTGAATAAACTTAAACCTATTGGCACCATGCGTAATGCCGGGAATTATGGTGCTCCCTCCAGTACCTTTGGAATGAGTTTTGGGGTGAGGTGGGGTGGTGATCATCCAACATTCAGACCGCACTGACACTCTTGCTGCTGAATGCTAGCAAATCCTCACAGCAGTGCTCCAAAATCTAGTCGAAAGCCTTTGCTGGACAGTTACTCCAACAAAAAAGCAGAATACACTCTTTATTAATATTCTTGATTTCAGAAGAAATATAATATTGTCTCAATACTTTTGTCCATATATTGCAGCTTGAGCTAACTTCTGCTAAAATCGATGACCCCTCCTTTAAGCACAAAGTCAATTCTAACTCATAGGAGATGGTTAGGGATGTTCCGACTGGTCAACCCTCACTTTTGGGTTAAGTTGTCTAGCTTATTGAGAAATCTTGCTTTGTGAAGCACTTCCCTGAGCGGATGCGGCTTACTGTGACGGAGTCATTCACACACCTGGTCCTGGAGTAAACCTCTTTATGTTTTGTCTGATCTAACACAACTGATCCAAATAATAGGTTAATTAAAAAGCCCTTCTCCAGTTGAAGTGGGTCTGTTCGAGGAGAATATATGCAGGCCAGTGCTGCTCCAGGACCAGAGAAGGGACACGCGGCTGCAATGTAATCTCAAACACATTTGTTCTGTGGTGTGAGAAGCTACTGGAACTAATGCCTCTTTGCGCTGAGGGGGTGGGGAAAGGAAGAAAGGCCACACGATGAATAGATGAATACTTAACAACAGTGATGCTTACAACAAGCAGCCCTCTCTTTCTCGCCGTCACCAGCTCCTGTTGTGCATGTCATGTGATAACCACATTAATATCTATCTATCTCTCTTTTTCTCTCCCTCAAATGCTCTCCCTCCTTATCCCTCCCCCCTCCTTCCCCATGTTCCCCTTATGTCTTTTCTCCCTCTTTTACTTTTCCTTTTTTTTTCCTCTCCTTCTTCTTCCCCTTCTCTAACTGTCTTTGGGAACCCAAGGAGCTGGTAAGAGCCTGAGTGATTCTAACCCTAACATCTAACTACTCCTCACAGCCTAATCAAAATCAGCCCCTATGTCTATCTGAGTGCCTGTGTACAAGTTGTTGTTTTTTTGTTTTTGTTTTTTTTTGCTATCAGTGCATCTTTCTATCATTATTGTACTGTTTGCTGGCTTGTTGTGAAGCTGTTTGTCACCCACATTTCCAAACTTCCTCATTTTACCAATTCAGTGCTAACCAAGACATACTGCACATTTGGCTCAGCATCTGTAGTTTTCCACTGTAGTAAAATAAGGCTGTTTTTTTTTTTTTTTCACCGTTTAACCTGTAATTGAGAGCAAACTAGAGATGGCACTGATCAGGTAACAGATATCCTTATTGGTCAATATCAGCAGATATGAGGGCGGGGGGGAGATTGCACTCTGTAGTTCTGAAACAAATCTGGCATTAAAAAATAATAGAACGGAGCCACAAAACCTAAAGTGAATGTTTGTGGACAGCCCTTCTAATGAGTGCTTTCAGCTACTTTGAAATTGTGCCCGTTGCTGACACAGATGTGCAAATGCACACACGCTTGTTTGGTCCCTGTAGAGAAATATTACCAATACCGACTCTCTTGACCAGATAAACACAAATCTATTGGCACCTGATCTAATGCTATAGTGGCCCACACCTGGCCCTTTAGCATTGAGTTGTGGAGCAGTGGAACTGCAATTTCTGGAATGATGGTGCTCCGTTTAATACTTATGGGATGAAGCAGGGTGGTAATCATCCAACATCCTGCCTCCAAAGTTCTTGTTGCTGAATGAAATCAAATCCTGACAGCAGTGCTCCAAAATCGAGTAGAAACAACAAAAGCAAGACAAAACAGAAAACCTATACTGCTGGAGGAAAAAAGTGGTATCTTGCCATCCCTAGTGCAAAGCCAAAGCTCATAATACCTGTGCAGTCAGTGTCTTCACCTTGCACACCATATCCATTTTTCTCTGAGCCCTAAATTTGTGTGTGTGTGAGATTTGTTCCAGCGCCTGTCCTTGCTGGGCTATGTAAAACTGGATTCCTCAACTAAGTAGATCGGCTTCATTTTATTTTAAGAAGTAGCTTTGACCCCGTTCACACTTGGTATTGGTATCTGCATCTCTGGTGATCTGATCACAAGTGATCGCATAGACGAGGGCATAGCCGTTCACATCTGACATTTCAAATGGGTCTCATGTGGCCGCTTATTACGTTTAAGATTTTTACCCATTTTCTCCCCAATTTGGATCATCAGTTACCCAACCGATTCATATTATCCCCTACTACATTCATTGCTCGCGACAGTGGGGCGGTGAAGACCAAAACACACCTCTTCCGACAGGTTTCCAGCCAGTCATCGCCCTTTTTACGAACTGGGTAGAAGTGCTATCTACCCACCCTGGAGAGAGCGAGGCCATTTGTGCTCTCTCAGGGCTCCAGCTGCCTATGGCAAGCAGTATGACCGGGATTCGAACTAGTAAACGCCTTATTACACGCTTTATTCCTCTGGACCGGGATTCACCATATTATTTCCACTAGGAGAGAGGCATGGTGCACGTTAGTGCTGTCACTCTCCATTCGAAATGACTAGCAGTACAAGAATAATGTGGTCAGGTGCGTCTGTGACCACCTCTGAGTGATCGTATTGCAGTGTGTCCTCAAGACGCTTTGCACCTCGTTCACATCTGTACTTTGTGCTGGCCCCTTATGATCGGATCACCCAGGACATATAGTGATGCCAGGTGTGAACAGGGCCTTTGGTCTGCTCAGCGTGGGGCAGTAGTAAACTGAACCCTGTATCAAGTGATAAAGTCCAAGAATCCAGTTTTGTATTCCCACAGGTCTCTTTGCCTCAGTGTGTGTCTAAACGTGAGAGAGACATGGAATGAATGATTGGGAATTGGATGTTGAAATCAACTAATCAGCTGTTTATTATAATTATTTCAGGTGAAATCAGCTGAGACCAGCATCTTGATTAGGGTTACCTTTGTCTAGTAAATCAGTATTCCCAGGCTTAGGTTACACAGTTGTCCTCATTACACAATTACTACATAATCTCAGTGATCTCTGCAAAATCACTATGTGAAATTCAGTTTGGCTTAACCACTGCATGCTCAAATCGTTCTGAAAGTGTGTGTGTGTTCGTGTCCTGTACCTTTGGGCTCATTTTTATATCTGGAATTAAAATGAGTTGTGTAACCTGTGCACAAAAAACAGCAACGTTAATAACATGGTTATGCCAGTTTTGAACAAGAAGAATAGTATTAAGGTTCTTAATGTGATCCACACTGTGCCTAGCCTTCTCCTGAGGTAGACAGGTTTGTGATGAGATCATCAGTGCCTCTCTGTGTATTTGTGCTTAACAAAAGGACAATAGTGACTGCTGGCATGGATGTAGGTAATTTTATTTGTAGTCACAACCACTTTTAAGTGGCTTGGCACTCCAGTAGCATATACACTCTCTAAAAGGCATTTTAATTCCTGGTGTAAAATGGTCTTTGGGGTTCCTTTTGCTGTGAAACAACTCTTAACACACATTTTTCCATCCCTGTATGACCCCCCCCCCCTTCAATCCTTTAATAGGAAGAGCTATGCAGTGACAGCGTGGAGCGCATTGTGGTCAACCCCAACGCTGCCTATGACAAGTTCAAAGACAAACGTGTCGGCACAAAGGGCCTCGGTAAGAAAGATAATTGCTGCACGTCCACATCTAATTAGTAATGTGAAATCATAAATCTTAATGGTTGTGTTTCCTGTGTCCGTCTCATTACTGTAACCTGTCTGGCCTCAGACTTCTCGGACCGCATCAGCAAGGCTCGCAGAGTGGGCTACGAGTCTGGAGAATATGAGCTTGTAAGTTTACCTTTCAGTGTTTACTATTAAAGCTGACCCCTGTTAGACTGCAGCTTGTCCTCTCATTAACACTCTCTCTCTCTTATTCTTTTTTTCTCTCTCTAGCTAGCAGAGGGCTGTGGGGTGAAGGAGACTCCTCAGCAAAAGTACCAGCGGCTTCTTAACGAGATTCAGGAGCTCACACAGGAGGTGGAACACATTCAGGTTGGGGTTCAACACATGAATGCACAACACTACCTTTTCCACATCATTTGCTTTTTCTGTTCATTTTTCATTGTGGATCCGATAGTATTGGGACTATATGGGGCCAAAGCCCTATATTAGTCACACCTATTTTTGAAAACTGGGATTTATAAAAAATTTGACCATGACAGACAGTCAATTGGTGGTTCTAAGGAGCGCACTGAATTCCAGCATGGTTCTGTAATAGGATGTAAAAGTGGTGAAATGTCTTCGCTAGATATTCCACCATCAGCTGTGAGTGGTATTATTAACAACCAAGTGGAAGCGTTTAGGAACCACAGCAACTCAGGCACAAAGTGGCAGACCACTTAAAGTTACAGAGTAAGGTTTAAAATGGGATGTGCCTGTAGGTGTCCCAATAGAGTTTTTGTTTTGAGTATATGTGTTTGATAGAACATCCAATTGTCTCAAGTCTAATTGCTGAGCGCAAGAAAAGTAGAACCTCTGATGTGCACGAATACAGACACCCCCACACACATTTAGACTACCATGTACAGATACTCATTCTCAGGTAAACATATGATACGGTATGATCCTCCCAAAACAGTCTTGATTTAGGAGAACATTATTAACTCTGGTTTTTACGCACATCTATCTTAAACTCTGAAACATAGTGTTTACACATTCTGTACTTAGTTGCTTAAGGAGCCCCTATCAACTGAATGTCCTTTGCTTTTTTAAATACGTTTGTAGTATGTAAATTCTGTTAAGTTTCAAAACAAGCCGTTCACTCCCCAGTGCATATAGAAACTACAAACATGGAAACTAAGCTGCAAAAACAGCCTGTTTTCACTAATGTACACATCTCCACCTATTCAGCTTACCGTAGTGTAGCCTATCCTTATACATTGTAGTTCGTCTGTAGTGTTTCAGCTCTGGAGCTTGAAAAATGTTGGTGTTAGAAAGAATAACCGTATTTGGAACAAGTGGTGTACGTGGACTTCAAGAAAAAAATTAAAACACAAGAAAAATGTGCAAAAGAACTAACTGTTATCCACTGGATCTACAGCATTAATTTACCTAAAAACTCCACCCTAGCTGTATATTGCTGGGAGTTCTTCTCCGAAAACATATTCTAGTCTGTGTGAACGAGTGCTCTGTGTTTACCATTCTGTGTGTGGCTGCATCTTTTCAGGTAAGCACTAAGGAGAGCAGTGCTGAAGAGCGTCTCACCCCTGTGGTTCTGGCCCAGCGAGCTGCTGAGCTCAAACAGCAGCTAGTCTCAGCCCACCTGGACTCGCTGCTGGGACCAAATGCCCACATCAACCTGGCTGACCCAGATGGAGCACTCGCCAAGTGAGTACCTAGGGGTGGGTTTTTTATGGTAATCCAGGAACAGTTTTATTAGCCATCGTTTCAGAAACGGACACACTGGTCTCGGATCACTATAAAATAAATTCTTACCATCCATGAGTAGAGGTGGGAATGTTTGAGGATGGCTGAGAGCTAGCAAATGAAGCAAAAAAACAATAAAAAAAATGGAATGCTTGAAAAAGGGAAGAAACTGAGAGGTGGTGTTTTATTCACTTGAGTTTATCACTGCTGATTGTGATTGCTTGTGTTCAACAAGGTTGAGTCTTTCCTTTGATATTTTATTATTTATGTTTTTTAAAAAACCTCTGCGTGTGTGTTTGTTAGGCGGTTGATGACTCAGCTGGAGGTGGCGAGAGGGATCCGTACTGGTTCAGGGGGAGAGGGGAAGGGATCAGGACCCAAAGGGCCAGATGGAGTTGTGCTGTACGAACTGCACAGCCGGCCTGAACATGAACGGTTCACTGAGTCTGCCAAGGTAAGACACGAATTTCACTACAATGTTAGAACTAATGCAACTGCATTTAGGGATTCGCTGATCATATTTTTGCCAATATTTATTAGTTCATCCTTGCTTATGTGTCTGTATGTAAAGTAGAGGTGCACCAATATTCCCATATATATATATATATATATATATATATATATATATATATATATATATATATATATATATATATATATATATATATATGGGACACTTTTTCTTATTAATTCTATGGGATCTTTAGGCGAATAAAGTTACAGCAAACTATAAAAAAAAAACTATGACAACAAATTAGCATAAGGGTTAAGAGAAGGGACAAAGATGGTATCGGATTGCTGTCAGTATTGGCAGATACTTCAGGTTGCCGTATTGGCTTAGAAGATGGAAAAAGTGGCACTGTGCCACCCCTAATATAAACGTTTATAAAATTCACAATTTAGGCCGTCTACTAGGATCAGCATTCTGAGATTTGTCCTCAAAAGTCCTCACCAGGTGTCTATATCAGATTCATTGTGGTTTTAAAGCACAGAATTGTTCACAGCTCTGCTCTTATAATGATGGAGCTTGTTATCCTCCTAAACTGAACAAATCATTGGAAACATTGGTGAATGTCAGTTGAAATATTGGTCAAATTTCAATGACTGTCTGATGCTGATTATTCTTTTTATTATTATTAAAGCCATATAGTTTTATATTGATATGCTTTCAGTATTATTGTGCCTCCCTGCTTTGATGCTCTAACTTTATCAGCCGTGTTAAATAATGTTATTGGTCTCATTAATTCTCCCCCCCGTGAGCAGATAGCTGAGTTGGAGAGGCGGTTGGCGGACTTGGAGACTGCTGTGGGCTCAGGCTCAGATAAACAGGTGCGTTAACTTTCTTCGTCACACGCATTCTCTATGTACTCCGTCTGCTCTCAAGCTGAGTAGCATCGCTCTGATAAGTACTTGCTCATCACTTTGGGTCATGTCTGGACCATTATCTGAAATCCTCGTCCTGCGTTTTAAAAGGATGACTAAGCAAATTTTATATTAAGCACATTTCAAGTATTTGTCTGTGAACAGTTGTGTTTTCTCTGACAGGGTCCTCTCAATGCTGGGCTTCAGGGAGCAAGTGTAATGGTGAGTACTGCTGCTACTACTACTACTACTAGTACAGAACTTGTGACCTATAACTGTTCTGTTTGGCTCCCGTTAATTTGAGAAGGGGTGTCTCCACATTCTTGGTGTATTTTAGTTTCTTTACATTTACAACTGCGGGACCTTTCTAACCCGTCCTCATTCTCTCCCTTCCTATAGGAGACTATGGAGCTGCTGGAAGCTCGAGTCAGTGCTCTGGACGCTGCCACTTTGGACCAGGTTGAAGCTAGGCTGCAGGTAATCACGACTACTAAAAGTGATTTACCCCAACAAGGGCAATTGCCCAATCCTTCGTAAGAGCTTTTGCCGATTAACCTTGCCTACAGAAAGGAAGAAACTGCTGGGAGGTTCTGGAAAGAGTTACTACGGTATTGATTGGTATTGACCTAAGGTGCCTCATCTAAGGCGCAGTGTGCGGCTCAGTAAAGCATCCTGTAATGAGGAGTTGGATATGAGAATAGTGGTCATATACTGGCCGCTGATTGTTTCTGAGCAGGTGAATTCCTGTATGTAGAGATATGTGGGCTTTGAATTGCTTGAGTCTATTTATTTCTGTTTATCTGAGTGTGCTGTTTGAGTGATGGAGTTTTGCTTCTGTGCTTGTGTTGCAGAGTGTTTTGGGGAAGATGAATGAAATAGCGAAGCACAAGGCTGCAATTGAAGATGCTGAAACACAAAACAAGGTGGGTTTATGTTCTCAAACAGAGCACATGTTGTCTAGTAGCCTTACTTAAGTGAGCAAGAGTAAAATATAACATTATTAGGTCACTATGTCTTTTGGTATCTAGACTGCTACTTCTTTTGACTTAAATGTCCAATAATGTTTTAGTGTATATTGCAGAATATTCCATTCCATTCCACTTGGTTGGCATCAGCAATTCCTAAATTCAGATTGCTGTTTGGCTTTGAAAATGAAAGAGAATTTGTTTTGCACACTTAATATTTAATATTCAGTGTTTCGAAGTGTTAATCTGCGTTGTAAACATTAGTGTAGCTGTGCCTAATCTCGCCATTTTTTTCACAGCATGTACGTTAAAATCTTAATTTTTAAAAAGAGAAGGGTACGAGGTAATTATGTGCCTCATTATGAAATATCACTCGCTGATCATCAAAATCCACAGCTGCGTTTATGCCTGATTACCATATTTTACAGATTCTGCTTGCCATTCAATAAGATTAAGTGGGTTCTGCTCTGTATACTAACAGGCGAAGGTGTTTGGATGAATTAACTAGGTGTATTTCCATGTTTTTGTGCTTCTGTAGTGTTAGTATGACCGCCCACTACACTCCAGAAAAGCTTGGTTTATTAACATTTCCTTAGGAGACTCTAAAAGCTGGTTCTCTACCACATATTAAATTTGTCCGCCGATAGAATTCTACTAGTTGATCAGTGATTATATGTAATCGTGAAAAATAGGTCTATTGTCATGAAATTCACAAATGTAATACTCCTATTTTATAGTCTTACTTCTCTGAGTGCAGCTTCACTTAGTCTTGGGGGGCGCGGGAAATATGGGAATGCGGAAGTGGTGAAATATGAAAGTGGCTACAATTGGTATAGGTGGTGAGATTAGGTACTAGGGCTGCACAATATTAAGGAAAAATGAGGCTGCGTTTTTTTCCAGTGATATAGATTATGATATTAAACGCAGAAATTGCACTCTGTGTAGCCAATATAGGAGTAAAATAAATGATATTGGGCAGATATAATCTGCCTCTAGTAGATGAGGCATGGAAAATGAGAACAGTGTGCGTCTTCCTTCAAGCAGCTAAACTGTAGAATGTTTCAATAATTGTAAAATGATGTGTGTCATATAGTCTGACATTGCACATCCTGCGATCTGACTACTGTGCACATTGCAGTGATGAGGCTGAAATGATATATTCGATGCAGATATGTTAGAAATGTTGAGTAGAAGTTGAGTCGTAAGGCAAATGTTATGAAGTGAGAATGATGAATAAATGTTTAGAGGTGTAACTCCTGCTGATCCCTCTCGGGGCCTGGATCGTTTGTGTCTCATTCAGGTGTCCCAGCTATATGATGTGGTGCAGAAATGGGATGCCATGGCAACCTCCCTCCCTCAGGTGGTCCAAAGACTGATAGCTGTTAAGGAGTTGCATGAGCAAGGTATTCTTCCTCCCTGTTCTAGGTTATTTCCCTGTCTCATCATAATGTGGGTTTTGTGTCACTGTGCGGTGTATACTCGGGGTACAACTGATGGAAAATGTGCAACATTTTAAATTTAAACGTTCATCACCATTTTTTAGCAGTACAAGGGAAGGGCAGTAAACATACACTCACGTGTGATTAGTGCAGTGAGAACCCACATCTGGAGCAGTGGGCAGTCACCTTGGGCTGACGTTGCTGAAGTTGAGAGTCCACATCAATTTGGACATTATCTTTAAAACTTACGACCCAACACATCTGATAAATAAAGGCTAGAGCTCATGTTACACATCTGCCCCTAACAGAAACCTCCACATTTTGCTAGAGTAGGTATTTTAGTTGCCAAACTGAGAATGTGAACAACTTTAAAAAGGATTTTTCTCCCTGTGTGACATGATGATGTACTTCTGCAGTCGCTTCCCTGGAGTTAGAGAGAGCGTGCGCGAGAGCCGTGGGCGTTGATAATGAGATGTGTGAGCAAAAATGGTTCGAGTAGGCAACATGGAAAGAGGTTTTGGAAACAAAAGGACAAGGAGTTGCATTGAACCATCTATCCTACTGTTTAACTCATGGAAATGCGTTCACTGTAGCTGGAGATCAGCAAGACACACATGCCGCAAGTGATACTGCCTTTATTTGTGGTGTTTGAATAAAATGTCATTTGAAGACAAGTGTGTGGGCAGTGATAGGCAGGCGCTTCTTTAAACAGCCCTGAGAGCCTAACAGTGTAAATATGCTCTCATATTAGGGGTCTCGAAAGCGTGCAGGTTGATAATTTCATAACAAGCCTTAATGTGGGTGTAGTCTAGCAGTTATGCTTGTTACGTCAACTGAATATAAACTGATCTGCTTTAACATTAGCACCACTAACAGCTAAAGTAAAAAAGCTGGACTATCTTTATCTACAGTGGCATCGTTCTGTGGGTAGAGTGTATTAGGCAGCGAGTGAACAGTCAGTTCTTGAAGGTTATAAACATGTAAAAAGCAGGAAAAATGGGCAAGCTTAAGAATCCGAGATGCTTTGACAAGGGCCAGATTGTGATGGCCAGACGACTGGGTCAGAACATCTCCAAAACATCAGGCAGGTCCTGTGGGGTGTTCCAGGTATGCAGTGGTCAGTACCTACCAAAAGTGGTCCAAGCAAGGACAACTGGTAAACAAAGGGTCATGGACAAATGGCAAGACTTAAAGGATCTGCTATTAACGTCTTGGTGCCAGGTGCCACAGGATGCCATAATTGTAATGGAGTTTTTTGATGTTCTATATATACATATATATGATTGGCCAGTAGGACAGTATATTGTATTGGGATATATTAACATGGATATAGTCAGTGCTTAAGGAACACTGAGCAGCTGCACATTAGATTAGATTGGGCTATAGCGTGCAGGTACAGGTACAAAGCCAATGAAATGCAGTTTCATTACAGGACAGCACGTTTCGAATAATGGGGCCGTAGTTTTAAAAATGTGGTGCTACTAATGCATTTTGTCTGCGATGATGTGTATTGTATATCATGAAAATGTCTAAGTATTGGCATCGTCCGCTTATTTATTTATTTATTTATTTATGTAAAAATCTAGTCGCTGTCATCCAAAAACTTTGTCTATCTGTTTTTCCATTTTTGATTTAATGTGTATCTGGCAGTTGTTCTTTACATTGTGGAATGTAAATGGATGGACCAATAGAAATGCTCCAAAATGACCTGGAATAAAATCTTTTTACATTGACTTTCATAGTTGTTTATTACTGAGATTCTTATGTACTTCATTTGCTCCACTCAGCTATGCAGTTTGGGCAGCTGCTGACCCATCTGGATACCACCCAGCAGATGATCAACAACGGGCTGAAGGACAACAGCACGTTGCTCACACAGGTGCTTGCATGTTTCCTTGTCTTTGCATTTAGTAATGACTTATTCCCCAGCTTACACAGAGACCCTTTCCTGTTTCCCTGTGCTGTAATTAGTCTACTCTTCATCTCCGTGTACAGGTGCAGCAAACGATGAAGGAGAACCTGGTCTCAGTGGAAGAGAATTTCGCTGCACTCGAACAGAGGATGAAGAAAGTCTCAAAATAAGTTGTTTTTTTCCTCAACTGAAGAGAGAGAGATAGAGGGATGTGCAAAAAGGTTGTTTCCTTATTTTAAATCTTGTGCTTTTTCTCCTCGTAAGCCTTTTCTTCCACAACGCTGAATGTTGGAAATAAAGTTGGAAATGAAGGTGTAGTTGAAGGTTGAGAGCAAATGCCCCCCTTAACACTACAGAAACCTAGTACTGTTTGCACCTCCCTTTTTTTTCTGGCTCTCTTTCTTAAGAGGAGGTGGTTTGCAATGCATCTCAACCACTTGCCTAAATTCCACTCCTGACTCCTGATGGAGTTTTAAAAGAATCAATTCCAGATTTTTTTTTCTGCAATTCATGGAAATCATTTTTAACTAGGCTTAAACGACTGAAGTTGATCCGTGGTAATTTATCGTCCTTGAGTAGGAAGCCTCTCCATGTTTAAATGTTAGTTTAAACTTTTCTATGAACGGTAGTTTCCAAGAGAGTCCATGAATGAAATGCACATAAGAGCCACTGCCTTTGGCTAATGTCTATGGGAAGATGTGTCCTCATTGAACAATGCTGTATATATATATATAAATGCCTGTATACTTTAAACTGTTATCACACTCAGTTGCTTGTAACTGTTATTGTATTATGAAATGGATCTCCACAGGTTACTCAGCTTTTGACATATGCATACGACTTACAGTTGTCTTTCTCCAGACGTGAGAATAAATTTAACATGCTTTGAGGATTGTTGTACTGTTTTTTTTTTTATTTGTTTGATTTTTAACCCTGATAATCAGTCTGATCCTTTAATATAAATAATAAAACAAATCTTTAGACAGTTTAGGTAAGATGTGCTAATCCACAGCAGTAAAATCATTAATGTTTATATTTGTCTGTATATAGAGATAGGTTGCTACCAAAGTAAATCAGGTCTCTAAGTTTAGGTAAGATTTGCTTATCCACAATAGTAACTTACTAAAAGTGATTTTACTGGTGTTTATGTATTTCTCCATATTTCTATATATCTATCTATAGCAGGTAGAAAGATAATAGATTAAGTCTTCATTTTCTAAAAAATGAACACAACCAGAGGATTAATGGCACCCAAAGGACGCCAGACGGCACTGCACTGCCACAGCAACCCCAAGGATAGAAAGTGAACAGCACTACATGCAAATGCCCTGACCGTCCACTGATCTGTCGACTCACCGGACCGGGGCATCTACAGTGTGTGCAGAATTATGAGGCAAGTTGTATTTGAGAGGATTCTTTTTATTATTGAACAACAACTATGCTCTAATCAGCCCAAAATACTCAAATATCAAAGCTTAATATTTTTATAAGTTGGGGTGTTTTTTTTTTGTTTTTTTTTTTAGATTTGGCTATCTTAGGAGGATGTCAGTTTATGCAGGTAACCATTACTGTGCAGAATTATTAGGAAACCTAATAAAAAACAAATATATACCCATCTCACTTGTTTATTTTCACCAGGTAAACCAATATAACAAAATTCAGAAATAAACATTTCTGACATTTCAAAAACAAAAACAAAACAAACCAGTGACCAATATAGCCACCTTGTGACCACTCAAAAGCCTTCCATCCATAGATTCTGTCAGTTGCTTGATCTGTTTATGATCAGCATTGCGTGCAGCAGACCCCACAGCCTCCCAGACACTGTTCAGAGAGGTGGACTGTTTTCCCTCCCTGTAGATCTCACATTTCATGAGGGACCACAGGTTCTCTATGGGGTTCAGATCAGGTGAACAAGGGGGCCATGTCATCATTTTTTCTTCTTTTAGACCCTTACCGGCCAGCCACGCTGTGGAGTATTTGGAGGCATGTGATGGAGAATTGCCCTGCATGAAAATCATGTTCTTCTTGAACGATACAGACTTCTTTCTGTACCACTGCTTGAAGAAGGTGTCTTCCAGAAACTTGCAGTAGGTCTGGGAGTTGAGCTTCACTCCATCCTCAACCCGAAAAGGTCCCACAAGTTCATGTTTGATGATACCAGCCCATACCAGTACCCCACCTCCACCTTGCTGGCATCTGAGTCGGAGTGGAGCTCTCTGCCCTTTACTGATCCAGCCTCGGGCCCATCCATCTGGCCCATCAAGAGTCACTCACATTTCATCAGTCCATAAAACCTTAGAAAAATCAGTCTTAAGATATTTCTTGGCCCAGTCTTGTCGTTTTATCTGATGTTTCTTGTTCAAAGGTGGTTGTTTTTCAGCCTTCCTTACCTTGGCCATGTCCCTGAGTATCGCACACCTTGTGCTTTTTGATACTCCAGTAACGTTGCAGCTCTGAAATATGGCAAAACTGGTGGCAAATGGCATCTTGGCAGCTTCACACTTGACTTTCCTCAATTCATGGGCAGTTATTTTGCACCTTTTTTTTTCCCCACACGTTTCTTGCAACCCTGTTGGCTATTTGCCATGAAACGCTTGATTGATCGGTGATCACAATTCAAAATTTTATCAATTTCAAGACTGCTGCATCCCTCTGCAAGACATCTTACAATTTTTGACTTTTCAGAGCCCGTCAAATCTCTCTTCTGACCCATTTTGCCAAAGGAAAGGAAGTTGCCTAATAATTAAGCACACCTTATATAGGGTGTTGATGTCATTAGACCACACCCCTTCTCATTACAGAGATGCACATCACCTGATTTACTTGATTGGTAGTTGGCTTTCAAGCCTATAGAGCTTGGAGTAGGACAACATGTATAAAAAGGATGACGTGATCAAAATACTCATTTGCCAAATAATTCTGCACACAGTGTAGTTCATACAAACACTCAGGACCAATATATGTTCTCAGAATTTGGTAAACGTTTTAATTTGTTAAATAAAAAGTCAACTCCCATAAAAAAAAAAAGAAAGAAAAGAAATGCTACTGCTCACAACTTACAAAGTATTCTCTTTACAAATCAAACGTAAATATGGGAAAGGAAAGGAGTTTTTCAGAGGAAGAAATACTTTACAAATTGATCATTTTTTTCCTAAAAAAGTGTACAAAATAAAATACTAAAACTGTACATATTTACATAAAATTCATTAGTAAAATTGCATAATCATCCTCATTATTACTTTAAACCATTATTTAAATATTCTTGTGCCTGCGTTGATGAAGTGGCAGCCGGGTTTCAGACTCAACGGAGCGGTAGAGTTACGGCTCTGTCCATACGTGCAGAATCTGCCACTGATCACAGTATCAGACTCCGACCCCGCAACTTAACATACACACATGCGCACACAAACACACACACGCATACAGTACATACATTACTCCCATGTGGGACTGAAATTCGACTCATGAGGTTGTTTGACTTGTATTTTTTTTTTTTTTTTTAGTCTTTGTCCTTTGAGAAGTGTGAGGTTCTGAAGATTATCGCAAAAGCAAAAGCCAGTTATTCATATATCCTTTTGGTCAAAGTTTAGGTGGAACCCTAACCTACTGCAGCACAATGGCTAATAGGAAGGACACTATAGTGCAGTAACAATGATTGGCAGATAGAGGGTGGTGTAGGCCCATAATAAACATTTTTGAACTCCAATTTCCAATTTCTGCTGAAAATGAAATGTGTACACACACTACCACATTCATACATACCATACACACAGATGTTCTCACACAATTCGCCACACTATAGGTTAGCTGGAGTGAATCTGCATGTAGTAGTGTTCACAAGCCAGTTCCATAACTAGCACTGTTCACGTCACCGTCACTACGAACGTGTAACTAGAAGGCAGAGGTCAGAAACAGGATGGTAACAGGATAGAGAAGGAGGGCAGGAAGAGAATGGAAGTGAGGTAACAGGGCTTTTGGAGACATAGACTCTGTTCTGCGGGTCCTCACAGTGCGGCGCAGTCGCCCCTGACGCGCCCTTGTGGTGTTGCCATAGTGACAGTGCTGGTGTTGGCGGGTAAAGTACAGTAGGATAAGGGCTCCAGTTCGAGCGTCTATCTGACTACGCGCCGCCTTTTCCCTCTCGCAGCTCTCGCTGGCCTTGGCAGTGCAATCTGTGTCACAGAAAACAAACAGGATTAGAAATGGATCACGACACACCTGCTATTGTCAGCCACAAACAGCCCCTCAAGTCAAAACCGTTTGTGATGCATCCTGTTTACATGCATACAGCTACATGTAAATGCTTCTGCTGAGGAGTTCTTCCCACTGTGTCTATCTATTTATTATAGGCACACTCTGTTGGTTAACAGTGGAGGATAGAGTTGCTTATAGTCACTACCATGCAAAAACCCTGTACCTCCATTTTTTTATGTGAATCTGGCAGTTGTGTCAAAGTTTCATGATGAACGGATCAATAAAAATGCTCCAAAATGACTTGGACTTGTTTTTTTTTTTTATTCTCCTGTAAAGTTGAGATTTTATATTATATATATAAATTATTTTTTTTATTTATTTATTTCAGAAAGAACATCCGTGAGAGTAACAAACATCTTACACAGCCTGATATTAACTACATGTCCAAATGTTTCTGGACGCATTCAGCAGATAAACATGAACCTATTGGCACCATGCCTAATGCCAGGCATGGGCTAGAGGGGTAAGAACCCCCAGCATTCAGCTGTGGAGCAGAGGTGCGGTGTTCTCTGGAATGATGGATGGTGCTCCATCCAATACTTTTGAGACAAGATGGGGAGTTGGGGGTGATGTAGGATGGTGATTATCCAACATCCTGACCTCATTCATGTTCTTGACAATGAATGCAATGAATTCCTTACAGTAGTGCTTCAAAATCTAGCAGAAAGCCTTCTCTGGAGAGTAGAGACAGTAACTTCAACAAAAGCAGGATAAACAAATAAATGTTTTAATCCTCGAGGATTTAAAGTATGCCTAATGGCTGCTGGGCGGTGCTGTGTATTTTCAATCATTAAACAAATGAATTCATTCATTCACACACAATGTCAGTGTTTCTTGGCTGCTGCTTACCGTAGCTGCTGGCTCTTCTATGATGCTGTCGATATCGGCTGGAATCTCTGGTCCTCGCTGCAGCCTAACAAAAAAAAAGGAGAGAGACAAATGTTACAGAGCGGGAAAAAAAACTTCAATTAAAGATTTCTTGTCCTCATTTATGATCACACTCACGTTTGCTTTCTTTTTCTCCCCCTTCTGGCGCCTGTACGGATTTCTGTAGCCTGTGGCAAAGGGAAAACGGAGGTCCGTTACAGTGAATGCTCACTGATCAGCTAGTAATCAACTGTGCAGTTTGAATATCCGGTTTAAACATGTCTATCAAGACAGGACAGGACCAGTCAAATCAACTACTAGTACCTTAACTAGTACGGGGTCGGTATAACCTCTGAATGACCAAATTAAAGCAGGCAAGTTTGGAAACACTGTAGAAAAGAGTGACACCAGCAACACCTGACTGAAGAATTCCACACATATTAATAACCACTGTGTTTCTGTTTGTGGGCCTTTGTCAGGGGTGAGGACAATCAGTGGTTGTATTGTTTAAACACACAAAGAACATGAAGAACCCCCAATAAAATAGCTCCAGCAACCATGTCTTAATACCACTGAAAAGATTTCACCGGTTTAGTTCGGGCGGCTCAGAGGTTTAGCACGCTCAGCGCTGCGGTCTTGTATTTGAGTGCCTATCTGGGTTTCCATGTTTTCCATGTGTTCACGTGGGTTTCCTCCTACAAACTGGTTACTCTAAAAATGAATCTGAATGAGTGCCCAAGTCACTGCCGCTTTAGGCCGGCGTGTGTTGGTTGAGTGTGTTGACTGTACAGCGCCCCTGGTTACTATGAAGGCGTAATTATAAAGTGTAACTTTTCAAATAAATTAATAATTTAAAAAACATATATGAATAGTGTGATTACTAAATAGTGTGTAAATAAATAAATAAATATGTGTGTAAATAGTGTGCAATTCTCTAGTCATCAAGTGTTGCTGCTTTTACTCTTTTCTACAGTTTTTTACCTATTAAAATACTTTTACTGACACTTCAGGATCAAGTTCATCATTATAGTCTATAGACTAATTATATAATCATGATAATAATTAGTAATACTTTCCACTTTAATTCTTATCTTCAAGGCTGCTTTCCAATTACCAAGTAAAAAATAAAATAAAAGAAAAGAAAAAGGACCATGACAGATGGGAGGACCGGTTCTGATGTGAGTGAAGAGTTCTGTATCAACTGTTGCAGGGTTTCAGCACCTTTTAGACTGGGAAGGTTAAGATGAGCAATGCTGTGCGGCTGATGAAAAACACTTTGATTAGGTGACCAAATATTTAATTAGTAAAAAAGCATATTACGAATGCCTGTAGAAGACTTTACAGTGAGGCAATCTAAACTGAATTGAGGTGTTTTGGGAGCAACAACCATTTTTCTTCCCCAGGACCTTTCTTTACCTCAGGAAGATGATCTAATAACCCCCAAAACCCCTGGAAATTTACAGTGCACTCCATAACTTTTAGGACAAAGACACAATTTTCCTTGATTAGTGGATTAATTGTTTAGTGGTATTCATTTTGCATTGTAGCTTCTTTATTTCTGTTCATGAAGTCTTCTGCGGATAGCAGTTGTTTCTGATCTGACAGGCAGATAATTGAGGATTTTTCTTTAGATTAGTGATGATTCTTCTGCTACCAGCAGTGGAGGTCCTCCCTGGCCTTCTGATTAATGAGCTCACTGGTGTGTTCTTTCTTCTAAATGATATTTCACATTGTTGATTGTGGTAATCCCAAGGTTTAATGGCTGTTTCTAATGGTTTAGCAGCCTCATAATAGCCTTAACTTTCATTGGCACAGCTCTTGCCCTCACACTGTACAACGGTGACTACAGGCCCCAAAGGACTTTGAAAGCTTAGAAGCAAGTCTAGGTAACTTACACCTTCGCTACTGAAGCAATGGAACACACCTGAATAATCAAATACCTGTGAAGCCAAAATGTCCCAAACATTATGGTGCCCTGATGTGAGAGGGACTGTTTGCAAAAAAGTGATTGTTGCAAATATTAGAAGTGTATGCAAATATCCTTAAACTAAAATAGTGAATGTATACGTTAAACACATCTGATCGGCTTAATCTGAAATGTTAAACTGTGAAGCAGTGGAGAGGCATGTCAAGGAGAAGTGTCTGCCCAAAACACCACTGTCTAATTGCATCACTAGGCTACATCGCTACACAGCACTGCAAAATTAAACGTCTTATGAATAAATACGTAAATAATGTGAACCAGCAGCCCTAAAGCACTTTGCCTGTGGTTAAATCCCCACACAAATACTCACCCTGCCCTGCTCTGTGTCTGCGTTACCCATGGTCTCGTCCACTGTGTCACCAGTCACTCTGTCTCTGGGGCTTAAGTAGCCCTGTGGCTGCCTTTCTTCATCATCATCCTCTTCATCATCATCTCCTCCTCCTCCTCCTCCTGCTGCTCCGGCACCTGAACCGATCCCATTACTATAGACGCACAGTTTAGAAGAGCCGTCGGTCTTGGCCTCCTCCATAAAGTTGAGGTGAAGGGGTGCGTCTGCAGGACACGCGTCCGCTCCTGCAGGTTTACTGGGCGGTGGGGTGGAGGGGTCCTCTGTGAGTTTAGGTGTTCCACGAGCCGGTGACTGGGCTGCCTCCATGCTGAGCCGGGACAGGTCGGGGTTGTGCACAGAGCACGCTCGCCGTGGACTGAGGGAAGGTGGGGCACTGGGCTGCTGCAGGAGGGGTGGGAGCTCTGGGTACGAGAGTGGGGTGGAGTCCGTTCCTCCCTCAGAGCTACGCCCACTCACCTGGAGAAAGGATGTGTAGATGGTGTTCATGAAGGAACCGTAAGGGTCCAGCAGTCCAGAATCTGTCGTCCCCGCTGACTCATCCCTCTGCTGAGTGGGCGTCTGAATGTGTCCAGGGTTCAGCAGGGAGTCCTGGCCCAGCTGAGAGGGAGGAAGGTCCTCCTGGGCCGGGGGGCTCTCGTGTAGAGCCAGTGGTTTCTCCCCCATGAGTGCTGGAGCCATAGACAGCTGGAATATAAAAATATCAATATTTTCACTAATTTAGAAATTTTGCTAAGAAGTATTGGAACAAACACACCCGCACACGTTCCTGACAGAAACAAGTTACTGATATGATGTAATACGAACATGTTTCCTCCAAGGGATTCATAAGTTCATTATTATGCATTACACTATGCTTAACAGCAGAACAAATGGAGGAAAAAAAATGTCAACACCGTCTTGGGCACATTTCAAACAGTTATCTAAAAACTCTCTGAAACAGTGCTTCTAGGCATGCATCATGTGTTTATTACATGGGTAAGGGACATACCTGCTGTCAAACGCATGGCTAGTATTCAAACACAGGTTCACACTGACAAACATTCATATTATTGAGCAGAGTTTAAGCTAGGACTGAGGCAATGAGGAAAATGCTCATGTAGTGATAAATTTGTTTTATTACAGAGAATGTAATTAGCCATGTTTAACTGGAGGAAAGTATCTGAATAGCATTTTTTTTTTTAAATCCACCACAATGAATATTGTCTGTGTGTTAAAATATTCTGAAAATATTTTGGATCATGAAAATATCCAATAAGACTGAAGGACCGCCAGGCTCTGCTTCAGACGAGTTGCCCACCCCCCACTACTTACTATGATGAAGTGTTCATGGACTAATCGCTACAATTTATCACCACCACCATTAACCATAATCATTACTTTCAGTATTCTTACCATTCTTCTCTTACCATTATGATTATATTATACAACTATTAGCAGACCTGAGCAGAAGAACATGGGCTTATGTGGTGGTACAGTGGCTTATCATCAATAATGTATATGTAATTTAGACTAAAGGAGGATGGGTCCCCCTTTTCTGTCTTGATTCAGCTCTAGGTCAGCTGCAAAGCAGCGCACTCCCTGGAACTGATGATGTGTTTTAAAATAACATTATAAAAATACAAAACCATGCACTAATCAATAATCATTTAAAGGGTTATGGAAACTAGTGAATAACAAACCAAGCTGTTTGTTTACAGTGTCATAAAAACACTGCATTCAAATTGGCAAATTCACACAGATTATATGACCAGATCGGTTAGGTTACCAGAAGCCCAAACCTGCAGGCAAGCTGCCACTGTTGGGCCCTTGAGCAAGGCCCTTTACCCTCTCTGCTCCCCGGGCGCTGGAGTTGGCTGCCCACCGCTCTGGGTGTGTGTGTGTGTACTCACTGCCCCTAACACGTGTGTGTGTGTGTGTGAGTGTGTGTTCACTACCAGATGGGTTAAATGCAGAGGACACATTTCGCTGTACACTGTACAGTGACAAATACGTGCACCTTTACCTTAAACCTGACTAGTGAAATTTAAGCATTGCTTTTTTCAAAGGTAGCTCAAACGAGTAGAGCAGCCATATGCTGTCTGTATGAGATGCAATTTACACTGATTAACACAGACTGCAGGCAATGCTGTGTTTTGGCTGTGTTTTAGGACATGCTGTTCTCTGTGGGAAAACTAATCAGCAAATCTGATGAATCAGTAGAGTTAAAGATAACTGCTGCGTCACGCGTGAATCCCACGGGTGGGACCATACTTACCAGGAACCGACCAAGACAAATCCCACTGGCGGACAAATCTCACTGCACATGACTTTGAATTTACATGCATTTGACCAGCAGACGTCGCCAAAGTGTAGGATATTGGGAAGGTCTTCAAAATAGTCAGTCAAATTTTAAAGCAACTCCGAAAGCGTAATTTCTCCTTTTCATTTGTAAATCTCTTTACTGTGTACAGTCACAAGTCATGGCAGCTATTTGAAGCACTGTTCATGTAGCCTGTGTTGTGCATATAACATTAATTGAAGGGGTTTACCTGCAGGCAGGTGAGAGGGTTGAGGCCAGCCTGGTTCTGTGCCAGTGGCATGCCCAGAGAGGGAGCCTGGGGCAGCAGTAAATGTCCTGCTCCAAGTAAACCATGAAGACTATTAATATTGCCCAGAGCAGTCAGATCACCTGTACACAGGAGCAAAACAGAAAGCAAGTTAATGCAATGATGTTTACCAACATTAAAACATGTAAAGCAGACTGCTCTATTCACTGCTCGAGTAGCAGAAGTGCTTACATGACTATAATACACGCAAAGCAACATTCGCCATGCTTCTCTTTGTTATTACATTACTCCCTCGTTTCAAAATTGTCCAATAAAATTGAGAGAATACTAAAGAATTTCACTGACTTGACAAACTGTTTTGCTTTTTACAGTGAAAAAGGAAAAAATAAATAAACCAAAATGACTTCTACAGAGCACGAACAGGGGTTGAAAGCAGAACACATAGCAAAGCCTGAAAAGTCTTTAAAGTTGCATTAGCTGCCTATGGCATTATTTTTCGATAGCAATGCATTCTGTCTGAGGAACACCAAACCTCTAAAACTAGTTATGCTGCATAAGTATTTCTGAGCAAACTACTTGCAAAATCTGTGAGTTTCTCTTTGTTGACAGCGTTGTTGAAAGGGCAATCTCGTCATTTCAAGAACATGTCAAAACTGACAGTATTCAGTATTGAAACTGGCACTGTGAAGCGGGAGTCAAATAAAATAAAGTTCATATCAAAGCTGAAAAACTTGGAAGCTCACCAAGTTCCCACATATCAACCCACATCTTTCCATCTGATGACCCTTTGGCCAAGCTCACATCCCACATTACATCTCGGGCAAAAAAAGTCAATCCCACTTGGTTTTACAGAACCGTTAGGGTTGACTTGCTGTTGAAATCAGACCACTAGACTATCTTGAGATACTGTATCTTCAAGGCTTTACTGCCCATAAAATATGAGCCACAGAGTTCTGGAAACAGAACTGCTGCCATCATGATCAAATTAATTAAATATGATTGCATTTAGCAATAAGAGCGTTCGTGAGGTCAGGATATTGGATGATCACCACCAACCCAACTCACTCCAAAAGTACTGGATGGAGCACCATCATTTCAGAGGATTTATACCTCTCTGGCCCATGCCTGGCATCAGGAATGGTATCAATAGTTTCATGGTTATCTGTGTAATGTCCTATTCTATTAGCAATACTTCTCAAGGGAATAGACAAGCTGTGCGTGCACATCCCTAGCTTCATCCCTAGCACTCACCCAGGACCCCTGGAGGGAGTAGTGGCGGCAGAAACGGAGGTGTCTGGGTGCTGGTCTTCTCCTGCTCGGTCAGTGAGTCACACACCTCCTGCCCAGAGACAGGCAACAGAGGGGTACAGGACACCGAGGTAGAGACCAGAGCAGGACTGGAAAGACTCCCCTATAGCACACAAACACACAGATCCATTTTATCATGAAGCACTAGACCTATAAAAGGTTACACATTGAAAAAGATACCATAGATACCTACAGCATGCAGACAAACGTGCAACAGTGTGTGTGTGTGTGTGTGTGCGTGTACACGGGGCATGCAATCAGCAGTTGTGCACGCATGAGTGTACCTGAGTGTGAGGCGGGGGGGATGGTGTGTGGTTGGGAAGGGTTTCTGCCTGGGCGAGAGCTGCAGCCAGCAAGGTGGGGTTGAGGGACAAGAAGGCAGTAGGAGGAGGGGGAGGAGGAGTAAGCTGGGCGGAGAGCAGAAGTGACTGGCCATCTGCGGAGGGCGCTAGAGCCTGCAGAGCTTCTAGGAGCCCTGGCCCCATTAGTACAGAGTCCAGCAGAGGAGCAGGGGTCTTCTCTAGAGACACTCCTTCCCCAAATACCTGCTGCGGGGGAGGAAGCTCCAGATTGAGTCCCGGCAATGGCAGTATGGCAGCAGGGTTCTGTCCAAGGAGCAAGGACGCCATGAGCAGAGCCTGCAGCCCGGGGTTCTTCTCACCAACCTCGAGCCCTGGGGCCGGAGCTGGTGGAGCAGGCGCAGGCGGATTGAGAAGACTGATGAGGTTCAACGGGAACTCCCCCTGAGCTCCGAGAGTGGAAGTCAGAATGTTAAGAGGGGAAGCCTGGTTAAGGAGGTTGTTTGGTGGCGGCGGCTGGGTGCCGTTTCCCGTGGTAGGAGGTTGACCGCCTGTCCACAGTCCCAGAGGCAGAGAGCCTAAGAAAGGGGGAAGAAGCGAGGGCAGGCCCGCAGTGGAGGAGAGCAGTTGGAGCAACTGTTCTTGCGTCATGAAGGGAAAAGACTCAGCCAACTGCAGGGCACTCGTGGGGTCAGTAGGAGAGCTAGGGAGGTCAGTTGAGGAAGCAGTAGGGGCAGGGGGGTGGGGAAGGCTAGAGTCTGGTTCACAGCCAGTAAGCAGTCTAGTCTCCAAGTCCTGAGGTTCCTCTGGTAGTACAGGACCTGCAGGGGAGATGAGATATAGTTGCTCAGTTCACTCTCTTGAGCCCACAGGCACATTATATTGCATATAATTCAGTAACTACAATTAAGATGTATCATTCAGAATCGTCAACAGTGTGGTATCTACTATTCAATCAATATCTAATTTAAGTTATGAGAGGGAGAAGCTGACGCGTGGGCTCTTAGGATTTAATGTGGTGAAGGGGAGGGAGTGTTTCCAATGTTTAATTCCAAACATAATAAACACATCTCACCCAGTTAATCAAGGTCTGAATGTAAGAGCCAGTTCTGTTGGATTTAAACTCCCCACAGCACTAGACCTTCAGTGCAATGCTGAGGATAAGGGCATCTTAAGAAAACAATGGCTGTCTTGTAACTGCTTGTTTCTACTATAAGTCAAAAGACTTCTGTCTAGTATTCTAGTCTCACCACTGTCTGCAAGTGGCATACTCAAAAGCATGTAATATTAAACTGATGTCAACTGATAATTCTCTAAAATCTTAAAACACACACTTACCCTCATTCTCCATAGGCTGATTGTGGCAAGACTGGTTTGGCTGATTTGTTTGGTAAATGTTGTGATCTGGACCCGTCTCCCCCAGTTTGGATGTACAGCTTTTCTCTGGGTGGGTGGACACATGCAGACAGCTGGCTGAGGGAGGCTGGCTCATCGCACTGAGAGTCTGGCTGCTAACGGAAGGCTCGGCTCCTGCACTGTTGCCTGCGTGTGGCTGGCTCAGGTTCAGAACGGCACTGTTCACTGTTGTTTTGAGGTTTACTGCGGCTCCCTCCGAGTCTTCGCACATCAGAGGAATGGGATGAGGAGTTGGCAGCTGAGCAAGAGGATCCAGAGTAGGCACCAAGCTTTGGTGCGGGGGCTGCTGCATGTGGATGTGTGCATGTGGGGCAGGCTGGCTGTCATAGTTGGGTGTTTGCGAGTTGATGGGAGTGGGCGAAGTAGGAGGCAATGCGATTGTGTGTCTGCTTGGCACAGCAGGCGTTGTGGTGCTGCTGGACTGGGTGGCATTCTGGGCACTCTGCATGCTAAGGAGCTGGAGCAGGGCAGATAGAGGTTGGGAAGAAGCAGAGGGGGAAGAGAGGGGAAGGGAGTTGGCAAGTACTGTCCTCTTGCCCTCCTCCCATTCTGGTTGCCTCAAAACACTGTTGGAGGAGGCCGGAAGCGCACCAGAAAGTCGTGGGTTCTGGAGGTGGTTCTCTGAAAGAAGGACGGGAGGAGGGGAACTACAGGAGGAAGACGAAGAGGGGGAAGGAACAAGCAAAGAAGAAGCAGGCGGGTCTCCTGTGGCCCGATTCATCTGCGACTCTTTCAGCATGCTAAGCACGGTAGGTGAGCGACGCTGGCGCTTACGGCGTAATGTTTTATCCGTCAAAGTGTGAGGGGCAATGTGGGAAGAGGAGTGGGGGAGCAAAAAGGCCGTCAAAGACTGAGTTCGGCCTGTAGGGGCGTGGAGGCTACTGTTTAAAGTGCTAATCAATACCTTTGACTGCTGGTCCTTGTCCAGAAGAGGGAGTGCAGCCACTGCTTCAGCAGCACTGGACTGGTTCTGGCTTTTCTTGCTGGCCAGCTGGGCTTTGGCGGCTGCTGACAGGAGGCTGCTGGCTGGAAAAGAGCTGCTGATGTGCTGCTGCTGGCTCTTCTGCTGGCAGAGGATCTGACCCAAAGGGAGACCTAGCAGACCTGGGGAAGGGGTACTGGCCCCCGACCCATTCCTCCTGTCACAGTGGCTGCTATGGGCCAGCTGCGGGTTCTGCGACGCGTGAAGGTTGCTTTGGTTGCTGAGTGCGTTATGATGCTGGGTGGAGTTAATGTTGGTGTTTGTGCTGCACTCTTTATACTGCTGCAAAACACCCTCCTGACGGATGCATGGACTACTATGGGGCAGAAGAAGTTTGGGTGAGGAGGCAGATGGCTGACTGGAGTGCAGAGGAGATGCAGGGGGTTTGACCCCCTGAGAATGACTGAGAACAGATCCTATACCTCCCTCGGAGAGAGAGGAGGTGGAGGAGTGACGGGATCGCTGACGTGGAGAGAAGGAGTCCAGAGCACGAGAAGGGGATGAAGAGACAGAAAGAGGAGACGGAGACTTCACAATCGTTCCATGCAGATGGGGCTGCACTGCCCTGCCAATCACAGGTGAGGACGAGGAAGGGGGAGAAGAAAATGAAATAGGCAAATCCTGCTGGTATGCATGTGGATGTGTGTCTATTTTTGTAGTGCTGGGAGAAGGGGGCTTGTGAGGTGCTCTTTGGAGAATGGCTTGGGTAATGGCAAGATGGGGGCTCCACTGCTGTTTCCCATAAGCAGCAATGCTGAGCCCCGGTGACTGGGAGGGAGGCCTCTTTAAAGGTGAGCTCTGATCTGCAGCCAGTACAGAGGTAGGGTGAGAGACAGATCCATTTTGCAGAACAGATACAGGGGAGGGAACAGGAAAGCTGCTACTGCTGCCGGGTCTAGGCTGGTTCAGTATTGGCTGGCTTGGGTAAGTGCAGTGGCCAATGTCTCCACGAGCCGCTATGGATCCTCTCGGCTCTCTGCCATCCACTGAGCAAACACCACTCCCTAAAACACACAGTTTTAATAGATCGATGAATGAACAGATTTTCAGTCCTTGTCCAGAAGCACCCTGAAACACTCCTGGAACTGCCAGAATCCTACAGACCATTACTACTTAAAAATGTTGGATAATTCAACCAACCCCCCCTTAATTGACCCATTGCTAGTCTATAACCTACATTTTCAGCCTATGTAAGGAATAAACTGTTGCTGTGGGCTATACTAAGCTGTTGCACATTACAGCACAATAGTCAGCTTACTAGGGAAAACATAAGTTCAGGACTGAGGTAGAATTGCCTGGCGTACCTGTGCCATAAGCAGACAGTGGATTTTGGGAGGTCTGCATGCTCCGGCACAAAGCAGCCATGGCGACCACTTTCCTACGATGGTTGCAAAGTTTCGTCATGTCCTCTTCCACTTTCCCTGACTGGTGACTTGGAGCTTGAACCACTGCAGCAGGGTCAAAGCTGAACACCTGTATATAAAGGAAGATTTATATAAAGGCTGCAAAACATTGCAAAAACACATTTATTCTGAAAGCTATTTAGGCCAAAACACTTGTCGAAGAACAAATTTTATTGAACACACTGAAGCACGTTACTTTTTACATCTGGCAATGAAGCTTCTGGTGCTTGAAAACTTGCCTTAAGATTAAATAGGTGGGTGAATCAGTTAAAATACGTAGTAGAACTTGGCCCAAAGATCCAATTACAGTACTGTTTCGACAGGGCTGTTTTAGACATGAACTAGCAGTAACCTGATGACTACTGGAAGTCGATTGGAGCTGTGTGTGTGCTCCAGAGCTTCCTTTATAAAATAACAATGACGCCTGGATCTGGTACAATTTCCCTTTGGCACAGACTTGTTTGGCAGTGCTTACCACACACAAAAGGAAGAGGGCAAGTTCTACCTCTCTGTATCTGTTGTTTTTTTTTTTTAGTTACCGCACAGCATCACAAAGGATTCAGGATGTCTACATTGGAAATGTCGAGTCTGTGCTTTAAGTCAAAACAATAATGAACTACAGGCTGATTGGCTAATAGCTAATAAATACACTAAACCCTATATTTATTATTCACCCATTAATATTTATGCAGAAATCAATATTTGGTCTTTTTGGCACATTTCTGGAGTCCTACAGGATTCTGTTTTAGGGTCTATGAAATTATGCTAATTGTAGCAGTAATGTAGTTATGAGAGTGAAGAACTGTGGGAAGAAGTGTGGGCCTAGGCACAGGGTTTAAAAAGAGGGTTGGTTAGGTATTACCAAGTAAAACTTCAGTTAGTAATACCAGAACTCCTCATTATGTCTCATTAAGGTTAATATCTTTGCATTTAAGGAAGGGAAATCTCAGCTAATTCTCCTCTTCTATTTCTAGCCAGTTTAGCCATTATTTGATAAAAGTCAGCTGGCTTAACCTCAGTATTTGTGTTGTTGGAATACACACACAGCTGTTGTGCACAGGGATTACAAAGGGAGTACAAAGGGATTGTTAAAGTAAGGGGTTTGTGTAGATTTATTTAGGGGGTCTTATGCCTTTTTTGTACCACTGCTACCTGCCTAATGACTGTGTTAAAACCTGAATGGACTCTTAACTATCTGTCACTATTAATATTACCACTATTAACTATCATTACTCTGACCATCAATGCCATGACTATATTAAGTTATACTACACCATGGTTCTTATATTATGACTGATGTTATATTATAGATGGTTTGGTAACTTTTATCAATAATTTATAAATAGTTTTAATCAGAGGAGGATGGGTCCCCCTTGTCAAAGTTTCTTCCTCCAGCTCTGAGGGAGTTTTTCCTTGCCACTGTCGCCATTGGCTTGCTCACTGGGGGTCTTTTCATGTCTTTTTATGTTATTTATTTTTCTTTTTTTTGTCTTTTACTAATTACTGCTTGTTTAAAAAGCCACTTTGTGACCACAGTGCTATACAAATAAATTTGACTTGACTTTTGCAACGTTTTAAAAAATTAAACAGGGATCTCACCTTATGGAGGACAAGTGGGCATTCCAGTCCGCACTTACAGGTGCTGTCTGTCAACAGATAAACCCTCACCTCCTCCACAGAGCACAGGACTGTACCACTTGGGCTGAGAGACGGGTAAAGAAAGGCACAGATGTTTAGCTGGGACGGCTGTGATCGCAGAGAGTGTGTCAGTTTGACAGCTCAGTGAATGCATTTGAATGTGTGACTGAAGTTTGCTTTGCTGAACAGCCACACACATCTGTGTGTAATCACAGCTGCCTCGCAACACCACTGCTGTACTGAGAGTGAAAATAGTTCATTCTGACTGGTGGCAATTTCAGAACAAAGCGACTAATATTTCAGAGCTGCAGTCCTTTCTGAATCGTGTTTAGTATTTAGTAAAGTCAATATATTTGTAAAGAACTCAAGAGTTCTCGAACAGAAGGCTGGGTAAATATATACAGACAGTGTGTTAGTGGGCACCCTGTTGTTATGCAAAACACTTTGTTGCTGCTGTACTAAAAACTGCCCTTCTATTTTCAGCAGTTCATGATTATTCCATGAATAATTTAATGGAAATTATTCCACATACAATTCCACACACATCTGTTTGCCAATTCACATGCTCTCTGAAGGATGCCACAAAAAGAACTTGAAAGAAGGGCAACAGAAGTGCAAAATTACCTGACGTAAGCGACGGCCCCATCCTCCACTTTTCTCTGCCAGCCAACAGGGACCTGAGCGGTGAGCGTCGGACCACCATCTTTTTCTCCTGCTGCATTCTCACTGCCCCCCGTCATTTTCGGCTACCTCGCATCCAGCTCCTGCAGATCCAAACCATATTCAACTCAGAAGTCTTCCAAATATGTGTAAACCCTCTCTGAGATCAGCAGCTATGCAGACTGCAAACACTGACTCCAGTGAAGGTGGTGAATAGTATAAACGTTTCATCATGATCAGGGTCTCTTTAAGCAACACACAAAACACACATGTTAAAAGATCAACACACACAAATCAACTCTGAAGTACGCAGAGGTCTTAATTCATCAGAAAAGCATGTTGATAACACTAAAATGTGCAACAGCAGCCAAATCAATGAGCTACAACATGATACCCTAGGTTAATACGATACATGTGCATGAATGCTCCGGACGAACAGTAACTCAAACACTTAATTTGTGGCTCAGTTCAGCCTGCACTAAAGTCAAAAATGAACAGCTCGAGACGCAACGAGAGCAACACACAAACGCCTGTGTCCAAGTATGGGACCTCAAGCTAAATCAATCAATGCCAAACTGTCAGACCGGAGAAACACCACTTCAGAGTCCCGCATTCCAGTCTTAAAGGGAAGGTTGTCTTTTTTCAAACCCAGTTTTTGTTAAACTGGCTGTTAACTTAATGAAAACAGCACTGTTCACCCCAACTCTTCTGATTAGAAACCTGCCTGCATACATACACACATACATACATACATACATATATACTGCAACAGTGGAGACAAAACCTAGTTACAGACTCAAAATTCTGCAAATCTGCTGAATCCTTTCTTCAACCTGAATAAGTAAACTATGAAGCAGCGTAGTTTACTTCCTACAGTACCTTTTCATCTTTATACAGCCTGGGTCAGCACCGTCCATGAAATCCACCCCTGTGAGGACATCTCAAATAGCGTTACCAGAGCTGCAGACAACTGAACACAAATCCAGCCAAACAAACAACTCCTCTCTTCTCTTCTCTTCGGAGCTCAGGATCTTCTGTCTCGTCTTGGTTTTGAAATGAGGTCTTGAGATTGGCAATCTGAAACAAAGAGAATTAACTTCATTATAGTACATAATAATTGATTTCACATTAGAGAGGAATTATCGAATTATGTAAATTCTTGGGGATTTTGTAACTCTTATAAAAAGATGACTAGAAAGGCATTAGTTCTTTGAAAACCCCATTTCTAGACATTTCTCCTTACTCCAAACGCAGGACATCCACAAAGATGTTACCAACGTCCCAATGTCAAAGATGTGTCCAAAGTTTCTGGGTACAAATTATTGGGTGACAGACTTTTGGGACACCAAATCTGAGGGTCATTAAAAGTCTGTGAATTGACAAAGTTTGGAGTGCGGTAAGAACTGTGAAATCTGATTTTTCCATGAACCATTCCTCAAAGAATCAAACTGGCACCTTTTCTTAAGCACAAACTGTTTAAAACACACTGGATCTGTAAGAGGAAAGTGCTTTGCTGTAGAAAAGTAAAAGACTTGTGAGCTGTCACTCTAAGGAGCGGCTGCTTTCACAAAGGAACACAGGGAAGAGCGTGAGGAGAAGTGTGGCAAAACGAAGGTGTGAAATGTGTCACAGAATTTCCTGTTTGGAGTGCAGGAAGAAGTGACGGTCTCCATTTGCTGCAGTGCAAACGCTGGTGAACTGATGATGAGGATGAGGATGATGATTACGTTACATGTCAGAGTCGGGAGAAATGCAGAAAGAGACCCTAAGAACAGTAACAGGGAGTGTCTTACGCCCTCGAAATCCAAACAGAACCAAGTTAACAACTGCCCACCTGTCCAATCTGATGCTGATGGAAAGCTGATGGTTTGGGGTCTCCTTCTACCTGCCCCAACACCAGCTGCCTGCCCACCATTCCCAGCATCTGCTATACTCCACATTACATCTCGGATGCATTCTGATGCACCAGCACTTGGGTTCATATTGTGCCTGAATTAGCATTTCTATTACTACTACTACTACCACTAGTAGTAATAGTAATCGCATAGCATATATACAGGCACACAAAAACCTTGTATCTCCATTCCTTTACACTGTGTGAAATGTTAACGACAAAGAGACCAACAGAAAAGTTCAAAAAAGGACTTGGAATAAAAGCTTTTTACACTGACTTCCATTAAAAGTTACATTTTTGCATAGTTGACATTTTGGAGATACAAGTTTGGACATCATCAATGCTTATACCGGTACTCTTGTGTGTAACAATGGACTTGTGTGGTGTTAAGGTGACTTAATATCACTTATAAGTGGTTTCTATAGAGGATGGGTGCACCTTGGTTCCTCGCAGAGTTACCCCCCCCCCCCCAAGTCCGTCCTCGTCACTGGCTCACTTGGTTTTACAAGTTTTATTACATATCTGGCTTCTTTTCGTCTTAAGATTTCTGTCATGCTGCTTTGCGAGAGAATCAGGTTGTTGTTATTATTATTATTATTAGTCTGCTAATAATTGACTGCTGTAGCACTTTTCAGTTCTTTCTCCTCATCTCTCGCCCTTTCTCTCCTTGCACTGCTCTCCCTGGGATGATTTAGTTAGGATGATAGTCCGAACTGCAGAACTGCACTTACAGCCCTGGCTGCAGTGATCATACAGTGACCAAGTATGATAGCTATACAAATAAACTTCACTTGAAATTGGACTTTTTGGAGTCCAAGTCAGGCTCTGATACTTTGATACTTTCCTGGCAGGACATTTCAGCAACGTGAGCTCACGCTTTCAAACCCTAGAAGATAAAAACCAAAAGACTCAGAGGCTAGAAGAGTAAACAGATCTGAATTAGGAGCTCCAAACACAGCAATGAAGGAGCTACAGCTGGTTGTAAAAAGCACTATACAAATACATCCGACTTGAATTTTGACTTTTTTTTGTTTTTAATCAGACTCTGTTTAATAAATCCTCATTTCAGCCACTAAGCTCACTCTTTAGGTCTCACTAAATTGGCTGGAAATGTCCCAATCTGAAGACCAAAACACTGCATGACATGAGATTGAAGTAGCTGGCTAGCTGAGTTAACACACGGAGAGCCTGGACGAAAACAAACAGCACACTCCCTTCAGAGGAGGATTCACCTCCACCAGACTTCAGAAAAGCGGCTGAACTGCAGCTGAAATCCTGCTCCGAGGGGTGAACGTGCTTTTAGGAATTCGCCTTTCCAGGGAGGGACCTGGTGCTGTCTGGAAGGAGAGGGTGAAGGAGAAGGAGCGGATCAGTCAGTTTAAAACAGGGAGCTAGCTGGCTAGCTAGAGTGCTAGCGCCCCCATAACAAGTAGCCTACTGGCTAGTTAGCTAGCTAGCATGCTAACTAAGAGGCTACAGAAGAAACGGTGACCGAAATGAAAAGGCGGTGTGGGGTGTAAAGTGTGGGGTAAACAAAGGGAAGAAAGTGAGGGAATAAAAGTGTAAAATAAGGTGTGATAAAGGCCGAGGTGGATATAGCTAGCCATAACGCTAGCTAGCTAGCTAGTATCAGGCTGGGCTGAGCTGAGCTGCACAGCCCGCTAGCCAGCCCGTGTTAGCGCTAGCAGGGCAGGCTAACCACATAGCTAGCTAGCTATCTATCTACCTTCTGTGTTTATGAAGTTTCCTGCTTTCCTGCTCCTTCTCAGCCGCGTTGCAGCGCTCAGGACCCGGGGAGCACGGAGGGCTTTCTGACAGACTTTCCCCGCAAGTGCCGCCGATTGTTTGCGAGCGCTGTCCACCCCGCCGGACGATTTTTGGTCACTTTCCCCCCTCCTTTTCCTAGGTTCCCTCTGTCCGTCCTGCCTAAAAAAACAAAGAGCAATAACGCTAGCTGGGTTTTATTGCGCCCGCTGCATTGTCGCCCCGAAATGATCCTAATTTCGAGCGGATCTCCGCCGTCGGCCGAGCAGACCGCGATTCTTCAATCCAGCGCTTCGAACGCAGCCATTCGCCCGCGGAACCGCTGGAGACGAGCCGGACTCGGATCGCGGTTCTGTGATGCGCCGTTTCAATTAATCCCTAGTTCAAGTTCCTATTTTTTTTTCCTTAGGATTCCGTGCCAAAAAAAATCATGGAGTTTCCTCTCGGACCTGCGCACTGGCGCCCCTCGGCCCAGGGAATTCCGTACCCACAATGCACTCTGGCTGGAGTGATGGGAAGCTCGATTCAGCTTTCGCGAACCGATTCAGTAGAAGTGTCCGATTCAGGGAATCGAGTGTGCGGTTGTTTTTAATGCAATGGGGAGTTTTATTCAATTCAGTTCCAGTTTATTATCGCCACACACACACACACGAGTGCATGTTATAATAAAAGTGTTCTGTCTATTTTCCATGTAGTGGAGAATTTTTCAAGTCAAGTCAAGTGGGTTTTATTGTCATTTTAACTACATAGACACAGTAGACACAGTGCACACAGTGCAACATAGACACAGTGCATACAGACACAAGTGCAACACAGTACAGTACAGACAGAGAATAATAAATAATTAGGGGTAGTGTGCAAAGTATGCAGTGTACAATAAATATTGAGTCCAGTGAGGTAGTAAAGTTATTTGTGCAATATGCTTTGTGCAAAAATGCTTCCCATATTATCTGGGGTAAATGGTTGGAGAGAGAGAGAGAGAGAGAGAGAGAGAGAGAGGGAGAGAGAGAGAGAGAGTGTGTGTGTGTGCATGTAACAGAAAAGACATCAGTTCAGAAGTTGAGTTGAGTTGAGTTGAGAAGTCTGATGGCTTGGGGGAAGAAGCTATTGCAGAGTCTGGTCGCGACATCTGAAATAGTCAAGTCAAGTCAAGTCAGATTTATTTGTATAGCGCTTAATAAAGTTAATAACGCTAGTGGAGAATTTTTCAAGTCAAGTCAAGTGGTTTTATTGTCATTTTAACTACATGCAGAGTACACACCGAAACGAAACAACGTTCCACCAGGACCATGGTGCAACATAGACACTGCATACAGACACAAGTGCAACACAGTACAGTACAGACAGAGAATAATAAATAATTAGGGGTAGTGTGCAAAGTATGCAGTGTACAATAAATATTGAGTCCAGTGAGGTAGTAAAGTTATTTGTGCAAAATGCTTTGTGTAAAAATGCTTCCCATATTATCTGGGGTAAATGGTTAGAGAGAGAGAGAGAGAGAGAGAGAGTGTGTATGTGTGTGTGTGTGTGTGTGTGTGTGTGTGTGCATGTAACAAAAAAAAGACATCAGTTCAGAAGTTGAGTTGAGTTGAGAAGTCTGATGGCTTGGGGGAAGAAGCTATTGCAGAGTCTGGTCGCGTTGGACCAGACATCTGAAATAGTCAAGTCAAGTCAAGTCAGATTTATTTGTATAGCGCTTAATAAAGTTAATAAAGCTAGTACTTAATAAAGGACAGAGACAGAGAAGAAAGAAGAAATAAGGACTTAAGAAGAATAAGAAGAAATAGGACTTCTAACATGTGAGAAGTATGTGCAGTTATCCCACAATATGTCAGTCAGATGTATCCAGCAGTCACCGGAAGTCAATTTGACATTCAGACAGAATTATACTTGAAAATGAAAATCGTCAATGTCAAAACCCAACACCATACTGACGCTGATTTTTGTTTTTTGTTGGAAGTTATGTATCCATTAAAAACTTCACCATTAGACAGACATTCAATTTAGTTTACTTAAAAAACAATATAAAAGCACTTTATAACATTAGAATTTCAGGTTGTGTGGATGTTAACACCAGGGACCCCATAACCAAAGCTAAAATGCTCAAATATGGCCCCCCTGGTTCACATTATGAAGTTTAGCAGACGATGGGTTTTGGTCATCATACATTACTAATATGTATGCATTACATAATATATATGTACATTACTAATATTTGTATTTTATGTCAATATGATGTTGGCTATGTCAAATTATTGTTGGAAGTGGACGTTACCCTGACATTACATTTTGGTCAAATAACGTCATTTTTAACGTCACATTAAACCAGATATCTGCTTCTATCAGTGTTGATGGCTAGCTAGGTATGCAGAAACATTCTGAAAACAAATATTAAAATGGATTAAAAACAAATATTTTTGTAAACATGCTTTAAAAATTGTAAAAAAAAAAATAGGAAATTAAAGACAGCCTGATTGTTTGAAGTAAATGAACTGAAAAATACAATTTCTACTAAACACTGCACTGAAACATATCATGTTCTGGTGAAGCTACTTCATTATTTTAGGTCTTGACAGGACAAGACAACCATATTACCCAATTGGGGTTGGACACAGATGGAATTTGGCTTCTGCCTTTAACCTATCCTTGCACCCACATGAACACCAGTGAAACACACACAGTGGACGGTGAACACACATGGCCAGAGGGGTGGGCAGCCATTGCTGGGAGCAGGGAGGGTGAAGGGCCCAACAGTGGCAGCTTCTCAAGCCCGGGTATCAAACACACAACCCTGTAATCAATAGCCCAGAGCTCTTACTGCTGAGCCACCACTGCCCCTAACCAGCATGGCATATGTTTTCATTAGAGTTTAATAGACTAGCTGGTCTATCAGCATGACCAGCTTGACCAAGTACAGGTCAGACGATCATGGTGGCCAATAAGTTTGGTAATTCCAGTTGATTACCCTGGTCAGGTTGGTCATGCAGGATGATCAGCTAAACCATCAAACTAAAACAAACAAGCAGACCCTATGCTGGTCAAGAGCTAAGATGGTCAACTCGCTTAACCTGCTGGACCAGCTTATGCTAGTCAGGCTTGTTTTTTTTTCAGCAACACAGAAAAATGGGATGGACTACATGTTCCTATACAGCTCATGAGTTAAAGGCTGTGCCCAACGATCTCCCCCACATATTTGGTCTCTTTTCCTTCCTTGTGGAATTTTGATGTTGCTGAGATATTCAACTCAGAATCGTGTCCTGCAGTTACTGAATGTGAGAACTGAACGTTTTACACATGTGAATATGGAGGATTCTTCAGTTGGGGGTAAAAATAAAATTAGCAATAGTTTTGTGGCAATTATAGTGTTTACAAGCCTTAAACACTCAGTGATGACCAGAAATGAACTCACATAGAATTCACATATTTAATATTTATATTTTTTATTTTATTTGCCAAGCAGAAATCCAGATAATTCCAAAGGGGTCACTTAGATTGCTTTGTCTTTATTTACTTTATTCTGTATATTCTCTCTCTCTCTCTCTCTCTCTCTCTCTCTTTCTCTCCCTTTCTCTCTCTTTCTTTCTGAAAAACAGTGAAACCTTCTTTTATGAAGTAAGAAAAATAATTTTAAACAGTTCAAAACATATAATAATAGTATACATGCTGAAAGTAGTATACTAGCATGGTTAAATAATAGTATCATAGTGAAAATGAAATGAATGAAAGAATGAAACTTCATTACCATCACAGCCAGTTTTGTGTTGGTAATGATGTGTTGTGGTAATGATATCACTTCTGTTTTTTAGGAAAAGACCCTGGGCCATGGACTTCCTTACACTACTCAACAGCTAGTATACAATACACTAAAATTAAGATAATTAATATTGCTCTAAAATAATAAATTGGTAATGATGTTGCATGAAGCTACTCCATGATCAGGAGAGATACATAATTAAATGACTCCCTAAACGAGGGATGCACCGATCCGGCTTTTTCAGTTCCAAATCCGAAACAGATGCATAAACTTTGCGCGTTGGTCGATACACGAAACAGATCCGATACCATTGATGAATTAATAAACCATATACCTCACCATGTAATGTTAAACATTACTTTACAAAATATAACAAATTAATACATAGTTATAAATGTACTTAATTACTATTTATTTGTCACTAAAATAAACAATTGTGCAGGACACAGCATTCAAATTCAAACTATATTAAAGTACATAAAATGTATCAGCCAAAATGAAAATAAGTAGCTTCACTTTCACACACACAAACTGTAATCATTCCTATTTTTAAATATTTAGCGTAAACAGTAATTATTTGAAATAAAATCTAGCAGCTGAAGCTGAGAATAAATAAATAACTTGGTCAAACATACAAGCAGCAACCAAAAATTGCAAACATGTAAACATTTAGTGCAGTCTCACAGCAACCAATTAAAGTGAAAGGATCGGTTCCATGGATCAGCTGAATTATCAGATCCATCTTATCCAGCTAATTTTGTTAATATCAGGACCGACATCTGATCATAATAACGGATCGGTGCATCCCTACACTAAACATCTGTTTAGATGAATAATTGGTGATGGATATATTACAAAGGTTAGAAATAAATAAACATACAAAAAATACATTCTGTTTTTTAATTATAAAAGCACACGTTTATTTAAATTAATTGATCATTTATTGGAGCAGAGAAGATTTAAAGTCTATTAAAACAAAGAAATCTTAATGGTTTTGGTCCATTTTTTTTTTACAATTAACAATATATTTAATACCTAACCTAAAGTATTTTTAACATTAATTTATAATCTGGGGACATACATGTTCCCCTAATTAAAGAATCACTCATATGCCAAAATGGATTTCATGGGAAACACACATCCACCTTGGGAATACATTGCAATCCAAATAATGTATTTGAAATACCTGTGAATATTTCACCATATATTTATCAGATATTTTCTTTACTATAAAATATGCCAATATATTTATTTCTGTATGAGAATGTGCACATCTCTAAAACAAATATAACAGCATCAACCATTTATGAACAATTCACTCGGAAGCAGAGTGAGTGCCAAAAGGGGGAGTGAACAGACTGAAGAGCTCGCTGTACCGGTTGCTAAAAGTTGGGTAAAATGATGCAAAACACACATAATTCAGTACAATTCAATGTGCCGTACCCACCAACCGTTCTTAAGAAGAAATTTCTCCTAAAATCCCACTTGCACAGTTTTTCCGAAGATTCTGACATTCACCAGTGTTTCTTATGTGGGATTTGTTCAGTTTAGGAGGACAATGGGATCCATCATTATAAGAGCTGAGCTGGGAACAGTTCTGCAATTTAAAAACACATCATTAATCTGACGTAGAGTGTTAGGACTTTTCTGAAGAACAAATAAAAGAAAATAATAATAATATAATAATAAGATATTGGTGAATTAGGCCCAATGTTATTTGAAACTGATTACATGAAAATATCTGAATCACAATAAAATTATATATATATATATATATATGTGTATATATATATATATATACACACACACACACACACACACACACATATATATATATATATATATATATATATATATATATATATATATATATACATACTATAATAACTTTTATATAAAAAGGCTGATCAACACTGTCATTTGAAATGTCAGCATGATCACATTTTTTACATGTTTAATTAGTGACTCCAGTTATGTGTTTCTGGTGAATCTGAGGCCAAAAACATCCAAAAAGTCTGAATTCAAACTGTCTGAATTTATGTGGGAGGATATTGATTGAACTGATTGTTTATTTGGTGGAATGGACCAACCCTGCCGTGTGGAGGCTGTGTTTGAGCCTGGTTAGCTCTCACTGAGAGTTGTTAACATGCTTTAGAATTATACTACGTTTCAGCCTCCAAGAGAGAGGTTATAAATAATATAGGAGGGAATTCTATGAGTTATACACACAAGCCAGTGATCAAAAACGCTTATTATGGAAAATATTCAGTCTTCAGGCTGAATCTTAAGAAACATCTGTCTGACTACCGAAGGTCATAAGTAGTTGCAATGAAGATAATGCAGTAAAGAGTACAGTTTGGAAGTCATCTTAGAACTACAGTGTCTTCGCAGGGTAAAGTGGACAGATATACAGTACTGTGCAGAAATACACTGAATAGACTGGAAAATAAGGCCTGTATAGTTACAGTAAATCACTGGCAACAGTTTCTCTAATATAGTGGTGTTTATTTTAGCTACATGTTTACAATATGTAAATACAGCACATGGTTGGCTGTAGAACAGAAAGCAGTATACTCAGTTCTCAGTATACTCAGGTACAATGACATCTTGCATGACATCTCTCTTACAGAGGTCACAGAAATAATAATGGTATAAGCAGTGATAGCAGCATTCTGTTAAAAGTGATGCTGTAAAGATTAAATTTACAATCTGAAAGTACATAACTATGTTTATACAATCTAGTGTTAACCCCTTAACACAACAAGGCTTATTACACACTAAGGTGCATTACTCATTAACTACAGGGACTTCTGTACAAACTTGTGGGGCTATTCTTTGGTATTAGAAGTTTAAGGTGGTAATACTGTACTTTCTTATAGAGTGCACTGTAGTGTAATTGCCTAATCTAATATTATTTTCATTACAATCAATACAGAACTCCAACATAGACCTTACTCCCGACCTTACTAAGTTTCAGTTAAATGTTAAACATCACTGAATTGCAGCTAATTATTGCTGCAGAAAGCCAGATTTTACCATTGGACAGTCATAACAGTGTTAAACAGTACACCAAACACACTTTATACACAAGATATTGCTGGCAAGATGTTATCATATACACTACAAGATAAACTACTTAACTGTAACACAGAATGCCATCATCCATAGAACAACAAAATATTTAAAATGCATTTAAATGTTTGTTTTTTCTGCACATTTATTATAATGCAATTATAATTTATTTATTAACTTGTGTCAGAGAAACTGTAGATGAAGAAATAAAGGCTTACGTACAAAACCAAGAGCAATGCTGGAAAGCTTTTGCTCCATCACTGTGACATTACTGCGCAGAGGATTTAGGCACCTAGATACATTATTTCATTTCAAGCATTTCTCTCAGAAGTAAATAAACTCCAGATATCATTAGAATAGATGCAGGTAAACATTAATACAGTAAAAAGGAAGAAGAGTTTCTCATTCGGAAGAAAGTAGTGGAGATCTTGTGAGCTAGTCTGAAAAAAAAAAGCTTGGTTCCAGGTTTCTCCTGCTCACCTGATTTACCATCATTAAGACCTGATTTACCAAACCAATAAATAAATAATCTTGTACTCCCATGTGGAGAACTTTGGAAATGTTTTGCACACATACACACAGCATGTCTAGTCCCTGTGGAGTAGTATTGCCAATAGAGTAGGACTCTGGAGGAGATAAACATCAACTTATTGGCACCGTGAATAATGCCAGGCTTGGGTTAGAGGTACTGAGCTCATTGAGCTCAATATTGACCTAACCCTGCCTCACTAATGCTTTTGTTGCTGAATACAATCAGATCCTCACAGCAATGTTCCAAAATCTAGTAGAAAGGGGCTCAGAGAGGCTCAGCAGACTAAGAGGCTGACACTCGCAAGTTCAAATCCTTGAACATGCTGCTGCATGCATGCTGTTGCAAATGATAGTGGGAGTCCTAGTAAGTGGGTGGGTTAAATGGCTCACCTAAATTAGGGAGAAAATTGGCCTTCCCTGGACAGTAGAGATAGTTAACTTTATTTTTTTTATTTTGGCAGAAACAATGAATGAGTAGGTGTCCCAATACTTTTGTCCTTTTTTATAGTGTATCTTCCACAATATATCATTCTTCCATTCTTCACACCAATCTGATATATTTCTATGGGAATACAGTACATTTCCACAGATTCTGTAAATTTTTCAGCTCTATTTGCATACACTCTATCACACACTTTGCGCAAAGTTAAAGAAGGACCGCTTACAAGAACCAGGTGAAGAACCTTCACATCAAGTGAAGGCTATCACTAAAAGTAAACATTTTTTCATGTTAACATTACATTTGTTTGTTACATTGTTGTACATTGTTACATTTACATACAAACATGGTTCTTAAATGGAACCAAAAATGTGTCCTACAGTTCATTTTTCCCTAAAATAGCAAAATAAGCAGGAACCTATTTTTGCTGTCCAATAAAAAACATGTGTCTCCAAAACAGTGACTTTACAGGAGAAGGCAAAAATGTCCTTAACTTTAAATGGAGGTCAATGTAAAATAAGAATTTATTCCAAGTCATTTAGAGCATTTCTATTGGTCCATTCATCCAGAGTTATTCACACAGTATACAGAAGCAGCTACAGGGTTCAACCCATGGAGACAAATAAAAACAGACAAAAATGGAGATCAGCAGCAAAATATTTCAGTTTAATGTATTTCTTGTATTTGTTTGCTTATCTTTACTTGTAAAATGTACATCTTATTTGATAAGGGGTGTCCAATCACCCCTGTACACAGATTAATAGGTACAGTGCAGTGTGGTATGTTCACAGTATGCTGTGTAAACATGACAAACAGTCAATTATGTGGCTTGCTGATGTGTGTGTGTTATTAGGGGGGCATTCAAGGAGGAAAAAGCAGTGTGTGTGTATGCGTGTGTGTGTGTGTGTGTGTGTGTGTGTGTGTGTGTGTGCGTGTGTTTGTCTATTCGCAGTCAGATGAGTGATGATGCAGGTGCGACCAGCTTCACAGCACGAGGGTAGAAACTGTTCTTTAGTCTGGTGGTTCAGGCTCTGGTGCTCCGGTACCGTAACGCTTCCCAGATGGTCGAGGGTGGTGGGAATGGGAACGCCACAATTTTTCTGATCCAATTGCATGCAATACCAAATATTGCAATTCCAATACTTCTAAAAGCCTTTCTGCGGACATAAAAAGGTGAATTCTTCAGGCTTTTTAGAGTAAAACTGCAGTAAAAATGCAGATATTAAAATGTACATTTGAATGCCTTTACATTACTGTCATGTAAACTGACTGTTCAGTGAAACAATCTCACCAGATCTGCCGTTACAGAGCCCTCACTGCGTCTCATATGGCGATGTGTGTGTGTGTGTGTGTGTGTGTGTCTGTGTCTCTGTGTGTGTGTGTGTGTGTGGCAGAGGGAGCGGCTGGTAGGAAAAGTAGATCCTACTCTACACATTCACAACAATCAGCCACAACATTAAAACCACCATCCTAGCATCGTGTAGGTCACCCTTGTGCACCCAAAACAGCTCTGACCCGTGAAGGCCTGGACTTTGCCAGCATGACCTTTGCCAGCATGACCTTTTTCAGCACTTGTCGTGACTGTCGGAGGCGACCAGACGGGCTAACTTTTCCCCAGTGAGCCTTAGGTGCCCATGACCCTGTCACCGCTTCACTGGTTGTCCTTCCTTGGAGCACTTTTGGTAGGTACTGACCACTGACAACATTTGGAGATGATCTGACCTAGTTGTCTAGCCATAATATTCTTACACTTGCTCATTTTTCTTATTTGCAACACATCACCTTCAAGTACTGACTCAAGTTCACCTGCTGTCTGATACGTAGATCCCACCCTTTGACAGATGCCACTGTAACCAGATAAGTCAGTGGTTTTAATGTTATGGCTGATCAGTGTATTGATTACAATATTTGTTTTAAATTTAACAATCAGTAGAAATAAAACATATTTGTGCAATTTAATTTAAATGGATATGTAGACCTATATATATATATATCCAGTTATTGCTAAAATGCATTAATTAATCAATTATCAATATTTCCCAGTATGTATCAATATTTATCAATATTTCAGTATCGATTCACTCGTACCTTAAGGGTAACCCAGGCTGATGCTGAGGGTGTGAGGAGATTTGAACACGGTGGGGAGTTGTTTGTGCTTTGGCTGGGACGTAAACAACGCGTGGACGCTACAAAACAATCGATTCATTGAATCGATTCAAAAGAACGACTCGCTTACGAGTGTAACGTCGCTGTGGACTCCAGAGGAGCGAGGTGGAAAACACGGGTCACGGCAAAAATAATAAAATAAAATAAAAACACGACTAATGAAACACACAGGCCTTCAGTGTGTATAAGACAGTGTAGGAAGGGTATCAAACACATGGAGATAAGCGACACAGTGCGGGCTCGTCGTCTGTAGTGAAGTTACTCACTGATGAAGTAAAACCAGCCTTGGGAGCTTGGGCTTTTTTCCAGGCCATGTTGAATGTTATTATTATTATTATTTATTTATTTATTATATATTTTTATTATTATTTTATTTATTTGTTATATTTTTTTATTATTATTTTATTTATTTATTATATTTTTTATTATTATTTTATTTATTTATTATATTTTTTTATTATTATTTTATTTATTTGTTATATTTTTTTATTATTATTTTATTTATTTATTATATTTTTTTATTATTATTTTATTTTTTTATTATATTTTTACTAAGGGAGAAAATGAAGCCATACGTGGACAATCTAAGCTTGCTAACCTATAGATTTATAAGGAAGCTCTACACCACATACAGCTTAGGGGTCCCACATTAGGCAGTGTTCCATATTAGGGCAACTCCCCCTTTACAGGCATATACAGTACTGTGCAAACCTTGTAGGTATCTGTATAAATTAGCATGAAAATCTGCTTATCTGGGCAGTAAGTGTTTAATTACTCCGTTAAACACTAATATTAGAATAAATACTAATAACATTCCTTCAGAAAGTCTCCAAAGTTCTCCTCGTGGAGGTGTAGTATTATTTACAGCCATCATCCAACACCTGGTTTGGTAAATCAGGGCTTAATGATGGTAAATCAGGTGAGCTGGCTGGGCTGGGGGCGTCCAGGAGAAATCTGCAACAGAGCTTTGTTCTTCAGACTAGCTCCCAAGATCTCTGTCTTCACTAATCCTGCTCCTTCTGACAGTTTTTATGTTTATCTGCCTCTGTTCTAATGTGATCTGGAGCTTCTACAGAAGGAACTCTCGTATTGCTGCGAGAGAGGGGTTCAATAATGTGCTTAGGTGCCTAAACCCTCTCCTCAGTATATTATGTGTATTATATAATGGATCTGCTTGTCTGCTTGTTAAATACTAATATCAATTTATATATAACTATATGCATATAAATTCCACTGTCTTGGAATTCTGTGCCACTGAGATGTTTTTCTCCAGCCCGCATGAACCAACTCAGAGGAAAAGCGGAGGGGGAGAAGGAGGGCAGTGATGCCATTGAATGCAGACGTCTGCTAAACCCTAATGAAGCTGTGGGTAAATCGCCTGGCACGTGCTGTTTATCAGTAATCTGACCAGGTTAGAAAGTATCATCACCTAAAATCACACTTATCTCTCTTTCTATCTCTCTCTCTCTCTCTCTCTCTCTCTCTCTCTCACACACACACACACACACACCGTAAACTGCACTGATTCAGAAAATAAAAGAAACAAAGGAAAGAAAAAGGCGGACACAAACAAATCCCCCAGAGGTTCCTTACATACCGTATGAACACCTACAGGGTTTAACCCATTAATGCCCAAATCTGCGCATGTACCTTTCCTTTAGTGCACGCCTTCTCCGAGCTCAGCTGAGTACAAATACGGGTCTCTCAAATCAATCAACCCATACGGCTAAAGGGTGCTTTTTTATCATGTTTTATTACCAGTTATTATTAAATAAAAAGGGTTAAAGGGTTCTTTAGGGGTTCTTTAGTAAAGGCAATGGCGCTGTGTAGAATCATGAGAACTCAAAGAACAGCATGACTGCTTTTGATTGATCTTCTCTACATTAGAGAAGCTGCTGTTCAGCGTTCTTTAAATAGGTTCTATATAACACTTCTATAACGTGGTTCTGTAGAGCACAAAAACAGGGTTCCACTATTGTAAACGTCAAAGAATCTGTACCCTTTTCTGTGCTTAGGTCCTGAGAAGGGCTCTATTCAGACCCATAAGTTGGGGGCTTCTTTTCTAAGATGGAGAAACTGCTATGTATGGTTCTTTAAATTGTTCTAATAAACCAAGAGGGTTCTATTATTTGTCGAGTCAAAAAATATGGCACCCTTTAGGGTCCTTTAGTTGTTCTGCAGTAAAAGCAATGGTTTCATATCAAAGCATGACTCTCATAACTCAACAAACAGCATGAAGCATGTTTAGGTGTTTCTTTGACGTTTAGGAGTTCTTCCGAGGTGGAGACCCTGTTGAATAGGTTCTTTAAAGAACATTTACAATGGTTTAATATAGCAGCACCAAAAATGGGTTCCACTATTGTTACAAGACGGACCCTTTTTCAGAACCTGTACCCTTTTTGTACATCGTATCTCCTAAAAAAGCTTCTACATAGTGCAGTGCTATAAAAAGGGTTCTTCAGCTGTTCCTCAGTAAAAGCAATGGTTTCATAACAGCATGAAGCATCTTTATATGGTTCTTGGGCAGGTTCTTCTCCAAGGTGGAGAAACTGTTGAATTCGGTTCTTTAAAGAACATTTTAAGGTGCATTAAAATAGCATCAAAGATGGGTTCTAATATTGATACACACACTTCAAAGAACAGGCACCCTTTTTGCGCACCCGCTGTGCAACAAAGGGTTCTATGCTGTATAGGACTGCTGTATGATACCCGCAGAACCCGTCCATTGCTTTAATGTTTATTTTCTGTGACAGTAAACCTGTTGCATGTGATTTTTAAAGAACATTTTAAAATGGTCCTGTACAGCACCAAAACGGGTTCCTCTATTGTTACAAGCCGTACCCCTTTTGCAGTACACTGCAGGACCCAGGGCTTTATACAGTCATATCCCGTGTAAACAGGTATGAGGAACCATGTAAGCATTCAAGCTGCTCTTTATATGGTTAAAGGACCATTGTCATTTGCAGTGAACTCCAAATTCCGAGGCTGTACTAAGCCTCCACCCTCTCTTTGCTAAGAATGCAGTCTGTTAGGCTATGCATGGGGCCACTGACTTTCAACACAGCAACAGAAAGTCAGGATTTGACTCATATAAAAGTATAAAAACAATCAAATAAGCATGCAGAGGAAACCTAGACCCCGTTTCATCACGTTAGACCAATCAGAACATGCTCTGGGGCATTTCTCCTCTCAGCTATATGGAAACCTTGCTGCGGGACATGGGGACGTTTATTACTCTACACTGTGTCCAGCTGGATTTGGATACAGTGTAGGTGTTCACTCAGCACCTCGCTACTTTACCGTGTCCTCAAAGTTTGCGAAAAACACACACACACACACATACACACACACACACACACACACATACATGCAGGAGTCGCCCGGAGTGCCCAGAGCGCGCCGCGCGTGAGAGAGCGCGCGCAACTTTGGGGAATAAAGGCTTAAGCTGCCAATCGCGTGCGGCGCTCGGAGGTGATAACCATTAGCGGCGGGGAGAGAGCGCGCGGACACACAGCAACAGCCTCCCCGCTCGTGACGTGGACGGCGCGTCTGCTCGCGAGCTCCTGGAAACAGTACGTGAGGCTCCCATTCGCTAAAGGCTCGCGCGCGTTCCACTCGCGCTGTTGCTAGGCAATACACCGCACGCTCCGCTCCGCTCTGCGCCGCGCCGCGCCGCGCGTGCCGAGGCGCTCCAAAAAAACCAACTCTCAGGGATTTTTGGACGAGTTTCAGCATACTAACGAGATGATCCTCCGGTCACCGCGGCGGGCCAGGAGCTTTACAGGTCATTCTCGAGTGGGGCCCGAGATCACACGCCCCACCCAGCCCGCACGGCCCCAGATCAAGCCGCGTGAAGTGCGTTAAAGCCTGCAAAACTGTAAAAAACTCGGATAAGCCAATCCAGCAGTGCCAAACGCAGCGTTTTGGGGCACAGCCCGTAAATAAAGTCCAGGAAAAGAAAGGAAAGGTTAGCTTACAACAAAAACACTCCACTCTTTTCAGTCCACTCTCAGGGGATAAAAGTGACCCCATTCACTCCTGCTGGAAAGATAACATCTGCCTCCGCGTGACTCAACCTCCTTTATCTTTATGATAGGAAAGATAGATAGTCAACATGTTAGAGAAAGAGAGAGAGAGAGAGAGGGAGAGAGAGGGGTGTCTGGGCATGAAGAGAGAGCACATGAAATCACTGCATTAAGTTTCAAAGACAGAACTATGTGTGTGTTGTTTATATCATGGGGATAAATATTATATATAACAACCTCGAGTCGCAGAGTAAAACATCTTAACTTTTAATGCACGTAAATGAAGTGATATAGCAAAAACATCCTAATTCCAAGCCATTTTGGAGCATTTCTATTGGCCCATAATTAAAAATAAATAAATAAATCGACACAGTGTCGAAAGAACAACTGCTAGACTCGTATTATGTCAAAAAGTGTACAAATCTGGGATGCAAACAGTATTATAAATAAATAACACCCTTTATTAACTATTATATCACTATTATGAACGGTACCAGGGAATCATTAGCTGAGCTGAGCTGCACCCCAGTGGAGGGAGGGGGGGGGGGGGGGTTTGGGGTGTGGGTGCAGGTAGGAGGGGGGTTCTTTATTATTTTCAGGTGATTCCAGTGGGCTAAACTACTGTTAAAAGATGAAAGACAAAAGCAACTCGACACTTCACTCGTGTTATTATTATTATCTCACTTTAGCAAAAAAAAAAAAAAGTGCTGGGGGGCACAAAAAAAAAAAAATTAAATAAATAAAAAAATTTTAAAAAAAAAAAGGGAGAGAAAAGAGCAACGCTGCCCAGATACTCGTCGTAACAACTACGGATATAATCCTCTGTTTTTAGGGGTGTATTGCCAACGCCAGCAAAATGGATACATTTTCTTACGCCCTTATAAGGTATTTTGTCTGGTTTTCCTTTTAATACAAGGCTGTTTAATAAAACATGCCCGGGTTTCTGCTAGTCTTATCTCCGACTAGAAACCGGTTGCCAACGATTGCATCATTCCTTTCATGTGACTCCCTTACGCCCCAAATTCGTCCTGCCCGTCTTAGGACTGCATCACAGCTTTCTGTTCACACAAGCTCCTCTCGGAGACACAACCAGCACCCCCTCCTGCGCCCGCCCCCTCCGCGCTCAGCCCGCGCGCTCATTGGATGTCTCTAAGCAAAAGTGCCGCATTCCTCCTTCGCGATTGGTCCGCGGACACGCTCGTCCGCGCCGAACTGCGCTGATCCGCGCTAGGTTGTGGCCGAGGCCCCGCCCCCGGGTTTGGTTGGCGTGGTGGCCGCGTATAAAAGTCCCCGGGAGTTTCCGAAATTCACACTCGGTGACTTCAACTGAACAATGGTTAACATGAGCTATCAGCAACCTCAACAAAAATACATACATACCCCGAGTCCAAGAGAGACCAAAAAACGACATAATAAAAGAAAAAGGGTGAGTAGCGTTTTTTTATCATTTGCTCACTTTCCCGTCGCGCTTTAATGCTTATTTCTGGTCAAACTTCGTGTCTGATCTCTGTCTCTCCTCCGCTGCTGCTGCTGCTGCTTTTCCTTTTGGAAAACAAGGGTGCTCATGTTTTGGCAGCTCTCCCACGGCTGTTTTTGGAGCGCAGTTGCCCCCCTCGCCTCTGAGCTTGACAGGACTTTCTATAGACCACCTCTCATTCCTCAGCGGATGGACGAATAGGAGAAATGACCGACGTCTTCATTTCGTTTAGTTTTAGTGGCGAGTTTTATAAGTTTGGCAGCCGTGCGAGCTGTCACTTCATCAAATCTCGGAACATGTCCGAACAAAACTCCTCGGAGACTCATTTAGGAGTTAATAATGAATAAAACGCTCAAACCAACTGTTAAAGTCGTTATTATTAATTTATTATTATTATCTAACATGTTTAAAGCGATTTTTAAGCTTATTATTAGTGAATTAAACCTTTAAATTATGTATTATTATTATTATTATTTATTTATTATTATTTAATTTATCCTGTGTTGGGATATATTGGATTTTCTTTTTTTCCTTTTATTTTTATTTTTGTAATTTTCTCCTTTTGTCTCCTCCGTCCTGTACTTTGCTTCCATGACGTAATTGGCTGGCTTTCAGTTTATTTAACCATTGTCCAGATCGGCATGGGCTCGTGCACAGTTATGCAAGTTTCTCCTCAACTTTTACATCTACAGACACTCATCTTATAAAACATTTCATAACTACTCATTATTCTAGTTCACCCCAGTGTGCCTCAATTTATAGCTATAATAATATTAATATCAATAATATCTGCTTGTCAAGTTCATTGGGACTAACCCTTAGTTACCTATGGGCTAACCTGGAGCATTGGGGTTTTCCAAAACACTAGGATGTCACACAGCAATTAATTAATTAATCTTTTAACTTCTGACCATTTACACAGATTTCTGTCAAAGCGTTTAATAATGTTCTGTTTTTAAAGCGAGTTTAAAGCAAAATGCATTAAAGGAAACTTACCTCCCAGGACTCGAATAAGTGCCTGTTTTACTGCTGACTTTTCCATCTTCTCTTGTAAAAAAAGAGGACAGGCAGTATTAGTGAGGAGACTGAATCAGCGCACTGCCTCCAGCCCTGTAGAGGAAGTCCGTTAGCTGGATGGGACGAGCTGTTGTGAAAGCTCCTCGTCTGTGATGTCAGACTCCCACAGAGGGCGCCACTGGGCTCCAAATGCTCCTTTTGTTTACATAAAGACCCAATGACCTCAATTTTGCTTCATTATTCTGAAACTAAACAATCAATTAACTTCAGTGATCTACTTACTGGGCATTTTTAACTTAATACCAATTTTAATTTTCTGTAAAAGCTTATTTATTAATACAGGTGCATTATTTTGGGTGTGAAAACAGTAATATTTGAGCTGATTTTGAAGAAGACTGGACCACAACTGTTTTTGCAACTGTTTTCTAAAAAATGTTTGTTTAGTTTCATTTAATTCAATTCCTCTTTTGAACAGGCTATATACTAATTATTTTTTATTTTTAATAGAATTTCTGGGACACAATATCGCCATCGTCCCACAATCACACTTGATTAAGAAGAAACGCTTTAAGGTAAGACTTTCTTTTATTTATTAATTAATTTATTAATTTATTTAATTTAATTTTTTTTTAGAAATGTTCATTTCCTTAATAATAAAATAGTCCATATCACAGTAATTGCTGTTGCATGTCAGGTGTATTGCACAATTTGACCAAATTAGAAATTGTCTGACTGGCTTGTAAAGGTTTGCAGCTGTTTTTAAATCTTGCTGAAGTTGATTTTTAAAATTTTACACCGATGTCCAGCTGTTTTTTTAAGAAGCATGTGCATGCAGCTGTGTGTATTATAGAATGGCTACAGTTGGACTGCTGTGCTTTCTGCAGTAACTCCCTCTGGCCACTGAGTGTCCTTGTAGCACTGAACGCCTTAATCTGTCAATCTCGATCTCGGCGACGATGGGTCACTGCAATTTCGATATTCTTCCACTACTCTTTGCTGCTAGTCACACTCTATACCGTTCTGTATGTGAGCCTGTTTTTTTTTTTTTTTTTCTTTTTTTTTTTTTTTAAATAAGTGGAGCTACCGAAGCACCTTGTTACCGCTGTGACCTAGCAACAGCGTTTGGAGATTTTTATTTATTTATTTATTTTTATCCCTGTTTTCCAAATTTTAAAAATTTATTTAATTTTTTTTTTTCGTATCTGGGCCAGGTCTGCTGTGCTGGGTGTGGAAGCATATCGAATCGTGTCTGTGCGTTAGCGGCTGATTGGTGAGGATGACTGCGGAGTGGCTGTACCCCCCTGGCGTGGGGCCGCTGTGTGGTGCAGAGTTGGAGGCGTGGTATGAGGACCTGCAGGATATACTGGGCTCCGACGCAGGTGGGGCCAAGCACACACGTGCCCCGCCCTGCGCCGAGGTCAGTCACGCCAAACGCTCCGTCTTGCCATCTTTCTGCTCTTCTGCCTCCAAATGTTACGCTCTCCCTCCTCCATTCTGTCCTCCGTAAATGCATTTGACGCTTTTGACGACCTGCTTTTCTCCACTGTCTGCCACTGTTCCCTTTAAGGGGTCATTTCAAGAGGAAACACCTGGTCAGAGATGACACCTGATGCAACTGAATTTTGTCCAAATGCTCACTCTTAGAGGGAACAGTGCTGTGGATTGGACTTGCATTTTGAAATCAATTCATCTAGTCGTCTTTGTCGGTGAATGACCTCTTCTCTCTCTGTCCTCTTGTTTGTTTCTGCAGAAGGAGCCGGAGTTCCTGGACGTTCTGGAGAGCTGCTCCCTCACCTGGCTGACGGAGGGGCAGGTGTGGGGGGAGGGGGTGCAGCGTGTGATGGAGGAGCAGCCGCTGCAGCTCCCGGGCCACCCCTCAGCCTCCTGCCTTAGCCCCCCGCCACAGGAGGAGCGCCGCGGGGCGGGTGAAGCGGGGAGCTCCGGTGGCGGCGGCGACCTGCTACCACCGGAGTTCTTCGAGCTGTTGAGCGAGGGTGGAGTCGGTCTGGTGGAAACCGGGGCAGTAATGGTGACCGGCGGCTACCACCATCACCACCAGCACCCCCCACACCCCCCACCCGCCTCTCCGGCTGCCAGCGAGGAAGACCTGCCCACCGTGCCCGACTCTTCGTCCTGTTCCTCCTCGTCGTCGGCCTCACAGTCGCCGTCCCTCAACTGCTCCCCTCCTTCCTCCCCACCTAGCCTCTCTCCGCCGGCACCTGCCTCATCTGCTGCCTCCCAGCGCCTGGGCAAGCGGAAGAGGGGAAGCGCCCTGGCCTCGCCTCCTTCGGGGAAGAAGAGCCGGAAGGAGCGGGAGCAGGAGAACGAGAGGAAGGTGCAGGAGCTGACCGACCAGAACGAGCGGCTGAAGGCTGAGATTGAGCGGCTCGGGGAAGAGGTGCAGCGGACGCGGCGCGCGCTCATTGAGAGGCTCGTCAACACCAGGAAATGAGGGGTGGGAGGGCAGGGATGAGGTGGATTGAGAGAATGAATGAATGAATGAATGAATGAATGAAAAGAAGGAAGGAATAAATAGAAACGAGTCCAGTGGTACACATGAAATGCACATTTAGAACGAAGAAAGGAAATAAAAAAAGACATGTGGGCACTGGGGGAGAGAGGGATTCACTTAGAGTCTCCCCTACGAATGGATGAAAGCGTGTGTAAGAGAGAGAAGCCAGAGAAAGCATGATGAGGAAGTCTAATTTAGCCATAGAAAGATACGTGGACCCCAGATTTGGAGTTTATGCTGTTAGAAGAAGCCTCAATATCAGGCACCTTATTTGTAATTTGATACATTGTTAGCTACGCAGGTATCTGACAGTAGGTTGATCATCTTTCCTTGAACATTGCAGCTGCAATACATTGCTTTTGAACTGGAGCGAGAGCCGGAGAAGCAAGCAATAAGACAGACAGCTTATAAGGTGGTAATAGACTCCTGGGGTGGGTGTAACTGGCAATTACTAGTTACAGCTTTCTAAAACTGAACGCTTATTACTACTACTTGTCCGTTTACCCTTGAAAACGATTTGCAGAAGTGTAAAATGGTTCTAAGTAAGGATTCCAGGTGCATTTCATTGTAACCCATTTACAGATGCAGTTCAACATCTTGTTTTATCATCAATAATTAAAGGGCTTATAAACACAACATTAATATTTTAGAGCCACGCCTAGTTCAGAGATTAACAGCTCAGGAATGTTTTTGCAGAGCGAATGCGTTATGCGATATCTGTTTGTTGGTTTTTATATTTTTATTTTCTGAAGCTCAGCTCAAGCCAAGGCCTCTAAGCGTGTGTGTATGGGAAATATAGGCGTGAAATGTGGTTGGGTGTAGTACTCATTTTGTTTTCACTATTTTTTTTTTAAATCTTCTTTTTTAAAATAGAATTAGCTGTTTACAATGTGCAGTTTACCCCAACCCACACTTATTTTTCTATTACCCGCCTATGTAAATCATTTATCATTATATATATCATCTCACACTGTAGCACTATAGTAATGTGTAATAAATGATATATGCATGCATGACAAAATTGCTGTATTTACATAGTTAAACAACTGTTAGACTTTCATTTTGTATTTACTTATTGTATTGGACACATTTATTAATAAAATTTTTAAACAAAATAAATGTGTTGAGTTTTCATTTCTCCAGTTTTCTTCTTTTTTTAATCTTACATGAGGCATCCACAACATTAAAAAAAGAACAAGTCCGGCTACAAATGCATATATTTTATTGAATTTTAAAAAGATCCTTACAGCATTTAAATATTGGCTATGAGAAGTACTGGAGTATATGAAGATAACCAGAAAGGACTGCTTTACTACACATGGTGGTTTCTGTAACAGTTGTACAGCTGTGCAGTGTTTGCACTAAAATAGACACCACGCCTCTCTCTAAAGGCTGGCTGCGGCTTCGTGTTTCCTCGAGCACACTGATTTTTTTCTTCCTGCAAATATCCCTGCACATTGTACCTCCTCCTACACGCCCAAAGGATGGAATCCTCACTTGTGCTGTGCCTCTCGTCACTTCTTCTTTCCCTTCTGAGGGGAGGGTTCGGGGTTTTTGCCTTCAGCCAGAGTGAGTTCCTTCTTCAGCTCAAGGAGTTTGGTGACCTCCACCGTGATCACAGACTTCTCCGCCTTCTGAGCCTTCAGAGCACGCACTTTATCACCCTGAGACACACACACACACACACACACACAAACAGTGAATCAAATATATTTAAGTTAAATTCTTTTTAGATTTTAAGATTTTAACACAGGATTTAATGTTGTCCATATTTAAGTCAACCTTTTCTGATCTGCTTTTAATGAATAATTGAATGCAGTAAAATATTTGATTGGATTGTAATGTGCATTCCTTTATTTACCTTTACCTATTTACCTCCTTTATTTTTTTATGTATGTAAAGCAACTTTTATTATTGTTTTTTATCCTGAAATTATTATTATTATTATTATATATTATCTTAGTATCCTGCAAAAACCTTACATTCACAGGAGAAGGACATCACCTAACCAACAAAAAACAAAAAAAAACAAAAAAAGCTTTGCGATTACAAAAAACAATTAACTATAGCATTATGGAACAATATGGTTCCTCTGTCTGTTTTTTAAAATATATAATATATATGAAAAGATTTCCTTATGACAGCAATTTAAAACGTATATTTTTGGTCGCTGTTACGCAAAAAGCTTGTTTCTCCATTTCCGCCGTTTTTTACTTTTTGGCATAATTTGAAATCAGCAACCGCCGTTTATATTGTGTCAAAATTCCATGAGCAATGGACCAATAGAAATGCTACAAAATGATATGGAATAAAATCTTTTTACTGTGACTTTCACTGAGCGTTTAGAAGGTTTTTCTTTCTCCTGTAAATTTGCTGTTTTAAAGATAACAGTGACTCTGTCTTGTCAGGGTCATTATATTTTGACTCAATATAAAGAACAACTGTCAGATTCAAATTGTGTCAAAATGTGAAAAACAGCAAAACTTGAGATACAAGACTTAAATAAATACATACATAAATAAACACATACACACACACACACACTATAGTCAATTATCTAGGCTGAATTTGTCTCCAAATATCAAAACACAATGGACAACAGTGGCCAAGCAGCCGACCACGCCTTTACTACTTGGTAGCGTATAGAAAACGGCACATGATCCAAATCGGCAGAGAATGTTTATTCATTTTCTCAGATTGTGCCTTATGCTATAAACAGTGGCAAGAAGGTAATAATCACTAGAGTGTCTTTTTGTGTCTATTTACATGTGTGTGTGTTCTGACCTGTTCGGCCACTGCAGCAGCCAGCTGTTTGGCTCTCTCCGGGTCGGCTGCGCTCACCCTTGCATTAGCAACGGGCTCTGCAGCAGCGGGAGGTTTGGGCTGTGCCGAGTTCACCATGCTGCTGGGGACCTGACCGAGACAAGAGCACACATACAGTATATTATATATCCAAAGGCTTCTCAAAAGAGTTTTACTCTTCTAGAAAAATGCAAACGGCACAGAAATAAAAATTTAAAAACGCGCACATATCACTCCACACACACTCCAGCCGACACAACTCAAACAGGAGCAAGTGACTGGGATTAAAAAAGATGGTACATTAACTGCTAGGAAATATGACTCCACAAAAGCAAACAATTAGTAATCCTTAGGGGGGAGGGAGAAATCCACAAACATGCATGTGTTTTAGTAAACATTAGTGATCATCCGGGCTGTGAAATTGCCATTCCTTTTTCTTATGCTAATGAAAAAGGCCAATCTGCACAGATGGCAGTTTGTTTAAATATCCGGATTTTAAATGAACTTTTTTTTTTTACTGCATGCCCACCGGCAAACTGTATTCAGAGTTGAGAAGAAAAAAAATAATAAGGTAACACTGTGACTGACAGTACTGGGCTTTGATCCCAGCGCTGCTGCGGTCTGAATACAGACGTCGTCGCTAGATCAATTTCATGCTTGGCGCATAAGTGGAGGTGGCAGTGCGGAGACACAAAAGCACGCAACAGTTGCAGTCAGATCTACCTCTCCTGCAGGGGTCTCGTCCTCTGGCTGAAAAGAGGGTAAGTCAAGCAAAGAGAAATGAGACAGGAGAAGGACTACATTAAAGCTCTGAGTAGCACTTGCCGGAACAGAGCCATGGCTGCCCCGGGACTAGCCCTGGACTACTGGAACACAGTAAGGTAAAGGTGCATGCGTGTAAACTAGGTGTTTGATGACCCTTTGCTATTACTGTGGGCAGTGAGTCCTGACCGGAGCCCGAAATAATCACCCCGTCTCTCATTTTGAACAAAAAAAACAAACAAAAAAAGTGTTGCAACAGGTGTGTGTGTGGAGCTTGTTGTTCCACCCCGCAATGATGTAACAACCAGACACCTCGCCGCTGTGTCATGACTCCTTCACCAACCGCTAATCAGGAGGCCTTTTTGTCAAATGACACTGAAGAAAATCTGTACTTTTCGCATCATCTGAGTTTTTTTTTTTGTTTGTTTTTTACACACCTGCTGTCCTCCAAATCTCTTTTTCAGAGCCTCGATCTGATCAGACTCCAGCTTCTGGAACAACGGACTGACCTGGCAAGAAAAAAAAAAAATTAGGTTGAAAAAGATCAAATGTACGTATTTTATTTGTTTATTTTATTCTTTTTTTATTTTAAATCACTAGTAAACCCACTGTAAATTCAAAGCTGCTAAGTGTTATAACACTGTGGTTACATGGTTATTACATGATCATTACCGTGCCGATTCGATGGCCGGACGAGAGAGTGCAGAGGAAGCCTCCGTCGGCACACAGCATGGCACTTGAGCAGTGAGCTGGAGCCTGCAGCTGGTCACGGATGGTCTGGCTGACCGTGGGCATGTATGGCTCCAGCATGGCCGACAGGAGACACGCCACGTTCACAGACACGCCCGTCACTGTGCCTGCACGCTGCCTACAGCACGCATACACACACACACACACACACACACACACACACACAGGTCAAATGGTGTGAATTCCAGATCAGCTGTTGATTGAGGAAATGTCCCTAAATGTCCCTAACTTATTTATTTTACATTCTCTAAATTATTTATTTATTTATTGTGTTTATTTATTTTGAGGCGGGTCTGGAATAAATTCCACGCCTTAAAAATTCGTCTGCCCTGCGACCCATTGCTTGACTAAAGTGACCCAGACTACAATCACACTTGCTGGTCCCACAAGACGGCAGATCACGTTCACTTGCCTGTCGTCATCTCCTCCTTTGATCTTCTTCCAGGGTTCGTTAACCTGGATATACTGGTTGCCATGGCGAGAGATGTTGAGGATGCACTTTAGGGCATCACGGATCCTGGCAACAACCAATAAGAAACGAGCAGACAGATATTTATGGTAAGCATTATGAAATATGTTTAAAACCTGTTTTCATATTTCTAACTACCTTCCAGCCAAAAACAACAGCAATTTTATTGATGAAGATATTTTGGATATTTGACCTCTGACCTTTTAGGCAACAAATCACAGCCATATAGAATATATCACAGGGTCTATAATTTTCCAGAATTATGATCCTTTTAAAATTTTCTTGATAAAAGGTTAACACTAAATGACCCATTAGATGCCTATATTGTACACAGAGACTCTTATAAAAAAAATCATACAACTGTAATAAAGTCCTATAAACGTCAAATTGTTTTTAGAACCGACACGTCTTTTAGTAATGATGACCTCAAATAAAAGACTATTACTGTATTGTGAGTTATCTGGGAAAAATCTGGACACTGTACAATGTGGCATCTGAGATCATTAAATAAAAAAAAATCTATTCAGCTGGGTAGTAAGAGGGATCTTACTAATATTAGAATGAATAGAAACAAGGCAAATATAAAAAATAAAATATTTATTATGTGTTCCTTTGCTTGTTTAACCACATCCAAAGCTCTCCCAAGCCTAGTATTATTATTATCCATCATCTAATATCTGAAATGGTTAATCAGTGCTTCCTTAAGTTATCAGGCGAGTTGCTGCCACTGCTGTTGCTGGTGGATTACAACAAATCTATGCGGCGGCTGGGAACACTGAGGAGAAACCGGGAACTAAACCTTTGTTCATTAAACAACCATATAAGAACACAAGGTTACTTTTTACTGTATTTATTTGTATTTGCCACTCATATTAGTAATAAAAAAGCAAATCCATTTAACTACTAATTTAATTTGTCTAATTTAACCATACAAATAAAACATAATTTTATTTTTAATCTTTTGATGCACTAAAAAAAACTGAAGACCAGACTATAATTACTATAATTACTAAAAATTATAGTATTATTAATTTTTTTTTTATATATATTAATTATTTGCACAAATAATATTGCATATTATATTTTATATATAACTATTTAATACATATTTTAAAATCTGAGTTTTAATATTTAATTACCCTTGTTACCATTAGCCATAACATTATAAATATTGCAAAGATTTTGAACATAAATATACTACAGAAATAAATATTCAACTTCAACGTGCATAAACATCCTGTTTAGTTTTTTTTTTAAACCAGTGCTCAGAAGTGTATTAATATATTAATATACACTAAGAAATACGCTGGTTCTTAAGCATAACACATTTTTAAAAAACCTACTGTATCCTCCTATTTTATGTTTGGAAAGCAAAATCATTCCAAATACCTTACTTTCATACCAAGCTTAATACATTTGCTGTATATAACATAAAATCCAGTTAATTAAAGTTATCCAGCAATATAATCTAACTTAAAGAATCTAAACTGTAACTAAAATAATAATTTATCATTTAGATAAAATCATCTAAAATCTGTAAATTTTTCCATATTCTTGTAATCAGCTAAAATATTGGACTAAATTGTCCCAATAACAATTCTCAGTTTTAGAGATCCTAACTATAAACACAGTTATAACCCAATGTCCTGAAAAATCTTCGGGATGAGAACTGTAGGGTAAATTATACAAGGTGCTACCTATTTAAACAGCATGTCAGGGGCGGGCAATGTTACCGGTATCATGGTAATACACCACTTCATCACCATTTCAAACACAGTGGCAAACAATGACAAATTTCTTGAATATTGTGCTTCTCATTTTTAACTGTTTTGTATTTCCATAAACATTAAAACATTAAAAATAAGGATTTTAATGTTTTGACACAAATTATAGATATAAATATATATATTATATGAAATATAATAAGTAATAATAAAAAAAGAAAAAGAAGAGGGTGTTTTCTGACCTGACTTTGTCCAGCAACTGGATGTACTGTTTGAGCTCCCAGCACACCTGAGCAATGAGACGCTTATCTTCATCCTGCAGCACCATTTCAGGCACATGTCCCTCAAAGAACTTACTGACAAACATCCCTGCCCTAGAAGAGAGAAAGAGAGAAAGAATGCGAGAGAGAAAACTGTACATGTCCACATGATACCACGAGTTGGGAGGGTTCAGACTAGTTGGTGCTTCCCCTGCATCTTCTCAAACTGCCACTAATATAGAACCAGCTCAATACTTTTAGAATTGAGCTGAATTTTACAATTTAAAAGAGTTAACTCCCAATTCTGTGGCATCAGCCAACACGCCACCTGTCCGCTGGCTATGCCGAGTGATGGGGGAGAGGGACGACCATCCTACCCTCCCAGGAGAGAGAGGCCAATTATGCGGCCTTGGACTCATATATTGAATATTTGTGTGTGTGTGTGTGTAGGTGTCTGATCTTCATACCTGTTGATAAAATTCCCCAGGTTGTTGAGCAATTCAGAGTTGTTCTTTAGAGCCATATCAGTCCAGGAGAAGGCCGAGTCCTGACCCTCAGGTCTCAGATATAGCAGATAGAAACGCCAAACATCAGACGGAATTCCTGTGTCTTTAGCCATGTCACCAAACACACCAACACCACGGCTCTTCGAGAACTTGGTGTCCTCATAGTTCAGGTATTCTGCATGCATAATAATGAAATTAATTAAGAAATAAATACACAAACATTATATGAATAAATTAGTAAAAAGGCACAACTTCTGCACAATCTGGATTTTTTTAAGCCATTACGTTTTACTGATTTAAAACCTGGCTTTTATACTTTCTCCCCATTATTGTTTTCTTCCTTTTTTTATGAATTTAATTGGACAAATTGCTGGACAATTAATAAAAAAAATTCAGAAGCTTTAATCGATGTAAACTTGCCAATGTAAAAAATTGCAGTTATCTGTAATGCATTTTTAAAATTCTGTGAGTTCTTTCTCCACTGTGTATGTTCATGTACTGTCCCCTTAAAACATACTACCGCTTGTGCAATCATGTGACTCCAGCCTGTCCAGTCTGCGATATAGAGCGACATGGAGAATTTAAGCAGGAAGTTAACTAAGCAACTCAAGCAGTTTCTCTAATCGTTCATTAATCGCAAATCAAGTTAAATTGTTTAATTAATCATGATTGACTGATTTGAGGTCATATCTCCCAGCACTATTCTGATTTATATAATTTCATTTATTGAACAGGTGATGATGTGCGGTATGTGTGGACAATGACAGGGGTGAGTCTATGTTATTTTGTTCAGGGTTAAGAATATAATTCTAATTAAGATTCTGTGATTTTGTCACATCGTCAGCGTCACACATCAAGCCTTGTATCTCAATTTTTTCACTTTTCACATTATGTGACCAATAGAAATGCTTTAAAATGAGCATGAATGGGATAAAATATTTTACACCGACTTCCATTGAAAGTTCTTTCTCCTGTAAGTAAAAAGTGTAAAGCTATTTTGGAGACACAAGGTGTTTGCAGTGATATACTGTATTGTAAATACAGGCTGTGTTGTGTGATGTATTTTGTACAGTAATCTCATCTGAATAAATTAAAGAATGGATTTTGCAATTTGAGATATTAGCTTTTGTACAATATTGTACAAAAAGCCCCAAACTTTCATATAAAAACATAAGCTAGATCCTTAATTGTAAACACAATAGAATATATATATTTTTTATTTTATTTGACTGTTTTAAGGCCACACATTTTAAAAAAAAATATTATTTTAATACCTAAAAACATGGAAATAATTTCTAGCAAATCTTATATTGTTTTTATTGACCTAACCTCCATTCAGCATTTCAAATTTCAGCTTTCTGTTACTACAAAATTAGACAAACATTATTTTGTGTATATGTGTGTGAGGTGTGTGTGTGTGTGTGTGTTATTCTTGTTTTCACCACGTCCCATTGTGAGTGTGTGAAAGTCACCTGTAGCAACAAGGTTGTTGACGAGTGTGTAGTTGTCCTGAGCTCCGAGCAGAGAGCAGGGGAACACTACACTGTGGAAAGGAACGTTGTCTTTCGCCATGAAGTTATACAGCTCCACCTGCAGGACACATGCAGGAAAAACATGTTGAATAATCCTGAAATAGTACAGAACAGCTGAATATGGTCACGGAGGTAAGATAAGGACACCTGCTGCGGATTCTTCCACCATTTCTCCCATTCGCTGGTATAGTTGGCTGTTATAGAGAGGTAGCCAATGGGGGCGTCGAACCACACGTAAAAGACCTTTAGGAAGAAGGAATACAGCTGTAATAAATGTATAATTAGCAGCAACTAAGCCTACATTTACAATACAAGCCTCATATGCGAGTTCTGGTCATCCGTATCTTTGACCTGTATTTTAAAGGGCTCCAAATACAGACAGATTTGCATAGTACCAGTTAGAACCATATAATACGAATAGTACACTGTCCTACATCGATTCTGTATGGATTTTAATGCGTGGTTCAGTTAATTAACATCTTGAGCAAGTACATGAAAATAATATATATATTTAATAAGTGAAACCATTTATCAACTCAGAAACACTGAGATTAGAATAAATACAAATAATAATAATGCAATTATTCAATATCTTCAATGTCCAGGACGTCGGCATTATTTGCATTATCCAGGACCTAATCAGTGTTAATCAGTGATTCATTAAATACATTATTTTAATGAAACACCTAAAGCCATTTAGAAAAAATGTGGATTAATGTTTGTTTTAACCGACTGAAATGATATGAAATGATGACACACTCAGATAATGTTTTATATAATTTTATTAGGAGCACAGGTATCCTCTCTGCAAGATTTTAGATCTTAGGTCTTAGAATTTAATTGTATTATTTGTCAAATATTTATATTCTTCGTTTTCCATTCAAGTATGCATCAATTCCACCACGGTATATTTGAAAACGACCCAAAAGGACCCTGAAAGGACCCTCATGCATACATTCTTCATAATTTCAAAATCAAATATGCCTGATTCACACAGGCCATGCTTATTTGCTCTGCAGGTTGGCTAAGAGATCATCAGCTGTTCTTGATGAAGTAAGCTGCTGCAGACTTGCTGTCACCGCTGATTAATGATGTATTAATCTTATATTATATTATCATTAATGAGTGTAATTTACTAAGAATTCTGATCTCAAATCGAATGTGTGTAAAGTGAATGCAACAGTTTGTCTGATAAAATGTGCAACACACTCTTGTCTCCTCCTACCTTGTCGATGTAGTCTGGGTGTGGGACAGGCGTCCCCCACTTCAGATCTCTCGTGATGCAGCGAGGTTTCAGACCATCTCTCAGCCACGAGCGTGTGATGTGCTTGGCGTTAGTCGTCCAGTCTCCAGAACTCGTAGATTTCTCCAGCCACTGCTCCAGCTCGCCTTCCAGCTAACAGACATGCCCACACACACACACACACACACACACACACACACACACACACACACACACACGTGCAGGAAAACAGGGGAAGATTACAACACTTTTTTTATTATTTATTTAAGCAAGTACATTCCATAAATCCATAATGTGGGGCTACAAAAATATACACATTTTAAAAAGAAAAAGAAAAAAACGCTAAATATTAGGCTTAAAAGGAAGATCTTATACTCTCACAAGAACCTTAAAACAAACAAATAAGTACCAGGTTGCTTTTGTATTTTGTCTGCATTTGAAGAACATTTAACTTATTAAACACACATTTTAACTGTTTCATTGTTTTGCAATGAGATTTTTTTGCAACAGCATCAGTGTACAGTTCAGTATCAGACACTGTATTGGTACTGAAGTTTAAATTCTGGTATAATCACAGCGTTATTGTGCACAAAGGTACAAATTTTTCTGTGGTCAGTCAAATTAATGTCTGTCAGTGGCTTGGAAGACACTGGGTAATGCTGTTCTACCCAATGTAATAATTATTTCCCAATATGTAATAACACTCAGAAATGTAATAAAATTACCTTTAATAAAATCTAATGGTGTAATAACCTGCCTAATATTGTAATTGAGGGTCTTGAACATTAATGTAATACCATTTTACCAATAATGTAATCCTTTATTACATTATTGAGAAATGATTACATTTTTAGCTTGATCATTTCTAATATCTCACATTACATTATTGGCTTTTATTACAAACACTTTAGTGCAAACACTTTCCATTTCTGGGATAATAACTACGGGGAAATTATTACAATACTAAGTGAAAAGACATGTCAACTGTCTTCCCAGAAAACTCCAAACTAACATGTTTCTGTACTTCTGTAGACTTTTCTGGTGCAGCAGTTTCCAAAGGTGTGTTTCCCCTCAATGAAGTACTGTGAGCTATATAGCAGACTATGTTGCTATAAAGAAACAGGTAAATAATAAAGAAATGTGACATTGGTGTTTATCATTACTGTCAGTGAGCCCAGTTAATAGAGAAGTTACCTTGGGCAGGTCCAGGAACAGATGTTTAGAGGAACGAATCATAGGAGTCTGCCGGCACACCTTACACTGCGGCTCCTATGAGGACGACACAAGCAAAAACACATATTTCCATTTACATCCGCAGCTTTGATCAGAGCTGGAAACGAGGGCATCCAGTTTCATCATCAGGTATAGCATATGTCAATTCAGCATCAAACATCACTGATACCACTGAAATGACTGAAAGACGAGCACTTAATAAGCATTTAATAAGTGATTTATTTATTTAATCTGACACTTCGACTGAAGTATCTTTGGCTATGTTTACATTGTAAACCTTAGTGATGTTCATGAAGGGTGCATTGACAGATATTGTCACTTTCTGTGAAAGATAAGATAAGATAAGATAATATAAGATAAGATAAGATAAGGTATGATAAGATAAGGTATGATAAGATAAGATGAGATAAGATAAGATGAGATAAGATATGGTATGATAAGATAAGATAAGATAAGATAAGATAAGATAATCCTTTATTAGTCCCACCATGGGGAAATTCTCAGTGTCACAGCAGAAAGGGATAGCAAGACACTCATTTACAAAACCGTAGATAAATAAATTACACTATATACACAAAAGAATACAAATCAGCACATTTTCTAAATCAATAACATCATATGCAAACGGTATATTTGGGAGATTATCCATCACTATAGGGATAAAATGCTGAATTGACCTGATCTGACTAACATCCCTATATACTGTCCTAAGTGTCAATTTCCCTGTTGCATCACTGACAACAGTCACTGTTACTGTATTTATTTTTTTTAATGCTCCTGGTTAGCACTTGCTAACATGCTGCTGATAATCATGGTGATATGTACATCTAACACTAACCAAAAAACACAAATCCTAATATTCTAATTACAGGTTTTCACCTTTTGGCATAATATTAATTTCCAAGCTGTCCCTCATATTGTGTCCAAAAATGGACAATAGAAATGCTCCAAAATGACTAGTAATAAAATCTTTTTACAGTGACTTCCACTGAAGGTTGAGAAGATGTTGCCTTCTCCTGTAGAGTGGCCATTGTGAAGATTTTTGAAGTTTGTAGCATGACAGCAACTATATGCAATGTTGAAAGGTTCATATTTTTTAAAGGTTTATTTAGATTATTTTTTAATGTAACTACTCTGATTTTTACCCGTTCGTTTTGCACCCAATATGTTGTTTTTTTTTTATGTATGTGCTCAGCTACATTACAAGTGAGGGTCCCTCTCAATGCCCTCATTTAAATACAAGTTTGATCTGATGTTTTGGTGAACAGCTCTGAAATACATCAAGAATTTGTTGCATTTAAAGGGATAAAAAATAGTATAGCATACCTTAAGCTCCACAGCGTTGATGAGACGGCCACATTTGTCACATTGGTCCCCTCTGGCCTCTGGGTACCTGCAGTGGGGACACACACCCTCCACGAAGCGGTCAGCCAGGAAGCGCTGACAGTTCTCACAACGCAACTGCTCCACTGTGTCCTCCAGCAGAAAGCCCCGCTCATGCAGCCGCCAGAATATGTTCTGTGAGATTCTGAGAGAGGAAGGAAAAGAGAGAGAGGACGAGAATGACATAAGGGAGAAGAAGAGCAGAGGATCAACCTCATAAATTCTAAGGTTGTTTCGGCATGACTTCAAACCCTCACTCTCTTAGCTAACTTACACTAAACGTCACTACATGCATGTCAATAATGGATAATGTGCCTCATAATTAAGATTGGATAATAGGCTGAGAGCTAAAAGTCACATTTAGTGTTAAATTTCACTTAGTGGGAACTTTCAGGACCATTTCATAGTGATAAGCTCATCCATTATTGTGAGCCCAACACCCATTCTCTCTCTCTCACACCCACACACTGTTAGCATACTCTGTCTGTCGTTCGGTGGTGGTGCGGCCAAAGTGGTCAAAGCTGATCTGGAACCACTTGTAAATGGCACAGTGGACGGCGTGGTATTTATCACAGATCTCTTGTGGCGTCAGGCCCTCCTCGCGAGCCTTGTTCTCTGTTGCAGTCCCATACTCATCTGTTCCACACACATAGAGCATGTTCCAGCCTCGCAAACGTCCATATCTGCAGGGGAACAGAAAGAGTTGTTTAAAGAGAGAGAAAGGGGCAAATAGGCCTGCTGCGATTAGTTGGCAAATTCAATTATTAAGGTTAATTAAGGTTACAGGATAAAAAATGCGTTATTTACTCAAAGACAAAAACACTGCATGATACTCTTTAATATTCATATGATGCACACGGTCAGCCGGGCATACTGCAATACACCACAGGAAGTGCAGGGTAAATGTAGCTTCTACTGTTTGTTGAGCCATAAAAGAAGAAACTGTGACATAGATGGATTTGAATGATGCCGGTGCTGCAACAAGAGCGAACTGAGTGGAAACAGCAGAAAGAGTTATCTATTTCTCAACTGTTTTCTTGTTACTTGTTTAAACTCGCTGTAACACCGAGCATCAGGTCAACCACCAAGCATCTCCATGCATTAGAAGTGGGCAATATGACAACATTGCCAGGTCAAAACCGTGATCATGAGGAGATGATGAGATACACGGGACAAGACAAAATCTGAGTAAACAGACGAGGGTCAAAAACCTGCGTAGCAAAAGGGGCAAATCCAAAACAGTAACTGGGCCATCATGGGTCATAAGAAAAATGGGTCATCATCAGATATGAACAAATATTCATACAAAGCTTGATTATTTGGATAACTGTCCATGATTGGTAGGTGCAATACATGTGACCGGGGTACTGGAAAGTAGTTAGAAACAGAGGGAGAACCGAATAGTGTGGTATGTATCATTAAAAATAAATTTAAAAAACCCTTATTGAGCATATCATGGATGGATATCAATAGGGCTTGAATAACTGCATGTTTCATCATAAAGACCATCATTAGTTTAACTGGATGGACTGCAGCACTAAGTACGGAATAGCTTTTGGATAGCGTTATTTAAAACCTGCTACTACTGGTGCAGTTTGTCTGCATGTCAAAATACTGTTATAAACATAAAAATACTGTGATATAATAATTGTGAAGGAATTATTACATTAATCAATCAAAATACTGTTGATAGGTTAATCAGTTATTTAAGTATTTCAGGGTGTTTTCACAGCAATATTTTGCTTGTTCTGCTCTAAATCTGTTAACAGGTCTGTAAACCAGGATCGTTTTTCGCTTTGGTTTGGTTTGTCACAACAAACCACGTGAGAACGTTCTCTCGGCTTATTGGTCAGACTTGTGTTCTGGACTAGTGCATAATTCTGTGCAGTTTAACATGGAGCAACGGCAGAGATGGCACTTGTTCATAGCTGTAGTAATTATCTGAGCAGTACACCAGGTTTAGCTCAAACTTGCAAAGTACACCTGATAGTTGGGTGGTCAGTAGTCATGGTCAGATCACATCCTCGCCACAAACAAACTGCTCAAGAGTTCGTTTGGGACAGGGCAGAGAGCACCACCTCTCAAGAGACTCAGTGTGGTTATTTTGGTGAGCATCTGTATTTTGGTGATTACTGTATTCACACTTTTCCAAACTAATCACACCAAGGGTTTAAACCTGTAGGATGTAAAAATGGCAGGTGTGGAAACAGCATTAGTTCCAGAACTAAAGCATCAACGTGCCAAAATGTAGGGCTGTCCTCTGCTTCCAAATAGTGGTGTAATACATAATAGGGGTGTAATAAAATATGGATACACTCGTGTATCACAATATTATGTTTTGCAAAACTGTACTGATTCTCAAAACCACAATATTGATTTTTTATTAATAGTTTACTTGTAAAGATTGCTGACAGACAGTGTATAATTTTGTGTGTGTTTAAATCCCTGACCAAGGAAAGAGAGGAACAGAGTGTAGAAGAGGGAGAAAGGCAGAGAGCAGAAGGAGGTAGATGATTTATCTACCAGCTGTTACCTGGCAAATACATCAGCGCTGAGCACACAACCGATGATGTTTCCCAGGTGAGGCACGTTGTTGACGTAGGGCAGTGCACTTGTCACCAACACATTGCGCATTCCCTCCTGTGGTAGACTGAGCAGAGCCCAAACATGCAATACGTTACACATAGGTTCAAAAAGGTTCTTAAATCAATCACTAATATATTACCCCTCAATGTTCTGTAAAACTAGGGCAGTACCCAAATTAATATTTTTTATAATAATAATTCTGATCCAATTATGCATCCCTACCAACTAGTCAAAATCTTAAGTAAGACTGTAATCTGACACAGGGCGTATTCATGAGTACACAGGATGTCTCCTCTGTCTTAAGGGGATTAGAATCTTACATAGGGTGTTTCTTCAGTGTGGTGGCTGGACAGTCTGGAAGTCCTTTACTCCAGGCCTGAGCAGCTGCCTCGATCTCTTCCTGTGTCATCACAGGCTGCGAGTCTTCCGTCTAAAGACAGAAAACAGTCCATAACACAGGGTTTAATACACATGCATGCAGCAGTTTCTCTTTCGGATGCAAAAGAAAAAGCGCTGTACCTCAGTGGCATCGGCACTGGGTGGGCTGTCCTTCCGCTGAATTTGTGGAACTGGCTGCTTTTGAAGGAAACCCTTCAGAGCCTCAAGCCCCTTCCCCTGCAGAACCCTCTGTGCAGCTGACTGGCACGCTGGGACCTGCCTTACATGCTCAAACCAGCCCCGCAAAGACGGTAAGTCACCTGCAAGCAGACAGGATTGGGTTATTATATAATGAGTATCATTTTTTTCCCCTCAAACATCTACACATCATCACCAATAATTACAAAGTGAAAACAGGTTTTTAGAAAATATGCTATTTTATTCAACTGACACAAATGAATTATTTAGTGGTTACTTCTGTACACCACCCCTAATACTTGGTTGATGCACCTTTGGCAGCATTTACATCATCAAGGCATCTTGGGAAAGAAGCTACAAGCTTGGCACACTTGTTTCTGGACATTTTTGCCCATTTGTCTTGTCATATCCTTGCAAGCTCCATCAAGTTGGATGGGGAGCATCAATACACAGCCATTTTCAGCTCCTTCCAGAGATGTTTAATTGGCTCTGGCTGAGCCACTCAATGACATTCACAGACTTTCTCTAAAGCCACTCTTTTGTTCTCTTGGCTATGTGCTTCGAGTCGTTGTCATGTTGGAAAGTAAAACCTTTGCCCCAGTCTGAGGTCTAGAGCAGGTTTTCTTTAAGGATCTCCGTGTATGTAGCTACATTTATCTTTCCCTCCATCAGATCTAGTCGCCCCTGTCCCGTTGGTTTAAGAGTGATCAAGGTGGCTTTTGGCAAACTCCAAGCGGGTTATGGTGCTCTCTGAGACCTGCAGCATTTTTTCTGTATTCTTCTCCAGATCTATGCCTTGACACAATCCTGTTTCTGAGGTCTGCAGATAATTTATTTGACCCCATGGCTTGAAGTTTGCTCTGACATGCACTGTTAACTGTGGGACCTTATACAGGCAGGTGTTGGCAATCCCTAATCATGTCCAATCAATTGAATATACCACAGGTGGACTCCAATTAAGTTGTAGAAACACCTTAAGCCGTATGCGTGGAAGGAAAACCTCCTCAGCTCAAAATGTGAGGAAGGTGAAAAGGGGTGTGCAGACATTCTTGGACAAGTACAATAAATATAACAGCACTAATAAACTAATAACTAATAACACACATAATTAAGTGTAAAAGGTAATTGTTTCTTATCTCACCAACTTCAAAAGATGGGTCAGACAGAACGGGATACAGCGCTGCCCACAGCACAACATCTGCAACTATCTCCTGAAACAGAATAAGAACACAAATCAGAAACAGGTTTCCACACACTGACACTCACCAGAGGGTCAGGAAGTGTTCAGGCTGATGTATGTGTATCACTCCAGAAACACTCCATCTGCCTTTATGTACATTAAATAAATTATAAATTATGGTACTATAGAGTGTAACAGAGGTACATGGTACATATTTGCTTGGTTTACAGGGGCTGGACAAATGCCTGAGACTCTAGTGGCATGTATGTATGTATGTATGTATGTATGTGTGTTTGAGACACTATGTGGTTCAAAACCAAGACCAGCAGCCTGTATCACAGAGCAGGTTCCTGACCAGGTCTCACCTTCACAGGAGCAAACATATCAACAAATGTAGCTATTCACTTTACGAAGTTGGTTAACAACCTTTTCTGTTAACACAGCCTTATATACTACAACTGTCCAATGACTGACAGCAATGCAGGAAAATGCTAAATTCAAAAAAGTAAAATATCCTAATTCAGTGGAATCCTAATCCATCAAAGTGGAAAAACAATAAATGAACACAAGGTTTCAAGGTGAATTATTGAAATGAATCACCTTTGATAGAGTGACTGTGTCAAACACTGACAAAATAATTCTGTGGGAGCAGGAGAGTGAACACTGGCACACAACCAGCACAGACTCACACTCACCAACACAGAAAACGGTAACTTGCTCTTACAGCCGACAGCACTGAGGCCAGGCAGTCAACAGCTCTGCTTACCCCTGTAAGGAATGATGTGGTCCTTTTACTCAGGTACTTCTCCAGCCAGCTCAGAGGTCCCTTCAGCACAGAGGCAGCCTCACTGGACTTCCCCTGGAGCGCCAGCATATGTAGCGCCTGCAGCAGCACAGGCTAACACACAAACACAAAGCAGTGATTACCACCATAGGACATAATTCAAGGCTTATGTTCAGTATAGTTTATTGATAAAAGCATTTATTGATTTAATTATAACAAACCAATTTCAGCTAATTCAGTTAATTCAATTCAATCTACAATCATATTTTATAATATATAAAATATGATTATATAATTATAAATATAATTTTATATTTTATAATCACTTTAGATACAGCTAACAGCCCACACTGATTTCTTTCAGTAGAAAAAAAAAAGTCTTTATGCAGGCTAAGACGTTTATGTACATTTTATGTGCAAATGTGATTTGCAGTGCTTTACCAAAGTAAGCAAATGAACAGCAAAACCAAACCTAAGAAGAAATTACATTCAGACCTTAATTTAATGTGTAACATGCCTTTATTGGGATTTACCAGTCCCAGTACAACGAAACCCTTCTCTTTGCATATCACTGGGTCAACCATGCTACAGCCCCTAGGAATAGAAATGTTTCAAGGCCTTGCTCAAGCCTTGCTTAGTTTAGTGGACATGGGTATTGAACCCATTACCCTGTGATCAGTAACCTAGTGCTCTAAACATTGAGCCGCCACTGCCACAACATTGAATGTATAAATAATAATAATAAACCTATCCTGAATAAGCGCTTAAGTGTATTTGAGCTGCACATTAAGATGGTTTAATTTAGGGCATGTCCGACATCTTCCGGTAGTTGGTTCCAGAAGATGTCTCAGTATGTAAAATGTATTATTTGTAATATATTAGTTATTACTATTATTATTACTAATTATATATTACTAATACTGTTGTAATTCAAGCCCCACCCCCAGGAAGCCAGACATGAGTAATAACATCATTATAATCATATCATTATAACTGTCTGTCAGCAGATCCTGACCTGTAGTTCTGTTGCTTCCCATTCTAGTAACTGATCGCTCCCGTCACTGGACTCTTTGCCAGCAACCTCGAACAGGTATCTGTGGAGACACAAACGTTTCAGACAGCAGCCCACGGAGCCTTTGTTCCTCAGAGAAAGACTACAGTCTACAGTGCCAAGTTCAGGATTATGTTAAGAGATACTCACTGGCAGATGGCATTAGCACTGAAGAGGTGTTGCCCGCTGGGCAGCAGCAGAACAGGTAAGACTGGACGATTTAGGAAGGGCACCACTCTTTCTGAGAATATTCACAAACAGACATGCAGACAATTAGGCAAACCACGGGCAAACAGACAGACAATGAAGTCAGCTGAGCTTTCACAATAACCCACAAGCATTCTCATCTACACCAGACCAGCAGTTACAGGAAGGTACAGGAATTATTACCTGGAACAGATTTAAAGGCCCCATATCTTGTTTCATCATAGTTTTTATATTTTAAAGAATTTGATGCAAGACGCAAACACTAAATCTTTACACTTTTAAAATGTTCACTCTATTATTATCATGTTGCATATGGCCCAAAATTCATTGTTTTTGACGGGCCAATAGAAATGCTCTGAATTCCTTGAAATATATATATATTTTTGGAGATATAGCTTTTCGTTGGACAGCAACGATATATACAGATCTGCATCCCAAGTTAGAAATAATTTTCAGGTTTTCCAATAAATGAAGGCAGTGGTGGCTCAGCAGCTAGAGCTCCAGGCTATTGATGACAGGGTTGTAGGTTCGAGCTGCCACTGTTGGGCCCTTGAGCAAGGCCCTCACCCTTTATGCTCCTCGGGCTGCCCAGCGCTCCGGGGACGTGTGCACCCTGTCCTGTGTGCGTTTCCCTGGTGTGTATGTGTATGTTTACTGCATGGGGGGGGGGGGGGGGGGGTGACTGCATATGTGTCCACAACAGTAAATATGGTTGGGTTTTGGGTTGGTAATAATATCTTGTGTGTGTCAACAGTGTGAACACCTGACACTGGTATGTATAAGTCCACTGGTTAGGACTTATATAACACAAGGGTGGCACGGAAGATAGTCGCCCACCAGCAAAAGTGATGATTGATACTACATCCTGAGTTTAAGTTGCTCACCTTAGGCCGGCACCATAGAGCATAGAGTAGCTATTAGAGTATCTCTAATTAAAAGAAAAAGTTCCTAATGCAATTAACTGTATTAGCAAAGCACATTTTATCTGCGTTAGGCCTCCTCTGTGTTATGTATATACGGCAATGTGTTGTATATTGTGGATGTGTAGATAAATGTCCAGCATTGGCTGGACAGTAAAGCTATTCTATATGCAGCAGCCAATCAAAACGGTGATTATCCACATATTGTCGCTGTCCAATGAAAAACATGTATCTCCAAAATAGAAACTTTACAAGAGGAGGAAAAAACCTCTGAACTTTAAATTGAAGTCAATGTACAAATATCTGAATCCAGGTCATTCAGAGCGTTTCTATTGGTCCATGTATTCAGAAATCTTCACACAGTGAACAGAAGCAGCTACAGGGTTCAAATTAAAAATGAAGGAAACTAAAATAGAGATGGATGGTTTTCTTGCCTGGACAGCAGTGATATATTCCTGAAGGAAGTCTGTTATTAATTGTTCATTCTTACGTATAAAAAAAGAGGCAGGAAATGGTCCCATAAAATAAAATGTGACTGTTCTGGCAAGTGGTCTTGTGGGACATGGGCTCTGTAATGTAGGCTGGCTGGGTGGAGTAGAGTTAGAAGGTACTCAGACCAGGAATGAGATCAGGTACTGAAAGACCACACATGGAGAATGTAAGTGACACATTTACATAGAAATCTCTCTCTCTCTTTCTGTCTGTCTCTCTCTCTCTCTCTCTCTCTCTCTCTCTTTCTGTCTGTCTCTCTCTTTCTCTCTCTCTCTGTCTCGCTCTCTCTCTTTCTGTCTGTCTCTCTCTCTCTCACTCTTTCTGTCTCTCTCTCTTTCTGTCTGTCTCTCTCTTTCTGTCTGTCTCTCTCTTTCTGTCTCACTCTCTTTCTGTCGCTCTCTCTCTTTCTGTCTCACTCTCTTTCTCTCTCTCTTTCTGTCTGTCTCTTTCTTTCTGTCTGTCTCTCTCTTTCTGTCTCACTCTCTTTCTCACTCTTTTTTTCTCTCTCACTCTCTGTCTCTCTCTCTTTCTGTCTCACTCTTTCTCTCTCTCTCTCTCTCTCTCTCTCTCTCTCATACAGGTGAGGCTGAAACTGTCTAGTGAATACCAAATCAGCACCACACACACACACACACAGCATGCCCAGATAGCAGCAGCTCAGTGCTGAAGTCAGCTCGGCTCCCTCACCCTCGTGGCTGACCAGCTGTACGTCACATTTCACGCCCGTCAGTTCCAGCGCCGCTAACACCTTCACGCAGTGCGGGTTCCCTTCGCTGACAAACAGTTTCATTTGGCCCCTTCTTCGCGTCTCTCCGTGATCGGAATGGAGGTGTGGATCTGACAGCTCTGTCCCTTTCTCTCCCGAAAACACAGCGCATTCAACTCAGCCGGCTTTCCAACCTCTTCACGCTGATGCAACTGCGCACCAACCCGAGACGGGGCGAGTTGTAGTTTCTGAACATCGAAAATAGCCCGCAAGTCTACGGCAGAGAGCCGCCGGCGGGACTACAATACCCAGAAACCACGTCCGGTGTCGTAAAGACGTCCCTGCGCGTGCGTTGACCTTATTGGTCGCTGGGTTTGTTGACGCGCTAAGCCTCCCTGCGCGAGTTTAATAAAGATGAATAATTGAGATTATGCGCGGTTACATGTTTACGCTGTGCGGCCGGGGAGTATATTAAATGCGCGGTTCTTTCACCCTGTTGCGTTCACTTGTTCTTTAATACAGCAGAAAAAGTTTTAAGTGAGAAATCGCGCTCTCCTCCATGTTAAACGTCCCGCCGGCTGCGTTCCAATCTGCATGCTAGTGTGCTCAGTAGATGGAGCTCATTAGAGAAAGGCTGCCTACTCTGCTGCCTTCGAGCCCTACGCGGAAGTCGCGCTCCGTGCTCACGCAGTACGACGTGGTTTTGTTTGGAAACACCATGAAAATCCTGGATAAAAAGGTTTGTTTGTTTACTACTTTAGTTTAAGCATATTTAGCATTTTTGTAGAATTTGAGCTTGAGGTTTTATCCGAAGCATCCTTTTGTAGTTACATTTATTTTTGTTTCATTTATAATTAAATCATGTAGTTATTATTAAATTATCCATATAATAATTTATAAAACAATATAAAATTATTATATAAAACATAATTTATACATATAATCAATAGTATGTAATTTAATTTTAGACTTTACAGTATTTTTAGAGTGTTCATGCGTTGCTACCAAATTACTAAAATACGACCAAAATACATATAATTCATATTTCATTTTTGTTAAGTTTTTTTGCATATTTTGCATGCTGTATTGACACGCCCCTGTCTCAGAAAGTAAGTCAGGTAACTTAAACCCAAGGTCTAAACCTGTCCTGTCCTGAAAGTTATGTGTTATGTTATGGGCCTCCCTGGTGAATCCTGCTTAAGTAAATCTAACAACCCCGATAGACAGGCTTTCGTTCCTAAAACACCTTTAAAATCACCAGTCTGTCAAAAATTGCCTGCGTTCATGTTAGGCTCAACACACGCAACAGATGCAAGGGGATATGGCCGCCTTCAAGTCCATCAGAATGACCGTATGTATACAGTGAGTGCACACAAGTGGCAACCTGTCGCAATTACAAGTGGGACACCTGCTCATTCATTGTTGCTCTTGTTGGAGAAACTGTCTCTACTCTCCAAAAAAAGGCTTTCTACAAGATGTTACAGCATTGCAGTGAGGATTTGATTGCATTCTGCCACCAGAGCATCAGTGAGGTCAGGATGTTGGATCATCACCACCCCACCTCATCCCCAAAAATATTGAATGGCACACCACCACCATCATCATTCCAGAGAACACAGTCCCCCTGCTTCACAGCTCAATGCTTGGGGGCTTTGCAGCCCCCTCTAGCCCACGCCTGGCATTAGGCAGAGATGGTGCCAGTAGGTTGATGTTTGTCTACTCCAGATAGTCCTATTCTATTGGCAGTGCTTCTCTACAGGGTGTCAGCAATGGGTGCAACTGGTAGGGGTGTCCACAAACATCTGGACATATAGTGTGTGTGTATACACAGCCTACAGTGTATACAGTTAGTTTTTGGCCAAACTAAAACCACTTAGAGGCAGTAAGTGTCCTTGCTAGTGCGCTACTTCTTTGTCCCAGAGAACGTGTGTGCGCCGATGGGAACACAGCCAGTTAGTGAGCGTCTCCCCCCCCTCCCCCCTTGTCACGTGACAGGGGACTAACAGGTTCTCGCTCGGGGCAGAGTGGCAGAGCGCGCCGCTGCTGCATCGGTGAGTTGGAGGAGGCATAAAACGCTGTGCTGATTTTATGGCATTTGGAATAAACAGGCGCCTGAAGCAACGGGTGAGTTAACACACAAACTTGGTTATTTAGATTAGCTCTTTTACAGATTTACAGACTCCTGCGCCTTCATTTTTACATATAGTAGCATGCATAATATACCAAATTACATGCATATACCATAAACCATGATATAGAGTGTGTAAAATGTGTATTTACATTAATGAGAGTAAAACACAGGAGAGGGTGTGTGAGTTTCTTGCAGTTATTTACTCACTAATTGAAAGACTTTTACTTATTACATGTGGTACGTATATATATATATATATATATATATATATACATACAGAACAAGGTGTAAAGAAAATGAAGCCAGTGGACAGTTTGAAAGAAAAGTGAGCTTTAGCTCCTGAAGGGGTCTCACTGGGGTTCAGCAGCAGTTTACAGTATTTTCTGTGCCAGTCTCCACAGGCTGCTTTGTTTTTAGCCTACTTACTTGCCTCCTGCAGACTCTGTGTTCTCAGGGGTGCTGGGAAATGTTTGCAAAGTCTTATCTGCCTTTTCTCTAAGGCCTGCTTTAACATAGATCTGGGCGATACTGATAAAAATGCAATATGCATATTTTCATTATATTCCCAACTATATCACATTATTAGATCATACCTCATTTGCATTAGTAAAGTTTATGAGCCCATCAAGAAGGGCTGCTACTCCTTGCTTATAAAACGTCTTACAGAAACTGGTGCAGCTTATCAGCTTCTCATAAAATCACCTTAAACCTGTTTATTATACTGTTTATCGGATGTTTATAGATTTCAGAAATCAGGCTGAATCATCCAGCGTGTGATATACGCTACACTCAGCTGTCCGTTCCTGTGTGCGATGGGTAACGTGCACAAAACATGGACTAGATGACCTTAGAGACCCTGCTGGTTCAGAGGCCGTATGTCATACCATGGATTATTGATCAGTTCACTTGCTAAACGCATGTATTACTAACAACATTTATTTAATATTAAAACCTCTCTGTGACACTTTCTGACACTTCTATCTCTGTAGATTAACAACCCACAAGCGCACGAGGGGCTAGTGTGGCCGGCGTGTCAGCTTGAATTTACTTGTATCTCTCAGACAAAAAAAAAATAGTGCACAATTGGGCCATTGAGCGCTGAGGGACAGTGTTTGTGTTTGTGTGTGAGAGTGTGTGTCCGCATGGTGATTGCGTGAGCTGGACAGAGCGAGAGGAAGACGGGACAGAGGGGCAAGTGGGCAGGGCAGCCCACATGAAGGGGGTAATCTAGCGTAGACGAGCACAGCTCTAGGTCACATTTAGGGCCTGGGTGGTAAAGTACCGGAGGCAAGTGCAGGTTTATGTAAGAGCAGTGGAGTCTGTAATATTGCATAATCTCTGCATAAGTCTGCGAATGAAATGCCCTCTGTCAGCCAGGAGCAGGAACAGGGCGAGATGGCAGGAGAAACACTATAACATGTGAAATATGTCACAGTATTTACTTATTTCTGAAGTTGTGAGGCAACACGTACACCAGTAAAACACTCGTGCTACATTTTGAAAGGCCGTGAAACAAGGGCGACACTGTTTTTGTCTTAATTACTTCCAAAATAAGTGTTAAAAAGTAACAGCCGGATTTCCTCTAAAGATCAGCACACAAAAATGTAGTGGCAGAAGAGAACAGCGTAGTGGTCTGGCTTCTGATTGGCTGCCTGTTGGGAATCTAAGCAGTTATACTGAAGAACGTGTGAAAGAACATGCCAATGGATGGTGTGGTGTAGCAGGTAACACCTTGAGCTGGGCAATATGACGATATTTCATCGTATTGTGATTATTTTTTTTTTGCTGTGATACACAGCATGCTTCTCTAAGCACATAGAGGATATTGTCAGTGCCTAATAATTACTGATCAGCTGCAGGTTTCATTATGAACAGTGTAATTAGACTGGTTTATTTAGATGAAGAGCAGCAGATGTTGAATAAAAATCACTGTATTCAGTACAGGAGAGGATCTGAGTAGTAGTTTATAAGAATCTGTTGCTACTGATGTTGTTAGTCTGTGATTACATGTATCATGATTAATATTGTGTATCGTGAACAATGTCTTTCACTATCGCAATATAGTATATTTACCAACACCTATAATTAAATAATATCTATCAATATCATTCGAGCTTCAGCTGCCCCCTCATGGACAGCTGTACACGTGCATTTGCTGACAGCCCGAAGTGAAAGAAGCATGTGGACTGAGGCGGTAGATTAAGCAATAGAGTAAGAGAGGGAGTGTGTTATTGAAATTACAGCTGTACCTCGAGTGTTGCTTTGGAAAATAAATAAATTAACAATAAATAAATTGAACGCAGCATTTGATATGTTTGAACGTTAGTGCTTCCTTCCGCCGAATTATAGCTAGTTCCTTAATAAGCAGCTTGTTTCTCCGTCACAGTAACGACCTCCACTCTCTCACTGAACAGCCTGCTGTTCCTTCTCCAGCTCCTAACACAGACCAGCTAATTAACCTCTTCATTCATGTTTTCTTTAGCTCTGGGTGTTTACGTTACTTCCGGGTTATGTATATGATTTATAGCAATGGTGATCAATGGAGTGATACAGTGTTGGAGCACTTCTCAACCAATCAGCCTGCGTGGCCAGAACTAACTGTTATATTAATAGTAATGTTACAGGATTTTACACAAACATAACTCAATATGCAGGGTTACACTGTGTTACACTGCAGCTCCACCAGAGTTATGTAGCGCAGTAGCATTCTTCTTGTTACAGTCATTTGTTTTTCATACTTTAAGATAAAATTGTTACCTTAAAAATGTTGGGTTAAATCAACCAAAGTCAGTCAATAAAAAATAATGTCTGTAAAATGATCAAATAAATAAATACAATAATAGTATTAATAATAATAATAGTAGTTGTTGTCCGAGTATCCACATAGATTGTCTGTTGTATCTAAGCTAGCACAGTATTTCAGTCTGTCTGATGATTTAATACTAGAAGACAAGATTGTATTGGTCATCTTTAAAACCTTCTGCTTTGTAGGTTTTAATCAGTTCTTTTAATCAGTTCTGTGTTGTTGAGTAGTTTCAGTAAAGTATCATGACTTGCCAGGTTGTTTGGTCAGTTCAAACACACGTATCTGCCAATGGCTTCTGGTTCCATCTATTTGCATGTCGGGCATGTCTTTCCCTACCTTCTTTCCCCTTGTTTTACCTACCATCACTGTGTTGTCTTTCCTCTAACTTGAGTAAGCTCTTTACAAAGGGGCTACAAATGGTTAAATGGTTAAAGATTCTTAGTTTGATGGTTCTTCATTTGCCTAAGTCTTTCTAAAACGTCCTAACAAAACGTCTACTTCTACGTCTACAGATTTGTCACATAAACTGAAGATTAGTTCGCAGCTCTGCTCTTAATGACGATGGATCCCATTGTCCTCATAAGTCCCCCTAACATTGCCGAACGTCTGAATCTTTGGGAAAAGAAGAAATTTATGCTTAAGAACGGTTGGTAAATAAGGCACATGGTTCTTTAAGGACACAAAATTGGTTCTTTTATGGCATCGCTCAAAGAACCATTTGCAGCACCTTTATTTTAAAGCAGCATTATGTGAGAATTGGGCCGATTCTCTGAGTCTGCGTTCTTGTCTGTACTTGTGTTTCTGTGGACTTGTGAAACGTCATCAGCTGCAGGCCAAGCACTGCTCCATTCAAAAGTTCATATACAGCCAAGTACAGATGTGTACGGATGCATCAGGACGTGGCTTGTGTGGACTTGGCACAGCCAAATACCCCCCAAAATGGGATGCGCACCACACTGCTGTTTCAATTGCATGATTAAAGTACGGCATCCTTCAGTTCTCACATGAAACACACCAGGGGACTGAGTCGAAGTTGGCAAGTCAGTACTACCAAGTACACCTGTCCGCACTTGGCGTGCTTTGTATTGAGAAGAATCCCCCTTGGTGTTTTATGCTCCTAGGCTCCCCCTACAGTTCAGAAGTGGAAGTCGTGCTTTGAGCCACCCCTAAAGGATTTTTGAGAGATACAGAACCATCACTGAGACGGAAAGAAGCCTGTGGATTGAGTTAGTAGAGTCCTATTACAGGATTTTACACAAATATAACTCGGATTGCATTACGCAGTTTTCGTGAGAGTTTTCGTGTGCCAAGCCGTGGCAGTAGCAGTGACAGAGATGCTATTCTCCCTATTACAGTCAGTAGAGTATCGCAATGATTTGGATGATGAGGCTAAATGCTTCACAATGTTGCCTTAAGATGGTAAAATAAGGAGGAACATCAGCAAATGGAGAAAGTATGTATGGAAATTCTCTCTGCAATGCAGTCATATTCAGATACCATGATTTTAATGGAAGTATCCAGCACTGATCAGGACAGAGCCAGGCCTCTCAGCCCTGAGCGTCAGGATAGTAGTGTGGGTCATTATGGGGAAACAAGGATGTGGTCAACATTGTTTCAGAATCATAAGACAACTCACTCAGCTTTAATCATGGTGCTCTGTCTTTACTGACACGGCACTCACAGTTTCAGTTTGACTCTCTTGAGGCTCTCTGAGCCGTGGGCACACGCTGAGTTTTCGAACATCCGCCCGCTTTCTCTAAAACGGTTAAAGTGGAGCAAGTGTGCGTCTCCGAGCAGACCTGCGTCTGTCAGGAGCATGTGATATTGTGGTGAGTACACTACTGACCCTACAAGAAGGAACAGAGAGACACACACACACATACACATACACACACATGCTCACACGCACACTGACATACAGTCACACACCACGCTGTAATGTGTTTATGAATTTTCAAGTGACCTTTCACACACTCACAGGGTCACATTACGACTATATATGTGTGTGTGTGGGTGGGGGGGGGGGAGGGTTGTTCTTAAACATTTTAAAGAACCAAATCGTACAGATTTAGTTATACAGCCACAGGGACTAGACATTGTAAGTTGTACATTTATATATATAAAAGCAGACGCTTTTATGCAGAGCAAAAAATATGTCCAGATGTTTGTGGACACCCCTTCTAATAAATGCTTTCAGCTACTTTAAGTTGCACCCATTGCTGATGTGACACAGATGTGCAAATGCTTATCTAGTCCCTGTAAAGAAGTATTGCTAATAGAATAGGACTTTCTAGAGCAGATAAGCATGAGCTTGTTGACATCATGCCTAATGCCAGGCGTGGGCTAGAGGTGTATAAAAGCACCCCCAGAACTGAGCTGTGGAGCCGTGGAAGGACAGTGTTCTCTGGAATGATGGATGGTGCTCCATCCAGTACATTTGGGATGAGTTGGTTAGTTGAGGATGAGGTGAAGTGGTTATCATCTAACATCCTGACCTCACTAATGCTTATGTCACTGAATGCAATCAAATCCGCACAGCTATGCTCCTCCAAAACCTAGTTGTAAGCCTTCTTCCCTGGACAATAGAGACAGTTCCTCCAACAGAAACAAAATAAAGCCTGATTTTTCTTTCTCTCTCTCTCTCTCTCTCTCTCTCTCTCACTCTCTGGATCAATGTGGCTGCTGATCTGCTGCCGTAAGCTCAGTGTGAGCACTCAGCCTCATCTCTGTGTTCAAAGGCCTGTAATGGAAAAATCACACTGACACGTGCTCCCATCACTCCAGTACAAAGACACACACACACACACACACACCCCATACGGGGCATAATCAAGCTGTGCAACTCATTCATGCACTGTGGACCTTCGTAAAGCCTTTCCTCAAACAAAGTCTTTGAAAGCCTGGAAGGAATACTCCAGCGTTTTCCAAACTATTGTCTGTCTGACTCACTTACTCAAAGCTCACTGTCAGTTGAAGCCCGCTGTCCTCTTTAACACCTATAAATGGGTTTATGAAGATGAATGGGTTTCTGTGATGGGTTTCTGTATTATTATGATATTATTAAGTGCAAGGAAATTATTACCTTAGCCCTTGGCTACATATATAGGTGGGGCAGATTTAGGGTCACAAATTTATGAAATATTTGAAGATATGGACATGTGATGTTCATGTGATCAGTTCTGGAAGATGAAGGTAATATTATTAAACACATACAACTAAAAAAAATATTTATAAAATACAATTAATATCACTTGTATTGTGAGGACCCACACATTTACTACTACTTACAATGCCTAAAATTAGAATCAGGTGCAGCACATCAGCTGCAGATGTTTAGAACATGGTTAGAGAGGATTCTGGATCAGCCTGTCTTGTTTAAACCTCAGGTATTTAGGGTGTGTCCCAATTGCATACTAATTACTAATACTAGCTTTATAGTTTTTGAGGATGACGTGTTTAGTACAGATAAAAGTATCCAGGTTAGGCATACTCAATTATCCACAATGTGAACTAGGCCCAAGCAGTCAGTTTTTAAGTGTGGTTACAGTGAACACTGTTATCCCACAATGCAATGAAAAAATTGAAAGGGAGGAGCTGCTAACATATCAAACAATTATTAGAAAAAATGGTGGGTAATGATGCAAGTGCAGCAGCAATGGCAGCTGGAGAACTAGCAGTGACGTATGTTGGCATAGCAACACTTTCATCATCATTTCCTGTTAATAGAAACAGGTTATTACATTACTATTGTGTGAACTAACCTGTAGTATAGTATTATAACCTTATAGTATTAGTGTGTATTATGAAATTGGGACGCAGCCTTTAGTTTGCCATTGATTGTTAAAGTGAATAGAGAAGATCAACATGGCCAGATCCAAAGAGCTCCCTGAGGCCTTCAGAAAGACGTTGTGGATGCAGAGGAGTCTGGGAAAGTTCCACTAAAAATCAGCATTAGAGAGGTCAATCATCCTAGCAAGTTGAGCCCAAAAGCATGCAGGCTGTTGTACTAATGAATGTTGGCATGTTCTAACTTTTTCCTCAAAATGAAAATTGCATTTCTATTTTTATTTTTATGAATGTAAGACATTTCTGCAGTTGTTTGTGTTTAGGTACATTACCTCCATCTCTCAGTGTTGTTCACGCGAAGATCAAATCTCCACATGTTTAAATATTTTATAAAAAGATAAAAGACTTAATGGGTGTCCTCATTTTTTTCACATGACTGTAGATGAGGTTGAAAAAGGCTTGAGCTTCTGTAAGATGCACAATACTACCCTGCTGCTGCTTATCTATACTGCCTCAGAGCGGAGCGGAGCAGAACATGCAAAGTAGAGAGCAAACACCTGATTTGTGTATTACGATGTGGACCTGCTGCCATAAAGGGTGAGGATGAGCTCTGCTGCAGTCCGAGCCATAAAGCATAAAGAGTAGAAGTCATTGTAGAGGATCAGCAGCAGATCAGTGTAGCACTCTTTGCATAATGACATTAGGCCTTTACCGAGCTCTGTTCACTCTTATAGCAGGAGAGTCCTGCAGCTGATCTGTGGACAGCGTACTGGTTCTGTCGATGCGTGATTGAACATCTGTCTCTCTGCTCTGGTGCTTTAGTTTGGCTCTTCTCCCTCCTACGTTTTCAGTTACCATGCCGAGAGTCTGGACTGACCAATAGAAATGCTTCGGAGCTTTTAGTGCCTTGCTGATTGGCTGTTTGCCGGAGAGGGAACGATATTGCTCTGTGTGATGCAAAGATTGTTGCATTTGTACACTCCCTGGAGCGAGGTGCTGTCTGAGAAATTAGATGGAGGTTTTTTTGTTTTTTTTTTGGGGAGGGTACGTCTCCACTCTGAAGTGGTTTCAGATCAGTTTATGAGTGATCCTCGATCCACACACACACACACACACACACACACACACACACAAACTAAACACTCCTACAGGGACACAGGGAGAGAGTTGACGGTATGCGTTTACTAATTTAGGAGAAGAGTAGTTTTAGGTCACTGTGCAGCAATTCGTTATCATTTATTGGAGTGGTGAGTGAATTGATTGGCCTCTTTTGGAGCCACAGTGGCTACACATGCGTCGCGTTGGCTCTGTATTGTATATGTGTGTGTGTGTGTGTTATTGCTTAGGGCTTGCACAATAATGCAATAAACTACAACTACAACAATAAATAAATGCCTCATAATGCAAATGACTTGAGCTCAGTGCTCTTCAGTAGAGGTGGGTGATACGGCATAAATGCAGTATCACAATATGTCTGATACATTAGATTTAGGGCTGCACAATATTGGAAAAAAGTGACGTTGTGATATTTTGCTGCAATATATATTGTGATATTAACAAAATAAGGAATTTCCACCAGATTTCACCAAAAGACAACGATCCAACGGTCATGATATTAGTAATGCACTGGGTGTATCAAACAAACAAACAAAAAAGAATGACTGCTGGCATATTTAAAATACTATAAAAATCTGCATATATACATATGAGTACATATTATTTTTATTCAGTGTTCAAACACTGCTCTCCACTAAATCAATTAACATGACAATAATCACAGTATTGTTAATATAATGCAGTATAATATATATATATATATATATATATATATATATATATATATATATAGTATTATATAATGTAATTTATCACAATAATGAGAAATGTCACCATATTGCCCAGCCCTGCTCTCTAGAATTAATAGTACCCTTGATAAATACACCTGGTCTTTTACACCTGGTCTAGTGACTAGTATCTGGATTTTATCCTGTTAAGATTTTAGCCACATGTATTTAAAAAGGTAAAGGTGCACGTATTTGTCACTGTACACTGTACAGCGAAATGTGTCCTCCGCATTTAACCCATCTGGTAGTGAACACACACTCACACACACACATGTGTTAGGGGCAGTGAGTGCACACACACACCCAGAACGGTGGGCAGCCAACTCCAGCGCCCTGGTACACCTGGTAGTCACACTAAAACTGATCGCTGTTTGGGATGGAATATGCAAATCGCTCACCACATGACAATTATTACTGGTGTTTGGGTCGGACTGGAAGGGGTTTTGTTTGTGCAATGTGTCTTGGAGAGACGGCTGTGTTCACACTGCTTGTGTGAACATGTGGCTCAAATGTGTCTCAGGCCTCCTCCTGAAGTGGTTTGAGTAATGGGCTTTGTATCTGGTCTTGGGTGAGCTTACGCTTGCATTTTTGTGTTATCCTTATAGATATAATCCTGATATTCAAGACTCATGAAGTAACCAGGTGTAAACAGGGTAAAAATTTTGAAAAAGTTTGTTAGTTTATAACATATTTAATTATTTAATAATTTAATTTAGATTTCACTCATATTGTTACTGTGAGATCAGGTTGATAAACATAGACATAAATAAGGTACTGTTTTGACCCATTTTACCTGATCTTTACCAGGGGTGCCGATAGCTCTCTAGGTCCCTGAAATGATTAGACGTGACTGGTTTGGGAAAACCCACTAATTTCCAACACGTCTCATATACTGTACGCTATCTATCAAAGCCAAAGGTGTGTAGACATCTGCTCCTTCACAGTTTCATCTGTTCTTAAGAGTATATATAGGCTGGTGTTGGTTCTCCATTCCTGCAGTAACAGCCTCTACTTATCTGGGAAGGCCTTAGACAAGACCAGTGGTTCTCAAACCGGCCCTCAGTGCCTCCCAGTTGGGTCATGTTTTTGCTCTGTTCCAGCTACCAACACACCTGTACCAGTATTCTTAAGTTGGTTTAGGTGTATTGTGAGCTCAGATAGAGCAAAAACATGGACAGTCTTGGGGAACACTACACTAGATGTTGGAACATTGATGTAAGGGTTTGATTGCTTTCAGCCACAAGAGCATCAGTGAGATTAGGTACTGTTGCTGAATGGTCAGTTCTGCTCATTTAGTCCAGAGAATGCAGCTCCACTGCTCAGCGGCCTAGTGGTGGGGGGTGGCTTTATAGCCCTCTGGCTGATGCTTGGCTATGCACGGGACTGTTTAGTCTGCATGGACTTTACACCAGTGTCATTCCCTCTGACAGTAATACTGAGAATGTGTCCTGCACTCACGCACGTCTTCATAATTCCTGCTATGCTTTCACATCAGTCACAGGCCTTCATTATCTCACTCTATCTGACCAGTTACTGTACTGCTTTCTTGTTATCTGTTGTGCTGTCTGGTGTAGACCAGAGGAGGACGGTTTCTACTTTTGAGTCTTGGGAAATCGAACTGAAATTAAATTCAGTGTCTCATGCTCATGGCCACTGGCTTTTCTATTGAGGTTATAGAAGCTGTGTATGGGGACACTCCTTAAATTAGCTGAATTCAGCCATTAGTAAAATTGTCTGGATACAATGTGTTTTGCAGAAGTGCTTTAAATAAGTGAAGCCTGTCTGCCTTTCTTACAGCAGCATTTTGTGAGAATTCCCCCTATAGTCAGGAAGTGTATTTTTGCCTTACCCCCCCCCCCCCGAAGGACAAGTTACATGCATTTCTGGACAAGCTGAGAGCTAAAAAAGCATGTGGACTGACACAGTAGGGTAGTATTACAGGACGTTACACAAATGTGACACAGGTTACACATTTCAGGTTACACAGCATTTCAAAGTTCTGCCCGTTTCACCAAAGTCCCATAGTGCAGTCAGCAGCATGCTGAGCCCGACGGTGCCCTGATAGAGACGCTATTCTTTATGTGACATGTCAAAAACTTTAAACAATAGCAAAACCAAATTTTAGAAATTATTGTTTAATTGTGCATGTGTGTGTGTGTGTGTGTGTGTGTGTGTGTGTTTCCCCAGTGTTACCTTAACCTTCACTCCAACAATAAGCGACTATGTGTTCAGAAAAGCAGCCTGGTGATTGCACATCAGCTTTAACTCAGTTGTTAGAGGAATGAGAGGCAGCTATTTGATGTGTGTGTCCTATGACAGCAAAGGAGCGTGGATCAATGGCTGAATCACTGAGGCGAGCTGACCAACCGAGCTTGACACTGTAATAGAGGATGAGGTAGAGTGGATATGTGTGTGTGTGTGTGTGTGTGTGTATGTGTGTGTATGCTGGTGCAAAGTATTTTGCAGTTTAAACTCTCCTCTAAATCTGATCTGAATGGAGGAGCTGTGGCTCAAGGCTGATCCAGGATCAGTCCGCAGGGATTAGGAGTGAGATATGGAGATATGGAGTCACATACACACACATTTTCAGCCCCTATACACACACTCTCAACCCGAAAGTTTAGGGATTAGGCCTGTTTTTTTCATGAGCTGTGAGAACCTATTTCCCCATTAGCTAGTTAATATTTTAATATGGAGCTTATGCCATTCCTCACATTGTTTCCCATCTGGGAAATATTGGATACAGATATATAGACTGTGCTAGGCTTGCATCATCCTCATCATGATCATCTCTCTCCTTTCCTCTCTCTCTCCCTCTCTCTCTGATCTTTGTGCCCTTCATTGTTGGCACAGGCTGGGTGTACAGCAGCTTCTATCCACTCTACAGGGACAAGTGTGTTTCTGGCACCACATGAGCTTATGAGTGTGTGTGTGTGTGTGTATGTGGGGGTGTGTACACGAGCTGCAAATAGCCTGCTGATGTCTGTATGTATTGGTTTGCATATGGCCCTAGACCAAGGTAGGAAAGGTGCTTTTTGCAGGGGATGCACAGAGATTTAGAGGCTTTTTACACACTGTGTTAAATCAGCGTATTAATTAGCTGTTTAATCATACTTTACAAATAATGCAGCATAAACATGTACAAAAATATGTGGTAATGACAGAATTTCAACACATTTAGTTTGAATTAGTCGAATCAGGTGAGACTTTATTTTAATTAAATCTCAAATTAGACATTTCAAAATGACTTATTCACTATGCATTACGTTTTTTTCATGATTATCTTTATTATTTAGGTAATTGGAGAACTCTTATGTGTTAATCACTGATAACTGCATAATCTGTTGCAGTCATAATAATGTAATAATGCACAATAAGCACTTTGTTACCACCCTGTAATGGAAAGCATTGCACTTAAATTATCACATAAATTTGTTAGTCACATTTTATTAGTGTGTAATTGACAGTACTGTCATTCATGTCAATTCTAAACAGTGCTCGATTAATAAGAGTTAATAATAATCACTAATACATCAATACATATTCTGTATTCCAAAGGGAGGTTCTACTCAACACTAATTAGAAACTAAAAAGCCCAAATATTGTGAAGAATATTCCAGAGTTATATTAAGCATTTATCTGTTAAAAGTGTCCAGAATACACTCCTGACATGGTTGAGGGGTAGAAAACGCATGCTAATATCAGAAGCAGTTATTAATTTAAAGAATAGCTAGATTGGGCGTGTGATTTGCTGATATGTCAAGACAAGTGTATTAATTTTACTGCATTCATTATTCTATAGATACACTGTGTGCTCAGAAGTTTGTAGACACATGTTTATCCAATGTTTCTTCTAAAATCAAGGAGACCCCTTTTGGTGTGCTAATTGCCTCTAATATTTTAGAAACGTTTACACACCAGATATTAGAACATTGCTTGTGGCTGATTGCATTCAGCCACAAGAGTATTAGTGAGATCAGGTACTGATGTTGAATGATCCATTCTGGATCAGAAATGCCCAAAGGTATTGGATGGAGCTCCATCACACCAGAGACTGTAGTTCCACTGCTCCACAGCCCTGTGCTGGGGGCTTTGTACCCTTCTTATGTATCGCTATTGAAAGGTCTGTAGGTACATCAGGTACAACGCATTGGGTATCAGCATGGACCCACAATTCCTGTACAGGTGTATTCCTATTGTATAGATTCTTTTTAATGGAAAACTGGTGGTGATGAACGCTCTGAGATTGAACCAATCCAATCCAATCATCGCTTCCAGCAGTATCTCGTATAATGTAGTTCTGGAAGGATGAGTGTGTTCATGCTGTCAGATCAAGATCAGCTGACATAGTACTGTGGCTATTTTATTGGTGATAACACTTTGCGTTTATCAGGGCTGTGTACATCATGCTGTTTGTTCGTATTTTTCCTATTCTAACACTCCTGGTCCAGAATATGTTAATAAGTGTTAATAAGTGAAGGAGATAAATCAGACTTTCTAGATGGGGGGAAGCATAAGGACTGGGATTGAAAAATATTGTATTAGTGCAATACTGGTATTCATTATAAATTATATTTAGAATGAATGTTTGTCACACAAATCTTTTTGACATCTGGCAGTTGTTTTTTACATTGTGTCATAAATCCAATGATGAATAGACCAATATAAATTGTTTTTACCTTGAACAGTTAAACATGGTGGAATTCTGCTCTCTATCAGAAAATCCTGAAAAATAACCTAAAGCTCAAGTGCAGTTGGGTTAGGCAGCAGGACAATGATTCGAAGCACAAAATTAAGCCTCTGAGTAAATAAAAAAAGAACAAAATTAAGGTTTTGTAGTGGCAAAGTTCTGACTTAAATTCTGTTGAGATGCTGCAGCAAGATTGTAATTAGACAGTTTATGCTTAAAAAACTCTCCAGTGAAGAAGAAACCCACCAAATTAAACAATTCAGCAGAGAAAAGCGGACCAGAATTCCTTCACTGCGATGTTAAAGAATCATTGCAAGGTATTGATTGATACATTTTTGATTGCAGTTTTTGCCAGTTTTTGGGAAGGGGGGTTCTTTTTATTACAGGGTGATATAAGCTTTGAATGAGTCGTTATAATTTAGCACATTGATTAATCATTTAAAAGCTGCGTTGTATGTGTAGTCATGTTGTCTTTATCTTATAGTAAAATCTCTGACGAATTAAAATAGGGGGCATATTTTACCCTGAATATGTGTTGTAATGGGGAAGAAATGTATATGGAGAAAAGGAGCAGCAACCTAGCCTCTGTCTGTTGGACTTTTGGTGATGTTAAACATGCGGTTTCCTGTTTTCTCCACTCGTCCTCACTGCACCTCTCTACTTCCTGTAGAGACAGAGAAACTGAGTGAAGCGCAAGGCAAACTCAACTGACTGAGAAGCAAAAGTATCAAAACATGGTCAGTTTTTTTTTAAGATGATAATATTATTTCTCATGCATCTTTGATGAGTAGTAAGGCTTTAAGGCAGTAAGGCCACATATGCACATATGTAGTAACATACACACACACTTTCACACTCACCTACACTCAGGCTCACTGGGCTTGAAGAGGAATTCTGCACAATTCGGTCATTGAGATGTAAACAAAGAAGTTCAGAGTGGGGTTGGTGTGAAACAGTTAATTGTAGAGAAACTTACAGACACTGATTTCCTAACAGTGGTGGTGACAGGAACCAGAGGTCACATTGTCTACAGTGCGGGCACAACCATTTCAGTCACGAAAATGGCATGTAGTCATGTAGTGTTGATGATGGTGAAATAGTATATATAATAATTCTGAAAATCTTTCTCTGGGGACTATTTTGCCTAAACGTCCTAAATGGAACCCTCCACCATTTCATTTTTCTTTAACCATTTAATTATGCATTTTGAAAATCACTATTATCAGAACACTTTCACCTTGGAAAGACTAATTCAGATTCAGATTCTACCTCAGTGGAACAGAAATGTATGGGCATCAAACCAGCCCTACCAGGCCCAAGCCCCCTTTTCTGACCTTCAGGCCACGGCTTCCCCAAAATGGGGTAAGATGATTGAAGATCATGTAGGTACAAATAAAACAAATGCAGTACAATTTCCCTTTAAAATGACTAATTCAGATTCTACCTCAATAGAACAGAAATGTATGGGCATCAAACCAGCAACCTACCAGGCCCAAGTCTATTTTTTAACCTTTAGGCCACTGCATCCCCGCTGATTTTGGGATCAGCCCAAAATTCCCATATTTAGTCAGTACAATTCCCCTTTAAAATGACAAATTCAGATTCTACCTCAGTGGGACATTTATGGGCAGCAACCTACCAGGCCCAAGCCCCCTTTTCTAACCTTTAGGCCATGGCTTTGGATTGGAATTAGTCCACAATTCCCATACATATATACATTCTCTTTAAATGGATTTTAATTCTGTTTTTTATGAGTACAGTTTCTCTTTAAAATGCCTAATTAATGGCATCAAAAACCGCAACCTACCAGGCCCATATCCATTTTTTTAACCTTTATGTTACTTTTCCCCCTAAAATGGATAGATGAATGGAAAACATGTGCCTGAGAAACACACTAAATGTACCCCTCCACTATTTTAGTTTACTTTATAACTATTTTATTGTTTTTTATATAAAAGCAGTACAGTTCCTATTTAAAATTACTAATGTAAAATGACTGCTGCGCCCAAACACCCTTTGCTAACCTTTAGGCCATGGTTTTACCCCAAACGTGGGGTAAGATGATTGATCATATGTAGGTATGTGAGTGTGTTGATGTTGTCAGATTAAGATAATGGTTAAATAGGTTTTCTTTGGACTATTTTACACATTTTCTTATTATGTACCCTTTCACCAATTTCACTAATTTACTTCACAACCCTTCAAATATTCAGACATTTCTGAATCAGTACAGTTCTCCGGTACAAAAGACTAATTCATATTCGACTGCTACCTTAGTGGAACAGACATCTGCTGAAATCCATTGTGTCTGTGTGTGTGTGTGTGTTTGTGTGTGCCTGTGCACGTGTGTGTTTTTATGGGCGAGTGTAATAGGAGTGCACGTGTGCTCCATATGCTGATAGGCAGGGTTTTAACCAAGCATCACTCAACCGCACCGCTCTGCAGTGAGGATTATCAAAGCTCCCCCACCCTTCCTCCACACACACATACACACACACTAAAGCACAAACAGACATACAGCAGGCTAGCAGACAGCTCCGTGGTTTTATTTACCCTTAGTATACCAAGCTGTTCTGACATGAACCCGCCTGCTATATAGAGAAGTGCAGTTCTACCTTAATTAACTCTTCTCTTAAATCTAGTTCTTTAGGATACACACTATGTGACGTCATTCATACAGACATAAACTAAAATTACGCTATTATATTAAAAACATTTACAAATCATATACAGGCAGTGTATATTAAGATGTATTGATCTGAGAATTTCAATTTATTGTTTTTTTTTTTTGTTTACCAGTTTTTAGCAGTTTGATCTAAATGAAAAAAATCTAAATGCCTGTTGTTAGTTTTTTTTTTGTTTCTGTAGAAAAACAGTTTGTATCATTGCATTTTATGAAATTGGTATATTGTTACACCCTTACACAAGAAAAAGGGTTCTTCGTGTTTTCTTTGGTAAATGCCATGGTTCTATACAGAATTAGGACAATTCAAAGACATCTTTGGATGCTTAAATAGTTCTTTGCCTGGTTCTACACCGGTAGAAAAACATAGATGGTAGATACCTATAGCACTTAATATTGTAATAATTTCCCAATATTCTAATAACATCAAGATGTGTGATACGTAAAATCTAATAATGTAGTAATTTCAGAATTTAAACATTATTGTTATACAAGTTTTTACCAATAACGTAATACCTTATTATATTATTGGGTATTTATTCAATCTTTGTGGTTGATCATTAGTTATACCGTATTAGATTATTGAAAATGTATTAAATTCTCAAATTGTGAATTTGTATACATCCACAGTTTATGACATTATTACTAAATTATTTCATTATTATTAAATTATTGCAATATTAAGTTCTGTAATGTAAGGCTGGGTATTCTACCGTAAATTAAAGCTTTAAGGAAAGTTCTACGAAGACTCTAATGCTCTAATCACTTTTACCTGGACCAGTCACCAGCTTCCACCTGTCTTTAAAATACCTTTGCCTACACGCCTATTCCACAGCTCTCCGATGCTGATGTTTTGTATTTTTCCCCTCCATTCTCCCCGCTGCCATCAGTTGGTTCCTGCCTGGTTGCCCAGAGGGTTGGCTCTGCCTCTGCCTTCTCATACAGCAGAATTTGTGACGGTTCAGATGTTGCAAGACCTGGGTCGACACCGGGGCCTAACTTACAAAGCATTGTCCCATCCAGTTGTTGATACATTGTCATATTAAAGGTTTTCCTTTCATACACTTGTCTCTGAAGTCTTCTGGTAGAAATATTGACATATTAAAAACATTAAATATATTTTATTCAAGATAAAAATGACCATATTTGTGATATTGCACCTGCTCCACAGGTTACCACCTGTGTGCGATTTAAATCCAAAAAAGGCTGTACACGGGTCATTTGTCTAGAAATGGATGGATGGCACAAATTACTTGGTAGAAACATCACAGTTAAAGGTGGCAGCATGACGACTTTATTTCACCCTCTCAAACAACATCATTCAGTGCTGAATGGATATTTACTAATATCCAGCATTCTGTTTTTTTGGTGTTACAAATAAATAGTGATACGTTAACATCATATTTCATCATGACAATATTGTATATTGCCATTTTTCATGAGCATATCGAGAAATTCTTTTTTTTGTAATACCGCCCATCCCTGCTACAGTGGTTCTTACGCTTTTTACTTACTTTACTTTTCTTACATTTCTGGTGGTACCTACTGCTCTCTCAAAAAATGTTCCTTTAGAGTTTCTTAGAACCACAATAAATGCTTAATTAATTATTTACCTGCTTAAGTGGTTCTTATCTATGGGAGACAACATCTTGGAGATGGTTCTTTACAGAACCTTTAAAAAGGGTTCCACTATTGTTGTGAGTCAAAGAACACTTTTACAGTACCATATAGTAATATAATGTTTCTCATTAGAGATGAACTTGTGAAGCTTCAGAGTTGCCGTAGAGACAGTTACGGCCCAGTTATTTTGCAGAGGAAAAAATGCATGGCTCTTTTTTTCTTTGTTGTGCGGATGCGTTAAAATGGGGCTGACCAATCAGAGCTCCGTTGTCATGGTTGCAAACCAAACAAACACAAAAGCCTATATGATGAGCAGCAACATGCGACCATACAAAGGTGAAGGTTAAAGTAAATATATGGTGGAGCAGAGCTGAAAGGCTGGGGAATGACAGTGAGAACTTCACAGCCACTTCATGAACCCTTATTATTATTATTATTATTATTATTATTATTATTATTAAGCTTGTCAAATGTTTTGAACGATTTTTGTATGTTTGGGTACCTTGGTTATGTGTTTATTAGATTTCCGTAGTGAAACAAATACACAATTACTGTTTATTAGCGGGATTTGACATAAAATAGCTAAACAGTAAAATCTAAAATGTGACATATTCCAATGTGCTATATTTTATCTTTAGTTCCCCAGTATATTAAATACAATACATTAACAGACATGTACCATGTTTACCGTCTCCCTCTTGGAGAAGTGCGAAACTTATTGCAGTTCAGACATCCCTTGTTGAAGGTTCTCTGATATGCTCTACTCTACTTTCTCTCTCTCTTTACACATGTTCTTTCTCAGATACCCCTCTCTCCTGATGTCTTTCTTCATAGACTGATAGACAGACATTGCAGACTTTGACATTTTCAGACTGGCAGTGTCTGATGATGTTGATGTAGATGTGCCTGATTTGACGGAGATAAAAACAAACATTCATGTGACATTTAGATGTGCACTCGTCTTCCTAAGTATCGGTGCTGTTCCTTGAAAAACAAAACACATTAGTTGACTAATAGTGTAAGTAAGGCCGATAATGTAGGTGTTATCAGCCTTACCCCAGTTTCCTCAGCTTGTCTGTAAGATATCCTGTTAGCCAGGTAAACAAATCTAGCTAGCAAGCGTATGAGCAGATTGTACTTTTTGACTCATCTGTGTAACTAGATATCTATATCTAGAGTTCATTATCATTGTTTGTAAAAGCTCAAAAATTGAATCAATAGTTCAGTCAGTGAGTCATTTAGGACCATTGACTCTTCTTGACCAACTCACTGAGCAGTCCATCCATGTTAAAGTTAAGAGCAGCCTTCATCAGTCCTGAGCCTACAGTAGAATAACTGCTGTAGCACTACAGTGACCCCTCACTGCTGAAAACATGTTAATGTAAGTATGTAATTGACAAAGAGCTGGATGTTCTAGTCAAAAAGAAGTACACAGTGTGCTACTTATGTAATGTTACCACAGAGGTCTACCTCTTCGCTTTTCTCTCCGTTCTTGGTTTTACTCAGAAGACGGATCTCAAAGAGAGGTCAGGACAGAACCCACCCGTTATAAAAATACTTTACTGAGCAATCAACGGTTTACTTATGTTACAATGAACTTGTGCTTTACATTAAATGTTAAGGTTCATTTATTAATATGCTTGTAAAAAAATATTTGCAGCTGACAGTGTATTAGTAACATGATAATTGCATTTATGCTGAAGTAGCATCTTTAGCATTTATTTAGCATAGTATTACAATAATTATATTGTATGTATTTCTTGTGTTGACTACTTGTGCGATCACTGACTAATGTTAACATCCAAACAACATAATTTACATCTTTTTCCTTTGTGTTTTTGTTTGTTGTAGCAATTGCCCATTTCTAACAGACCTGAAGATTACTAGTAGCATCACTGACCGTTGTTTAACTGGGTGAATCAGTTTCCTGGAGTTGCACCCTGGGAAATGTGGTTACTCCAGTTTTATTTACTCTAAAGGCAGAAAGTTGGAGGGTAACGTAAGCTGGAATAAATACCACGTTACTAAATTCCTGTTGGAGCATCCATGTGATGGAACACGTTCTTGAAGACTTCCGATTTTGAAGCTTCTAGGTGGTCGAAAAGTTTAATCAGGGATCCTGGATGTCACTCCCTGCTCTCATTGTAAACAAAATGAAAAGCCACATGTTTACAATCGTGTAAATGTATTTGGCTCTCAGTCCATGTTCAGTGGGCCAACAGTCATTTCTGCTTCTCTAGGCTAATCTGGACCACTTCATGTTTAAATCCCTGTTGCTTTTCTGTGATCTATAGTTGTCTGCTGTTTCAAATAATTGCATTTGGTGGGATCAGTCATTTTTTCAGGCCAGCAGTTCCTGGAGAATTCCAGTGCAGTTGCGACAATGCTCGTCATCCTGTGCATGTGTGTGGATTTAATGGTATGTGGTATGTGCTAATGTTTCTTTCTATCCTGTGTTTCAGAGCATGGCACAGTGGACATCGCCCAGTCTCCAGACCCTACCTTGTAGTGCCAGCTGCTGCCGTGGCGACGCCCCCTCCACCTGCTGCCACTGAGAGTCATGCTGTCGAGCAGCTGGCGGCGGGGCACGGCCGGACCCACCTGCAGCCTCCCGGCAGGCAGGGGGTCTGTGTCAGGCGGCACGGTGGTGCTGGAGGCACAGTATGACTACTCGTACCGCGGGGCGGACGGGCGGGTTGTCTCCATACATGAGGGCGAACGATTTCTCCTGCTGAGGAAGACCAACGCTGACTGGTGGCAGGCACGGCGGCTTGGAGTGAACATAAAGAGCAAGCCACTGTATGTCCCCGCCACATATGTCATTGAGGTGCCGATAGCCACGCTACAAACACCGCAGAACAGCAGCCATCCAGTAGCCTCACCTCAACGACTGGTGGCACGAGCGTCACTCACACCGTGCTCTCAGACACAGTGCTCAGGTATAGTCTTTGTGTGTATGTGTGTGCGTTGCTTGTTTGTGGGTTGTGGGGTCCCATTTTTAAAAGCTTTAGCACATCTCAATAGTCACTTCCCTGGTAATCCACGGATATGGGGGTGGAATTTGTTTCATTATTTATTTACTGCTGACCCCATTCCCATTCAGCTCTGTATTTTGGACCTTCAATCAGATCAAGCTTGGTGGCACAGGCTGTCCAGTCATCATGCCACAGAATAGAGACATTCCATTAGACCTATCACACACTAAGGTGTATTACTCAGTAACTACAGGTACTGTAGAAACCGGTGGGGCTATTCCTTGGTATTAGTTTGTAATAACACTTTCAGCCCACCAGCAGATTAACCAGCATTGCAGTTATTGCTGCTACGTTGGGTGTAAGCAGAGGCAATCACTTTTTCAGGACTGTGTTTTAAATATTTTTTCTTGATAACTATATAAAATGTCAATCATATTATTCTGTTCATTTTCTCTCTGGGTTCCTTTCATTCATTCTACTCAGGAATTCAGATGGGGGTAATGGGGGAAGTCTGTGAACAAATTTTTTACAAGCTGTTAGTTAGGAGTTATTGGGAAATCTTGCCTTGTCAAAAATCTTGCTGGATTAATGGTATTCAGAAATATATAGTAGCTGTTACTGTACTGTTTTATTAAACTCACTCTAATGCAGCAATACGCAGTGAAAGATCTATGAAGCACAATAAAAAATGACAAAATTTTAAAGGAAATTCAAAAATTAATGGTAATTGTCAAGCAAAATCCTAGCTAACTATGTTGTCCTACATGTTTCCTTCTGGTAGGCTTGAAGTATTTTACCCAACCATAAATTAGGAAATGTCCTATTTTCGAACATTTGATGTTTTGAACATAATGCAACAATCAGCTTTAATTCTACTGATTCATCAAAGTCGTCCACTGATCAGTCTTTCCACAACATACAGCGCATCCTAAAAATGCAGGGATATTCTGTTTCACCTTAAATGATGCTTGTATTGAAATGACTCTGTGGGTGGACCATTACAGGTAGTCAGAACTTACTTGCGAAGGGGTTCAGTAGAGTAAAGTAACTGATCTGACAGTTTATCCGTTTTGTACAAGAAAAACGTCTGTAGAACTTGAACAAATAGCTGTTTTTCAAAAATAAAGCCTGCTGAAGCGCTCTGCAGCGGCAACTCTGTATGTGTGAATGACCAATGCCCGCAAGCAGCAGCAGACACACTGTTATAGATGCTCATGCCATGCCGACACAGCATGTGTGAAACCAGCCTGAGTCTTTATCTACAGGATCAGAAAGCATCACTGTTCTCTAAAAATGAAATGCTATCTGAAATGAGGCTTTGTTAGGAACCTCTCACAAGCCCTTCATATCTGTACCTGTCTTTTAGACATACACAGATGTGCAAATGCACACGTACAGCTTGCCTGGTCCCTGTAGAGTAGTATTGCCAATAGAATAGGACTCTCTGAAGCAAATAAACCTTAGCCCTGTTGGCCACATGCCTAATGCCAGGTGTAAGCTAGAGGGTATAAAGCCCCCACATCACTGAGCTGTGGAGCTGTGGAACTGTGTTCTCTGGATTGATGGGGCTCCATCCAACACTTTTGTGATGAGATGGGGTAGTCATCATCCACTATCCTGACCTTGCTAACGCTTTCCTGGACAGTAGAGACAGTTACTCCAGCAGTATGCAGTGGTGGCTCAGCGGTTAGAACGCCGGGCTATCGATATCAGGGTTGTGGGTTTGATTCCCGGGCTTGGCAAGCTGCCACTGTTGGGCCCTTGAGCAAGGCCCTTTACCCTCTCTACTCCCCGGGTGCTGGAGTTGGCTGCCCACCGCTCTGGGTGTGTGTGTGTACTCACTGCCCCTAACACATGTGTGTGTGTGAGTGTGTGGTCACTACCACAGATGGGTTAAATGCGGAGGACACATTTCGCTGTACAGTGTACAGTGACAAATACGTGCACCTTTACCTTTTTAATACCTACAATAAATGAGCAGGTGTCCCAATAATTTGGTCCGTATAGTGTGTTCGAGTTTATGTGTTGCCATAATCTTCTGTCACTGAACACTGTTAAGGTATATGATCCTTGAGAATCCTTGAGATCCTTGAGGTTCTTCCATAGTTTCAAACTAAAGAATATCCAAAAATCCTCAAGGATTGTATACTTTTAACAGTGTACACTATATGGACAAAAGTATTCGGACATCTACTCATTTGATCTTTCTTCCAAAATCAAGGGTATTAATAAGAGTGTATCCTGCTTTTGTTGAAGTAACTGTCTCTACTGTCCGGGAAGAGCATTAGCAAGGTCAGGATGTTGAATGATCACCACCCCACCTCATCTCCAACTCCCCAACTCATCCCAAAAGTAGTGGAGTATCGAGCAAAACAGAGCTGCTGTACATTCCGGGAACTGCTGGACTTCACAATGACCTTACCATCTCCTTTGAGAACTCACTGGTCACTCCATCTACTAGAGCACAAAGCCTTGGTGTAGTCATGGATGATTAGTAATCGCTCTCAAGTCGCAAATCTAACTCGGTCATGCAGATTTCTCCTGTACAACATTCAGAGAATTCGACCATTCCTCTCTAGAGAGGCTGCCCAGGTGCTGGTTCAGTCTCTTGTTACTTTAAGACTTGATTACTGCAACTCTCTTCTGGCTGGTCAACCTTTAGACACCATCAGGCCCCTGCAACCTATCCAGAATGCATCGTCTTTAACGTTTCTAAATTCAGCCATGTTACTCCACTGCTGCGTTCTCTTCACTGGCTTCCTTTAGCTGCCCGCATCAGATTCAAAACCCTGACACTGGCCTACAAAGCCAAGAACGGACCAGCCCCTCCGTACTTGGTGGCAATGGGCAATGGTCAATGGTCTGCACCAAGAGCCCTTTGAGCTTCAAGTACTGCTCGGCTCGGCTTGACCTGCCATCCCTTAAGATCCACGGAAGACAAGCCTCAAAGGCTTTTTTTTGTCCTGGCACCGAAATGGTAGGACGAACTTCCCCGAACAGCAGAGTCACTCGCTCTCTTCAAACGCAGACTGAAGACCCCACCTCTATTATGGCCTCCTTATTGACTTGTGTTTAGTAGTGTCTAAGCTTAAAGGTATCTTTGAATTTTAGCGTCTGCTAAATGGCGTAAATGTAAATGTAAATTATTCCAGAGAACACAGTTCCACTGCTTTATACCCCTCTAGCCCACGACTGGCATTAGGCATGTGGCCAATAGGTTCATGTTTGTTTGCTTCAGAGAGTTCCTTAAGAATCTTCTAATCTTCTAGGGTCCATGTTACTTCTGGGTCCATGTCAGAATCAGCCTTTTTTAGTAAATAATGTGTAAACAAGATTTGCCAACTTTGGCCAACATAGGGCCCAACCGACATGTTTTTTTTTTGTCTGGTGCGTTACCAAAACATATAGTGTATTAGTCTAGATACTGTTTTGTATCACAAAAGCTCCATAGGTCTCCATTTAATGTGAACTCTCTTGGGGGCATCTTCTATTGTCTGACCAAATGAGAAAACTAGTTTAACAGGAAGTGCCTCATATTGTGTTCCCCAGGTGCACAACTATGTAAAGTATGTATCTGTGTCGCAACACAGAAGAGGATAATGGTTAAGGATAGCTTGTGCTATAGAAGTTCATGCCTTTCATATCTTAACTACACATTGTTCATCTGTGTAGCTGTGCCTCAAACAAATGCTGTATTGGCTCTCTAGTAGCAATGGGGGCGGTACCTTTCAGACAATACAAGGACTGAACAAGACATGTATGGACACTGACCCCTAGCATTGTAACTCGTTGTCTCTCCTCTTTCCTCCACCAGTGCCCTCTAAAGCATTCTGTCGTTCTATGGAAGACCTAAACAGAAACAGTGCCTTCACAAGCAAGCGCATGGGACGAGGCTCAGCAGGTGCTCATTTCCCTACGCTACCCCTGTCCACCTCCTCTGCCTCGCCGTCACGTCAACTCACAGTTCCTGGCGGGTCGCTGGGGTCAGGTGGCCTGATCTCACGCAGCCAAAGCTCCAGCAACCTACCCCAGAACCCGTATGAAGAAGCCCACAGCAGCAGGACAGGTCCAGGCAGCCCCACCAGGTCCTACAGCCAGTGGGACATGGCAAGCAGCACACGGCGGCACACTGATGGACACATCCAGGTAGAACACACAAAAAACTTATTTAAGAAGGATTACCTGAGCAGTATTTACCTTAAAAAAACAACACACCAGGCTCTGATTTGCTCAGCAGAATAAGACGTTGACACTGGCCCGAGGATTGCAAGTTCGAATCCCGGGACCTGCTGCTTCTCAATCAGCAGCCGGAACCAGAGGGAGCAATTGTCCATGCTCTCTCTGGGTGGGTAGATGGCGCTCGCTCTCCTCAGCACTCCCATTGTGATGCTGGCTGGCACAGGCATCTGCTAGCTGAAGTATTGGTGCACTCCTGCCTAGTAATGGTGCATTTTAAAAAGAGGCTGACTTAACATGTATGTTTCTCCTCACCCTCACCTGTTGGGAGCATTGCAAGTGATAGGGAGAGTCCTAGTGAGTGGGAGGGTCAATTGGTTCAGCTAAAATTGGTAAAATAAAATTGAAATAAATAAAAATTGATGTGTGATGATATAATTGGTCATTTTATGCAAGAAACTTAGTGCTGTCTTTATTGTTGAAAGCACTGTGATAGTTTCTGAAATAGCATGTGAAATAGCAAGTTATTAAGGCAAACAAACAAAAGTCAAAATAACAACAAACTGTCAAAATAAAAGTCACTAATACAAATAAACAAACAGATTGTCAAAATAAGTCACTAGTACAAATGAAGCAGTAACACAGAATACTAAGCTAAAATGACTGTCTCAAATTTCTCTCTTTTTTTTCTTTTTTTGCTGATCTGAAAAAATGATCTGTGATTCCAAAACCGCGAAGTGATCCAAACAGTGAGCTTTTTCATCAGTTTCACCACCAATTGATACTGATATGCCATCTATAGAGTTGATATAGTAAAAGCTAAGATTTGGTTCCACTTCTCCTAAATACTCTTTAGGCATTGCATGGATTCGATCAGTTCTACCACCAGCACATCTTTAACTTAATGAAGTATTGATTTGCTGATCCAGGCATTGGATGTAGTCACACACCAAACCACAGTCCATCGTATTATAGCCTATTCGTATTCATACTAATGTTGGTCTTCTTCTGAGCAGAAAAATGCTTACTGTGCAGATAAATAGCTATAGATGTAATTTGTCCAGGAGACCTTTACACAGTACTTTACACACACACACACACACACACACACACATACGCAGATACAGTATATACAAATGTCAAGGAAAATGCTAAATCACTGCCTCAGGACCGCATTGTAATTATCAGGCTGATAATAATTAACAATCATTCAATCTCTCTCTCTCTCTCTCTCTCACTCTCTCTCTCTCTCTCTCTCTCTCACTCTCTCTCTCTCTTTCTCTCTCTCTCTCTCTGCCTCCTTCTCATGCACTCATGACTCTAAACTAAGTAATCAGGGATTACGGCTACATTTAGGTCACAAGCTCCTCATTTCCCACCATGCAGTTTACGTAACACACATAAACACAAAACGCACACTCACATACTCCAAAGCTCTTCATCCTTACCAAGCAGTCTCCATAACATCCACATTACGCACACACACACAAACACACACACACACACACACACACACACACACACACACGCACACAGAGGTTTGTTTTCATGTTAGAATGTGGGACCATTTTTATATATTCAAACTATAAATATTTATATGTATATATTTATATATAGTGTGTCATTCAAAACCCGCAAAATGTCCAAAATATTATTCAAAATATCATTATTATTATTATTATTTTGGAGCATTTCTATCGGTCTGTTCCAGTGTGTGAGTGTTGGTCTTAACATTAGCCTTAGCTTTCTGGCCATGCTGCCGAGACGTCACCCATTCGCTCCGCTCCCCAAGGCACCCAGGGCTGCTGGCAATGAATCCTGCTCTCTATCCCTTAATAAACCCCGGATGTGCACCTCTAACTGGTCCATCATAGTGCTGACTAGCTGGCACCCATCACACACACAGTCACTATCATTATCACTATGGTGGAAAAGGGTTTAAAGTAAACATGCCACACCCTAAACAAGCAAACAACCCAGCAGCAGCCATAATTATGCAGGTACTCAACGCTCTCGGCTGATTTAGGAACTTACAAACTTTGTTGCAGGGGCAAACAGCTACTCTGCTTTCTATAAACAAAGACCAGTGAACTAAAAACGCAGTCTGAAAGCTGTTAATATGTGTAAAAAGCAATACATAAACTGAAGAGACAAAAGAGACATAAGCACTAGAAAGCTGAGAATAGCGCTGAAGCTGAGAATAGCGCTGAAGCTGAGAATAGCGCTGAAGCTTCATTAGTGATAAATGTGTAATCTGGAAAGTAAAGTGTAAGCTAAACTGTGTGTTTGACAAAAAGTCTGTTTGCAGGGTCTATAAAGGTTTGCATCTATGGCTGCAGACCAAAGTAAATGGCACACCACAAGTCTCATGTAAGGCTCACACGGATATGCCATGGTCATTATATCCATATGTTTAGGTCTGATGGTTTCCCAACATAACATAATTATATTAATATATGAGAGGGCAGTGCTAGCTTAGCGGTTAGAGCTCTGGGCAATTGATGACAGGGTTGTGGGTTCGATACCCGGTCTCTGCAAGGTGCCACTGATGGGTCCATGAACAGGGCCCTTCACCCTTTCTGCTCCCCGGGCGCTGGAGTTGGCTGCCCACCACTCTGGGTGTGTGTGCTCACTGCCCCTAGTTCACTAGTTTTGTGTGCTTATTACCACAGATAAGTAAAATGCGGAGAACCCATTTTGCTCTACTGTTCTGCACCTTTACTTTTACCTTAATTAGTGTTTATCTTAGTACCTTACACCCCCCCCCCAACTCCTCAACTCATCCCAAAAGTATTGAATGGAGCACCATCCATCATCCCAGAGAACACAGTTCCACTGCTCCACTGGTCAATGTTGAGGGGCTTTATACCCGTCTAGAGTAGACAAGTGTGTGTGTGTGTGTGTATTTGTGTCTGTGTCAACAATGGGTGAAACTTAAAGTAGCTGAATGCACTCAATAGGAGGGGTGTCCACAAACATTTGGACATAGCGCTCCTCTGTATTCAGAAGATATATTACCCAGCACTGTTCCACAGCTCAGTGCTGGGGGGCTTTTACTGGCATGGTGCCAATAGGTTAATGTTTATCTGCTGCAGAGAGTCCTATTCTATTGGCAGTACTTCTCTACATGGACTAGACAAGCTGTGTGTGTGTGCATTTGCACATATGTGTCAGCAGTGGTTGCAACTCAAAGTAGCTCAACGCATTCATTTGGACATTTATTGAATGTATATCTGTAACTTCTCATTTGTAAAGAAAAATGTCCTAAAACGTGTCCTAAAATGTTAAATCACTTTACAGGGTCAGTCTTACAGGGTCAGTCTTACAGGGTCAGTCTTGTTTATCTCTGATTTTAGTGCCAAATCAAAGCATTTTTGGACAGAAAGTATATGAAATCACACACACACACATGCACGCACACATGCAGATGCATCAGTGTATCCAGTGGAGCCTCAGTCACACCATGAGCCTCTGAAGTTTTTAATGCGCCCTCTATTTTTAATGAACTCTTTATACAGACCCATAAATACTCCTCGCTAAAATCTTGAAGCAGTCTGAGTCAGAAATAGCTCCACTCTGATCCAGCACATAGCCTCGGAGGTCTGCTCTGCTGCGTGGACATACGCCGATTGCCCACCCATATGCTCATCTTTCCCAAACTCTGGTTTAACCTTTGGCTAATTCTGGCACTATCCACACACACACACACACACACACACACACTCAGCTTAAGCTAAGGTCATATTTCTTCTAAAATGCCTGAAGGGAAGTGATGTAATTTCTGTCCCAGGCTGATACCACATGCTGCACTTTACTTCAGCTGTATTCAGAAATGACATTAGAGTGTGTGGGCTGTGTGTGTGTATCAAGGCAAGCAAACCGTTAGTTGGAACAGTTTATGTCTGTGTGTTAAGCAGTGGTGACTGTTCAGTAAAAGCACACACACACACACACACAAACACACACACACACACACACACACACACACACACACACACAAAGAACAGAAACAACATCAGTTGAACCACAACAGTTTCCCCTCTTCAACAGAACCTGAGGTGACTTCGTGAGCAACAGATCTACAGCCACCAACCCTGCGTACTGAAGCTCAGTATAAACTGAAGGGTTCTGATAGAACGAGTGCTCTGATACAGTATAGAGGAACAGACTCTAATAGAATATAGTATAGCATCAATATTAGAAGTACAGTAGACGCAGTGGATATTATATAAAACAAAAAAATGTGGAAGATTTACATTTCAGCAGGTCTGAAATGTAATGTGGAACAAATGCAAATTATTACATATAAAAATATTCATCATAACCAATATCAGACTATCATCTTCCTGGGAATTCCATGAATTTATCTTGAGATGAAGGCACCTGGCTGATGCTCTTCTTCAGAGTGGCTTACATGTTGAGTCATGTTACACAGGTCGGCGAATGCAGCTTTAGTAGTCTTCCTCATGCATCCTTCCTCAGGCGCAGTGGTGTGGATTCGAACCCCAGTCTGCCATGGAGAAGGAAGCCAAATCTAAGAATGTGCTTTGATACTTATGTACAACAAAAGTCTTCTCTTTACTCATCCCATATTAGAAAGCAGGGGTCAAAGTGCAGGGTCAGCCATCGTTCCAATAGCCTTCTGACTTGCCTCCATGTGATCTTTAGATGAACAGATGGGCAGCAGTGTTCTTTTTTGAAGAACTGCGGCTTTCTAGTTGCAGCCTTGCCATGCACGCCATTGTTGTTCAGTGTTCTTCTGATGGTGGACTTATGAACGATAACATTAGCCAGTGTGAGAGCGGCCTTTAGTTGCTCAGAAGGCACCATGGGTTTCTTTGTGCTGTCACAGGCTTGTACACGTCTGATTGTGGAATGGTGGAGTAGAGATGGTTTTGTAACCTTTTCCAGTCTGATGAGCATCTACAACTCTTCTTCAGAGGTCTTTAGAAATCTCCTTTGTCAGACCTTGGTAGATTCCTGTTCTTTAAAAAAAACACAGATTAATACTGGCTCATTTTCCTTAGTAAATAAATCACCAAGTCTAATGCTTTTGTCTTATTTGTTCGATTAGTTTGACAATCTGATAAAGTTTTCTTTATGCTGAAATATAGAAAATACACAATTTCCCAAACAACACTCAACTTCAGAGTATACAGTGTATATTATTTTAAGCTAAAAAGAGATGTTTCCTCTGTAAGTGTATACCAGGTTTGGTTCAGTCTCATAGTGTGGAAGTGTAATAAAATGAAGCATAACAATATATATATATCTTTTTTATTTATTGGTGTAGTGGTGGCTCAGAGCAGTAGGTGACAGGGTTGTGGATTCGACACCCGGACTCGGGAAGCTATCACTGCTGGGCCCTTAACCACCTCTGCTTCCCAGGTGCCGCAGTGATGGCTGCCCACTGTTACGGGCACATGTTCACTGTGTTCACTGTGTTCACTTTGTGTGTGTGTTTGCTTACAAGTGTGTATGTATCTGTTCACTGCATGTATGGGTTAAGGGCGGAGGCCAAATTCTGTCTGTGTCCAACACAAATGGTAAATATGGGTGTCTTTGTCTTTGTCAGAGGATCTGTGGAGGACCAGAATCTGCAGATCTATGATTGTGTGTTGTAACATAAACAGTCAGCGAGGTACACAGCCTCTCTTTCTCTCTCTCTCTCTCTCTTTATTTCACTTCACAGTGTGTTGCAGCATTTGTAGAGGGTGTATTGGATGATTCTTATGAAGCTTAGTAAAAAGAGCATCACAATAATCCATTGTAACAAATGCCAGGAAGTGGTTAACTTCTCCTGCTTCTGCTAATGTCAGCAAAACCGCCATCTGCTGGTGATTGTTAGAACTACACCTCATTCACACGTGCAGACAGGCTGTGGGTCAGCACTGGTGCTGAGTTATGTAATCCAATTCAGGCTGCATGAGCTCACCCTGACTTACCTGGCCCTGTCCCTTTCCCTATACACACCCAACACACTGAAGACTGAGGGTGCCTAAAGGAGTTTAAACTGAGTGCATTTCAGTGGAGGCTTTTATCTGCAGTCTAACTTTAGTGCTGGAGGTGACATCCGCCCCTCTGCGAGTTTTTATTTTTCTTTCTGCATTATACGCAAGTTTTTTCCTGTGTGCAGCCTCTAAAAGGCTTTAATGGCTGTCTCTTTCTCTCTGTCTGCCTCTATTTTTCCTTTTGGCCATTAGATCTCTCTCTCTCAATCTCTTGGTTCCTTCTCTTTCTGCGTATCTGCATCTTTAAAATTGAACTGATTTCCGTTCACCAGCTGTAGCTTGGAGCTGCCTGTTAACCTATTATAGCCTACATAGTACACAGTACAGAGTTTCATACTTGGGATCCTTTTGTTTCTTTTATTTTGCATAGATTTCTGTATGTTTAACATATTTAGGTTTGTATATTAGTGCTATTCAGCTGTAGAGTGAGTACCTGAGCCTCACCAAAAGCATTTCAATGCATGTACGTCCCGACATGTTGTGCAAATGACAAATAAAAAAACATGACTTGACTTGACAAAGGCAGTAACCTAACCCCAATCAAAGCTGTAAGCATAGGCCTCATACAAAACCATATTACAATCCATACAATGCATTATTTACCTTTTTTTATAAAGCATTTGAACCACAACAGTTTTTCCTCTACATCAGACTGTGAAGTGACTTCTGTGAGTAACAGATCTACAGCTGCTAATTCTGTGTACTGAAACTCACTATAAACTGAAGGGTTTTGATAAGGGAGTGCTCTGCTACTGTACAGGGGAATAGAATATAGGACAGCATCAGTAATAGAAGTAGAGAAGTAGAGGCAGTGTTACGGCCAAACCGGGAATGATTATCTGCTCAAGGTAAAGACAGCTGGACTCTATTTTATAAACTTTAGAAAAGGACGTCTAAGCTGTAAGTTGTGTAAAATTATTTTCTGCTGAACTTTAAACTAACAATTTTTTCTTGCCCTCCCTGCACCCAACTTTCCTCACAGGCCTACATCTCCCAAAGTTCATTGCCAGGACAGGAGCGAAGGCAGTGGCCGGAGCCTCCCAGTCCACTCCCGGGTCAGAAGCCCTTACAGACACTGCAGATGTGGGAGCAGTACAAAGACTTCTCCACTGGCCGCTGTTACTACGTCCACACTGTCACCAAGGAGCGCTCGTGGAAGCCACCACGCCGAGCTCGCCAGAGTGACCCTGGCCAAAACAAGCTAGCCAACCAGGTCAGTGGCATGTTGGAATTTTATATTAAAGGGAGTTCTTAATAATGATAAAATGGAAAATTCATTTCCAGCATCTGTCTTTTGTCCACTGAGTGAAAAAAAAAATTAATCTAATTTATTCAAATACAGTCATGTTAAAATCATGTAAAGTCATGTAAAGTTTGATCTTGAGGAAAAAGTTATAACACTGCCATTTTTATTACTACCTAAAATGCCTCAGGTGCCTCAGAATCAGGTGCAGCACATCAGCTGCAAATGATTAGAACATGTTTAGAAAGGATTTTGGAGTAACCTATTATTACTTTATCTGGTTTAAGTCTGGTTTGCTCTTCATGGTTGAAGTGAGTGGTTAAGATCACGATCATGGCCAGATTCAAAGAGCTCTCAGAGGCCTTCAGAAAAAAGGTGGTGGATGCAGATGAGTCTGGGAAGGGATTTAAGAAGAAATCAGTCATTCCACTGTCTGCACAGTAATGTACAAGTGGAGAACATTTAAACAACTGTCAGCATGGCAAGTTTAAATTTAAAGTTAAATGTCAAACTATAGCATCTACCATCAGAGAGACTCAACTAGTTGGAGGAAACACATGCTGTCTTGCTCGGATGTTATGTTACCCTGTGGGTACATATTACATATTATAACCAGATCAATTTATATCACACACCAACCACTAGGCCACTGACACCTTTAACCACTTCATCTCTGTCTCATCTCTCACTTTCTCTCTTTTACAGACCACACAAGTTGTCACACAGGTTGGGACGTTCCCACGGGACACTGGCCACCTGTCACTTCCCTTACACAACTCAGGAAGCAACTCGTTGCACAGGGTAAACCAGCTGTGTGGAGGTTTACAGTGTCTAAGTACAGTTACTAAGTGCCTGCTTGTGTTTGCACGCAGTTTAGCCCTGAGAACAAACATGATGGTGAGAAATGTAGCCATTACTCCTGACATTACCTGAATTTTAGACTAATGTAGCTATCAAGCTAGGTGGAGGTCTATAGCCCACCTATTCTGAGCTGCTAGGTAGTCTAAACAGACTCGCTTAAGTGGTGTAATAAGCTGTCAAGCTGTAAGAATTTGATTGCAATCAGCAACAAGAGCGTTAGTGAGGTCAGGATGCTGGATGTTCACCATCCCACCTCATCCCAACTTGCCAACTCATCCCAAAAGTATTAGATGGAGCACCAACCATCATTCCAGAGAACCCAGTTCCACTTCTCCACAGCTCAATGCAGGGGGGCTTTATGCTAGACAAGGACTAGACAAGCTGTGTGTCTGTGTGCATTTACCCATCTGTGTCAGCAGTGGGTGCAACTTAAAGTAGCTAGATTAATTCATTAGAAATATTGTCCACAAATATATGGACATATAGTGTTGCTCTAGTGGAAAACTCACACAATCACACAACTCCACAGTGCTGAGAGGTGGTAGGCTAGCATGTGCTTCTCCTGAGTCATGTGACAGTAGCTTACAGCTTCTTTTGGAACTGCCGCTAATGTCAATGCACAGCTGAACACGCTTGGAGGAGAATACTAACTCACAGCTCTGTTAAATCAGCTAACAGAAGCCCACACTGGCTAGGGAGCGGGACAGCCATTCTATCCACCCAGGCTGTGGCTGCGTTCTCAATGTGATGGAGTCTACACTGGAGACGGCTGCTTCACTCAGGAGCTAACCCAGTAGTTGTGACCCAGAACACTGCATCGAATGCTGTACCATGACCATAGATCAAGGTTCCTGCTTACCAAGGTTCTGTTTTACAATGAACTCAGAGGCCTAGCTTCTTCTCTCACTGAGTTATTTATATGCTTCAAAAATATACCATGTTCCGATCACCACACCAGTATTTGGAGAAGTGAATTTAATGGGAAATCCTTAAAGCTGTACTAATTTTTTCCAAGGCATAAAGGGCTGCAACAGTGAAATGCTAAAAGTGAAGTGCTAAATATACCACACAGTTAATGTGAAAAATTATGCTCTGAAGACCGTCACTGTCACACAAAAGCCTTGTTCCTCCAGAATGGCATCAAGAAGGAGAAAAGCTTCTTAACTTTCAATGGAAGTCAGTGTAAAAGGATTTTATTCCAAGTCATTTGGAGCATTTCTATTAGTCCATTTACATGGAAAACAACTGCCAGATTTACATGAAAGTAAATCTGGCAAAAAGTGAAAAATAGCAAAAATGGAGCTTTAAGTTTTTTTGCTGGACAGCAACAAAATATTCCAAGGCCAATATGTGGACAGCAGGGCTGGACATTGTTCAAATGGCATCAGTTTTTTCCAATCCAATAATAATAACAGTAATAATAATAATATTTTTTCCCCAAGATCATGCTTGCATTATTGTATTTTTCCTAATCTAACTTAATTATCATTTAATTATAAAGCTAGTCTGTGAGCTGAGCCTGCTTGTTTCACCTTAAAAAGCAGAAACATGAGGGGTCTCCAAGGCTGGCAGGATTGGGAAATGCTGACGTATGTCTAATCTGTGGTAAAATACCTAAATCTGTAAGTCTGGGATATGGCTGCTTTTCTCCTCCTCTTCCGAGATAGCTCGGTGTTGTTTGTGCAGGTGGTGTACAGCTGAAGGCTGTGCAGTTTTAGGTCCACGTAAGCCTGATAATGACATCCAAGAGATGAAGTGTAGGTTTGTCCCTGGCTGCCCTCTAACTGCTTCCTTTTATGAATGTGTGTGTGTGGGTTTGTGTGTGGATGTGCATTTGTGAGTGAAATGCTCTATGCAAGAACTGAGCTGATTAACAGAAGATTAAGTCATATTAGAAATGGAGCTATTACACAGAAAAGGACATACCAGTACAAAGCCGGGCTGTGTTTTCTGGATGACATTATCTCTGGACAATCCTTTACTTTCTAGCCAGACGTCTCTCGTTGACACACACACGTACACACACGCATGGAGTGGCAGCTTGCCCAAGCACAGAGGGTCTGCCTCATGGTGCAGATTAGAGCAGAAGGCAGAGCCAAATTAAAAAGGAGATTACGCCTGCCAGCTCCACTTATTTATTTATTTCCCTCAAATGGCTTTTTTGTTTAGCTAATCCTGCTAGTGCTAAGAGGGTAATGCCTGTTGATCTAATGCTGGGGGCCAGAACAGGTTCACATATATTGGTAACCGGATGCACGCACACACATACACACACACACACACACCAACATTGTTCAGTAAGTAGCCATATTATATTCAGGTTGCTCAGAAAAGCCTATTTAATGTCTGTGCAATATGGGTAACTGATCTTAACCCCTTAACAATGATGGACATCCACATCCAGAGGCCTGTTGTTTAGTATCTGTATGGAAAACAATGTCAAATGACTAAGGTGTGGAGTTACAGTGAATATTACATGCTTGGATCTGCTAGTGTGAGTCCTAAAGGTGATAATTAATAATAATTATGATAATAATAATAATATTAATAAAAATATTATTGTTATTATTATTATCAGCACTATTATTTTTGTAACTAGCTGTTTTTATTGTTTTTTATTATCTTATGTTGCGAAGCAATTTAAGCTTCATTATACAATAATAATAAAAAATATTATTATTATTTTATTGTTATTATAATAATAATAATTATTATTATATAATGCAGCTTAAATTGCTTTGCAACATAAGATAGTAGAAACAATAAAAACATCTTCAATATACAATATATATTATACAATATATATACATATATGTACATAAATATAAATATATATATATATATATTGTATATGTATATATATATATATATAAAGAAATAATAAATAAAAAAGAAAATTATAATAATATAGTATTTAGTAGTAATGAACTATTAAACACATTCTATCAATAAAATATATAATAAAAGATATAAGTAAAATTAAATTTTGATTTAAGGGCAATCTAAATAAAGACACTATATTGTCAGAAGTATTGGGACACCATTGGACTCTTTTGTTGTTTCTTCCTAATTCAAGGGCATTAAAACGTTTATCCTGCTTTTGTTGGAGTAACTGTCTCTACTGTCCAGGGAATAAGGCTTTCTACTATATTTTGGCGCATTGCCCCAACTCATTCCAAGCACCATCATTTCAGAGAACACTGCTCCACTGCTCCACAGCTCAGTGCTGGGAGGCTTAATACCCATCTAGCCCAGGCCTGACATAAGGCATAGTGGCAACAAGCCTCCAGAGAGGGCTATTTCATTGATAATGCTTCACCACTAGTACTAGACATGCTGTGTCACAGCAATGGGTGCAACCTAAAGTAGCTGAATGCATTAATTCGAAGGGGTGTCCAGGGCTCTGAGTGTTCCAGTGGACTAAGGTGTTGCTACTATGATCCGTGGATTGCTGGTTGGAATCCTGGGTCATGTTCCTTGCAATCAGCTGCCGGAATATGAGAGACCACAGTTGGCCTTGCTCTCTTAGGGGTGGCTTGATGGCACTTCCTCCCCACATCCCTTTTAGTGTCAGCAGTGCACATATGTGTCAGCAATGGGTGTAACTTAAAGTAGCTAAATGTGCTCATTAGAAGGGGTGTCCACAAACATTTGCACTTATAGTGTATATTTGTACTCGCTTTTTTAAAGCTGCTGATGTTTGGTCCATTGCAGCATTCTGAACTAGTAGGATTCTAGACATTGGTCTGTTTGCTGTGAACAGTGCTCTGCAGTAGTCTAGATGCAAGAAGACAAAAGCATGAATCGTTTTTTTTGTCTAGCAGCTTGAGAAAAGACCTGACTCATCTTGCATTTCTTAAATGTAAGAAAGCTGGTTTTGTACTTTTTGAAACATACTTAGTTTTTTTACAGAAGCATCCAGGGATTTTTTTCTGTTCTGGCATCGAAGTAGTGGAATGAACTTGCCCTGGATGTCCGAACTGAGCAGACTGAAGACCCTGCTCTTCCAGGAGTACTTGGGCAAAGAGTAGTGTGGCGTGTTGTGGTCTCCACACTGACTTTTGTATTTAGTAGAAATCTAAGCATAGAGGTATCTTTTAGATCCTAGCTGATACAAACTAGCTAAGGGTATTTTCTTAGTAAAGAGTGAAGCACTTTTGTAAGTCGCTCTGGAGAAGAGTGTCTGCTAAATACCTTAAATGTAAATGTGAATGTGATGTGTGTTTTTTCAGCAGGTCGTTATTGTAACATAGCAACAAGCTGCTTCTTAAGGAATTATAATTTAAGACATATGAAATGTTATGTTCACGGCTCAATTAATGTACGTTTAAAGCATTTGGCAGACACTCTTATCCAGAGCAATTTACAAAAGTTGTTTGCTTAAATGCGGCCAGAAGTCAGAATTTGTTTATTTCCTATTTTATTTATTTTCTAATTTGTTGTAAAAAAAGCAGAGGAGCACTCAAGGCCTTTGTCTCATGTCTGCTTCATCTATCTTTTATTCCTAAGTTCACTGCTTTGCACTTTTGGTTAGATACTAACTCCATTTCCATTGCCTGTACTTGTACCTAAAGCTTTTTGAGGCATTTTTGACCCTTTAGACATTTAATTCTACATTAATTGTCTAGAACGCAGCTACTGGATTATGCAGAAATTGTGAATTATCACTGGAATGCCCCTTTAATAGTGAGGGAGATTCTGGAGGTCAGAGAAGCTCAAACAATGAAACACTTCCTGTAGTGCTGAGAGAGTATAAGGCTGATTTTGCCACCTTCCTCCAAAAAATGAGGAAGCTCAGCTTTTCACCAGAAGAATGAGTGGCTGAATTGGGGCTGCGGTTCAGAGATGAGAACAACCTTTTAATGTGGGACACACATGTGTGGTAAGGTATGGGAAAAAGTGTGAGAGATATGAGCTTGTGTGTGAAAGTAGAAGACTCTCCCCTCTGGATTAAGCTGCAGGTTGCTGGACTGTAATCTGAGGTTAGATTGAGGAGCTATGCTGCTGTACGTTGGGTGTGATGTTTTAAGCAAAGAGGAAGAAACTCGCCTATGACTATTATTTCAGCTGACAGGAACTAACACATAGCTCGAGAAGGGCATGCTCAGTGAAGCGAAATGTAGAAACACAGCAGAACGCAGTCGTGTATCAGCACACTTTAGAGACAGCAGGCCTCCTGAAAGCTGATGGAAATATCATGCAGGTTTGTGACTTTGGGTTTTGAGAATTTCGTCTGTTGGAGAACTTTTGAGGAGCTTGAGTGAGGAGAATGCTGAAGAATACTGCCTTGTTTTTTGTCTCTGTTGCTGTTTAACGGTTAGTTTCAGTTTGGCTGTGCCTCTGTGGTGAGTGTGTCCACCTCAGCATCCTGTCACTGCTTGAAAGAGTGTGTATTTGCTTGAGTGCATATGTGTGTTTGTGTGTCACCTAAGATTTTCATACTCAAAACTTTCCCTCATTCTCTCTCTCTCTCTCTCTCTCTCTCCCTCTCTCTCTCTTACTCTCTCACAGCTCTCCCCTGACTTCATCTACAGTACCCAGAATGCAAATGCTTGGCAGCTGAGTCAGGTGAGGCAAATCATCTTCAAACACAAGGTCTGCTCTTTTGGTCATTGCTTGGTTATTGTTTGGCTGTGCGTACTCAGAAACCCTGAAGGGACTACTCTAAATGAGTCATTTTGCCAGTCCAGGCTGAATCTTCTCTTCCTGTGAAATAGGATGCTGATGGTAGCATTTTAGTGCTAGTGGCGAAACTCTAGGCTTTGATCTGTGCATATCCGACCCTAAATCAGAGGTTTCCATCTCTTCCCTGGGTTTTCCCAGTTGTAATCCAGACCATATGGACACCCGGTTGGGCTGATCTTCACTGCCACACTGCACACTTGGGGGTTCAGCCTCTCTGATAAGCTGCTTTGATCATTCCTACAGTGAATGAGTTTGTTCATGAAAATGAGAAGAAATGGAAAGAGAGAGACTGGACGTCAACCTGAACTGCACTGAGATATAGTAGAATGGTCATGGACGAGCACAGGGTCAGTGTGTAGTTACTCTTTCCTTTCTCGTTTAGACCATGCAGCGTGCAGCGTCATCGGACGGCCTCAGCTCCACCTCCTTCAATAGTGCCGATATCCAGCGCAGAAACTCTGCCTTAGTCGGGGGCGGGGATTACATCAGCCACTCCTACTCCAGTCCAATCTCATCAAATGGCAAGGTATTGCTGAACCACACACATACATGCTAACACACTCCATTGGGGACACCTGACTTTCATTTTTTCAAGTAATCTTTCATTTTCATTGTTATCTAAAAAAAGAACCGTATGTTTGGTTAAAACTGCTTAAAAGGATTCCTCTTGGAAATATTTCAGTGTATTCATTTCAGTAATTACTAATAATGAACCATATCTTTCATAACTGAGTAGTAACCCTAAAACTGAATGGCTTTTGAACAGCTGTTCACAAACACTTTGGACAGATTGTGCTGATTTGTATTACTGAGAGTAATAAAAAGTGAAGTACGGCAGAAGAAGTACCTCAGTTTTTGCAAAACAAAGTCTGCCAATATCTAATCAATATTTAATCAATATCTAATCAGCTTCGGGCTCTGAGTGGCTCAGCAGTCAAATGCACTACCATTATGGCCTGGAGGTCATGAGATTGAATCCTAAACCATGGCACTTTGCCATCAGTGGCCAGACAATTGGCTGCACAATTGTCTCTGCTCCCTCCGGGTGGGTAGACAGTGCTTTCTCCCCTCATCACTCTTAAAAGCAATGTTGCCTGGGACATGCGTCTATTAGCTGGTGCGGTGGATCTGGGGACCTAGTGCTTGGGCTGGGGAAGGCTATGCTATGCTGGGGACCTGAGTGTTTGGGCTGCCCGGCAATGTTAGTTTGAAAAGAGGTGTTGTTTGATTTTGCAGTTATCTGAGAAGACGTATGTTAAGTTCTTACCCTCTCTTAGTGTAGGGAGCATTAGTAGTGCTAGGGGGAGCTACGAATGGGTGGCAGTACCAAATTGGGATTTTTTAAAATTATTATTATTTAATATAGGAAGTTATTACCTATTTTAATATCATGAACTAAAAAAAACATTTTGAAAAGTAGGTGCGCCCAAACTTTCTGTACTTTCTTGAGTTGAGCCAGACTCTCAACAACAAAAAGACATATGAAGGCTATGCTGTTATGTTTTATTTATTTTCCAATATGTCAAATCAGCAAAATCCTTCCTAACTTCCTAAATTTTAATGGAAGTCAGTGTAAACTTTTGTAGTCGGATATGTATATTGTTTAGTTTCTCTAAAAACAACAGAGTTAATACAATCAATCCCTTCTGCTTTTAATCATGTACTTTTTATGTAATATGGAGTGGAGGGCAGGTGTGTCAAAGGCCCTGTTTACACCTGATCATTTCTTGCATCTTTATTAGCAGGGTAGTATCTGGATTAGACCAAGCCACCAAAAAATGCAAATGTGAACACACCCAAGACATTAGAGAACCAAAACCCCTCCCAGTACAACCAAAACACCAGTAATAATCCAAGCGAATTTGCATATTCTGCCCCACACAGTGATCAGATTTTATTCGGACTGGAGAAATTTGACTACTAAGTGAATTCATGTGGCTAAAATCTCATCAGGATAGAATCCAGATACTAGTCATAAGAAGAAACCAGGTGTATATGGGGCTCAGGGTCTGCAAAGTCTTTGGTATTGTATAAATTGTAACTGTATGTTTGTGGTGTAGCCAGAAAATGATGCAAATTAATAAACCTAGTTACAGCACACACCACAACGTAATTCTTTTCTCATGTTCGACAGTAATAACATTTTAATGTCCTTTTACAGTCAGAGTACCAAGTGGTGGTGGAGTCACCCTCTACTGACAGCTCCCCGGACAGTGATGGAATGACACCGGTGAGAGACACACTAAAGCATGCATGTTTTACTATGTTAGCAAGGACTGCAATTGATTTTTGTGTTGTTATAGCTGAGTAAAGCTTAACTACACCTAAACGTAAACCTAACCATAACCTTCACCTCAGTAAACTAGAACTAAGCTTAACCCTTAACCCTAAACATTAACCTCAGTATTTAAAAATCTGCCCTTTCTGCCCTTTTAGTTTGTTAGTTTGTGAAAGTTGCATGTGTGAACAGCTAGTTTAATAGCGAGGACATAAAAAATGTCCTAATTTCAGCTATTTTGTCATATTGTCCTATCATTATCATTTTTATTGCGGGGGGCAGTGGTGGCTAGGGGGGCAGTGGTGACTAAAGAGCAGTAGTGGCTCAGTAGTTGGAGCACTGGTTAATTGCTGACAGGGTTGTGGGTTTGATACCTGTGTTTGCCCAGGGCATGGGTGTGCTCTGTCCACTGTTTGGACACTGTGTGTGATTACTAGTGTGTAAGTGTGTGTTCACTGCACTGATAGGTTAAAGATGGAGGTTAGATTTCAGCTGTGTCTATCATAAATGGTGATGGCAGTTCAGTTGTCCTCACAATGATAGTAGTACATAAATCACACACACACACACACACACAACTTGAATTTGTTCTTATGTCTTAAGGCTTTTCTTGTCTGTAACTCCAAATATGAATCATTGTTCCATACGTGCTCCATCTTTAAGCAGTCGTAAAGCCGGCCATCCCAGGCCTACTAGCCTAAACAGCACTTTGGCTGTGTGTGTGTGTGATTACAGCCAGACTCTCCCAGACCTTTGTAGCACATTGGCTTTGTTCACATTCTCTGTATGTTCTCCTAAGTGGTTTCTTATGTGCTTGTGGGTTATTCATGTTCATAATGCTGGATATAGCATTTACACATTCCTCATGTCTGACCAGGCCTGCTGGACACTGGCCTATTTAACACTTAGTAACTCCTTAGAAGCTTTGTCAGAAGTAATCAGAGCAAGTAATGAATCTCAAAAGTGCTCTAAAGCTTCACATTTTTGTTAATCTACTGTGGCTTTATCGCTGCTATTCAACACTTTTTCACTGAAAATTGACTGTACGAAAGTCTGTTCTTGAAGTACTGCAAGTAACTGTACACTAACCTTTCACACACGTTAACATCCCGCTCACTTCTGCTGAACATATGCTAACATTCACTTCTTGTGATGCAGGAGCTGGAAAAAGCAGGTCTGCTGAACAAAACCAAGATAGCAGAGGGAGGCAGGAAACTGAGGTACGCTTATCTCAAATGACACGTGTCACAAACACACACACATATGGATGTGTAGCCATGTTTTCTTGCCTCTGTAGTCCTTATGCAATGTTCACTCTTTTACTAACATGATTTCTGAAGTGCTGTGGTCTCATTATCGTATGTCCAAATGTTTGTGGACACCCTTTTCTTTTTTTAAATCATTTATTTCTAATTTCACTCCATTTTCTGTTGCCCATCCCAATTTGAAAGGCCAGTTACCCAATCCTTGTCCCATTCATGTGAACTGCCACTTTCACTAGCAATGCCCCCAAGACCAGGACTAGGTGAAGACTAGCACGTCTCCTCCGACACGACATGTTAAGCCAGCCGCCGCCTCTTTTTGAGTGCCAGGTAGCCAGGTTGTTTCGGAGGACATGTAAAGACGTCAGTATCAGTATATTATCAGTATTGTTAAGCAAAATGTCTGCCCAAATTACATTCCATATAAATGTTATTAAATATATGTACAGTGCACAATATTTCATTTGTTCACAGTATTGTCATGTTGGCCTTTCACATGCTGATATTGCAGAAGGCTCCAAATATGGAAATGAGTCCTCTGACCTATCACAACCAGTCACAATGCGTAGCAATAAAACTATAGTACTCATATCATGCCGTCTTAGTCAGTTTTGTTCTCCTGATGAGAAATAACCTTTCAGAACAATTCACTTATCAATTCTTTAAACCTTTGTATGTAGAACTCCTCACATCATAAACATTTAGAAGGCCTGTGTTCATTACCTATCATTAGCTTCGACCCATAAGTGCTAGACCTAGATGTTCAGTTTAGGCCACAAATGTCAAAACCTGTTGAAAATGAGGATAACAATATAGGTCACATACATAGTCATACATGTTACAACTAGCAGTGAAATATTTTGATAACTGCCTGCTGACTTGAAACAATAAGATATTATATAAAAATTCAAAATATAAAGATAAAGCAAATATATCAATAAAAAAATTTATATAAAACAGAAACATGTATCAAATAACAAGAAAACAATAATAAATAAATTTTATATATATTATATTTGAAGCTATATTTGAATAATAAAAGACATTATTATAATAACAACACAGTACTAATATTTGAACTTTGAGAGCGTTCAAAATTCACAATCCCAAAGTCTGACTGAAACCTGGTTGAAACCAGAGTCAGTGATATACTTCCTGAGGATCCAGAGTGCAGTTTTTTTTTTTGGTCTTGCGTTTGTACATTGTACATTCTCAGTCAGTTCCTAATTGTGTTGGTGGTTAAACTGGTGTGTTAGCTTTCAGTTTTACCAGTGAGCTTTGAGAATTCTTTACTCACTGCATAGAACTTCAAACTGTGGTTGGCAACAAAGATTACATATTAAAATAAGGCCACTACTGTAATACTTGCAGAGTTTAAACACAAACATGATTCTGTTCCAGACATATATATTTTTTCAAAGTAATTCAAACTAGGACTGGAAACTGAAACCAAGTTCTGACATTAAAGACCTCGGAAAAGCCTTGTGTTTCAGAGCAGCAAAATTCATGAGAAACATTGAAACACTGGCCACCAGGCCATGTTGCTCTGCAAGTTTTCTGTTTGAGAAGAAAACTGGCTGTAACTGTTTTTCACTGATGCGGAGATGTCCCGAAAGTAAACCACCAGAATATTGGGTCATGTTCTCACACTACTTACCGCCTGTATGCTCTCATTTCTGAATATAACTCTAAATATGTGTGTGTGTGTGTGTGTGTGTGTGTGTGTGTGTGGTCTACAGGAAAAACTGGAACCCTTCCTGGGTGGTGTTGGTGGGGAACAGTCTTGTATTCTTTAAAGATCCCAAGACACAAAGTCCTGCCAGCTGGGTAAGAGGTCCTTCATGCATTAGAGAGGCTGATACTAGAGCAAAAGAGATCAAACTCCCTATTAATACTCTACATTTCATCAGAAACTTTAGATAAACAATTGGTTATGTTGGTTGATGGTGTACTGGTGCTGCAATTCCTTTGGTCTTTAGTGAATGGGACTACATTTTATAGTGATGTTTACATGCAGTGACACAAATTCAGTTGATTGTGCTGTATCTGTGTGGGTCTGTGTAGAAGCCAGGTAACAGTTGTCCAGAGAGCAGTGTGGATCTCAGAGGGGCTCAACTGCAGTGGGCCAATGACCTTTCCAGCAGGAAGAATGTCTTCAAGGTAAGAGAGAGAGAAAGAATGAGCAAGAGATAGATATACAGAGACACAGATGGGCTTTAAGGTTTTTACTGTGAAAATTAGAGTTTAACCAAAATTAGCGTTTAATTACTCAGTAAAACAGTTTACACAATAAAAGTCATACAAAAATGAGTGTTTTTTATCACTGTGTTCATTAAAACAGCTCTGAAGTTCTCCTCATGGGAGTCTGGTATTATTTATAGGTATCATCAACCCCCTGGTTTGATTAGCCATTGCTTAAGGGTGGTAAATCAGGTGAGCTGCTGCTGCTGATGGAATTGAACACATCCACACGCAGGAGAAATCTGGAACTGAGCTTTGTTCTTCAGACTAGCTCATCTCAACTACTTTCTTCAGAATTATTCAGGAATTATTAATCTTCGTAGGTCCCTAAAACTGTTGCACAGCACTGTAAAGTGACCAAAATCCAGAGGAAAAGATGTTTCTGTTTGTTTCCAGTAAAAAACAACAGCAGATTTTATAAAAATAAAAAATTTTAATTGCTTAAAAATGAAAGGCTTCAGTTTTAAAAGTGTAACCATTGCTGTGTTGAAACCATGTGTGACTTAAACCGCTAGTTCCTCTCTTACTTCCTCCATAAAAAAAGTGAAAGCTATAAACAGAGTAACATATATGTGGTGTGTGTTTGTGTGTGTGTGTGTGTGTGTGTGTGTAGCTGAGAACAGTTACAGGCAATGAATTTTTGCTGCAGTCCGAGACAGACTCTCTGATTAGAGAGTGGTACAGCACCATTCAGAAAGTCATTGACAGATTGGTGGGTCCTCCTTTTTTTTATATATATAAATATTGTCGCTGTCACACAAAAACCTTGTATCTCCATTTTTGCAGTTAAATTTTCATCATTCAGATGTAAATCGGGTAGTTACTCTTTACATTGTGTAACAGTTTCATGATATATGGACCAATAAATGATATATGGTCCATTAAAAGTTACAAAAGGTTTTTTTCCTTCTGCTATAAAGTTGCTGTTTCGAAGATACAAGGTTTTTGTCTAACAACAACAATATTTAATGATATAATATAGTTCATCTCTGTATTATTACCATATACTTGATATTTGTGTGTTTGTGTCTGTGTGTGTTGTAGGATAAAGAGAATCCTCTAGATAACGTGTTGCTGTATTCTTTGAGGAGAGCTGGCTCCATGGAGATGCTGGACCAGAGTGGAGATGAGGACGAGAATCGTGCAGGATCCAAGGCTTCACGTCAGTTAGACAAACACACTCACACACACAGGGCAGTTTAAATAGCGTGTAAATGTAGACCTTGGGCTGAGCTAGGATTCTGAAGAAAGTAGTGGAGATCTTGTGAGCTAGTCTGAAGAACAAAGATCGGTTCCAGGTTTCTCCTGGACGGCCCCAGCCCAGCCAGAACAGCGTGGATATGTTCAATTCCATAAGCAGTAGCTCACCTGATTTACCACTCATTAAGCTCTAAATTTACCAAACCAGGTGTTGGATGATATCTAAATAATACTATACCTCCATGAGGAGAACTTTGGAAATGTTTTATTCAACACAGTGATGGAAAACCACGACTTTATGAATGTTATTATTATTTATTCTGATATTAGCTCAAGACAAACTCATATATAAACTCAAAGACATACTCACATATTTCTCTCACTCTCTCTCTCTTCGCCTGTTTAGTCCCTCGTTCCAGCTCTAATTTGGAGAATTCAGAGCGGAAGCGAGTGAAGAGTCGTCTGAAGAAGCTCATTCTGAGAAGACCCCCACTTCAGGCACTACAGGAGAAAGGCCTTATCAAAGGTGAGCTAGCATCTGCACATCTATCAGCTACAGTAAACCCACAGTGCCACAACCATGTGAGATTTGCCACCGATTGACATGTGTTGGTGTGTTAGTAGCGTATGTTGCGCTGGTACGAGTGGTTCAGAAACAGCAGTGCTTCTGGAGTGGAGCTGATATAATGGGCCGAGTTCATTCCAGACCAGAGATTTCTGTGTACATATGGATACATTTGAAACATGAGAAATGAATTGTGTCATATTTAAAGTGAAAACACATCCTTAAGAGACAGAGAAGATTGATTCCAGCAGATATTAGATCATTCTGTATGCTATGAGCTAAACTGGATAAAGCTATTAGCACCCATTCATTTTGATAGTGCAAAGTAAACATGCGGAAAATGCTAGCTACGTGTGACAATTACAGAAACATCTTTAGGTTGCCTTTCTGTAGTTCTAGGTTCAGATCTGACAAGATTTTTTTATACATTCATATTACAGAAGCATGTCTTATCCATATATTTATATATATATTCAGACTTAAGATATAAAATATATCTTACAAAATCACTTCCAATTGAGGTTAATAATCAGGTTATCTATACAAAATAGAAATGTGAAAATATATTTCAAGGTGCACTATTTTGTTTTTCATTGTACCTGTAGAAATGACCTTTTCCATGTAATTTTAATTTCAGCCACTAGAAGGCATTGCACATTCACTAAGTAAGTCACTAGTAGTGATGTAGGAATTTGGCATGCTAGTTTTAGGTAGTATTCCTACTCTTTACCGACTGATGTGTTTTATTACACTAAAGTTAACCCCTTAAACAGCCTATGGATCGCCAGCAGGCCAAAAGTGTCATTACAAACTTCTATGACCAAATAACGCCAACCAGTTTGTATGGAGGTCCATGTAGTAACTGAAGAATACACCTTAGTGTGTAATAAGCCTTTCTGAATTAACGGGTTAAAGTAGCTTTAACTCTACAGATGACTCACTTGTCAAAGTCCAGAAGAACCGCATCCCCTATATGGTAAATACTCTTAAAAATAAAGGCGCTACACAGAGTTTCTAGAGCAATACCATAGAAGAACCACTTTTGGTGTCCTAAATAAGCATTTTTGTCAGAGAGATATAAGTGTGAAGAACCTTCAGTTGATGTAAACTTATTACCAGGTAAAAGGTTCATCACGCTCACACCTTTCTTTTAAAAAACATGGTTCTTTGTGGAACCCAAAGTGGTTCAACTCTCAAAGAACCTTTTGTAGCGCATTTATTTGTAGGAGTGAACATAATCTGCACCAAGACTTTTACACAACAAATTGATCTTCTTGTGGTGTTTTTTCGTGCAAAAAAGTAGGCCATGGTGGATGATGCAGTGGCAAATGTGTGTGTGTGTGTGGTTGTTGCTTTCAGACCAGGTGTTTGGCTGCAGTTTGGAAGTGCTGTGTGAGAGAGAGAAGAGCACTGTGCCACGGTTCGTTAGAAACTGCACGGAAACAGTGGAGAAGAAAGGTGCGAACATGTGACATGGCATATCTGTGACACTTACATCAGTCCATCATTACCACCTAAGAGTGAACCCACATGCACACTCTGGTAAGTAGGTAATTGACTTGTGTGTGTCTGTATGTTCTTTCAGGTTTAGAGTCAGATGGCATCTACAGAGTGAGTGGGAACCTGGCAGTGATCCAGAAACTTCGCTTTGCTGTCAATCATGGTGAGAGAGGGAGCTTGCGCACATGGGAGAGAAAGTATAATAATAATAATAATGTATTGTTTTGCTCATCAGTATCTCTATTCAGTCTTCTGCTCTGAAAAGACCTGATAAGATACTGATGTAACGAGGTGCGAGAGAGTGTACAGTCTGTATGGTGTTGGTGGGTGGGCTGTAACTCATGTCCATTTTTCCAGAGCGAGCGGTGTCTACAGATGGACGCTACCTATTCCCAGAGGAGTTAGTGCAAGGTAGCCCACCCAAATCAGCAGGGGTGAAAATCCTTGCACCTTCACACTCCAAAGCTGCCTTGCTATCAGTCTGTGGTCCAGGAGGAAGCTGCCTTTTTGCACTGATCTGAGCAGATGCTCATATGCAAGCCAAACGGAAGATATTTTAGAAGTCTTTGAAAGTCTTTAGCAAGAACCAAAGTGTAAAGTTATTTGAAAAGTTCTGGCAGAACTGGGGGGTTCTAAACTTTCAATCATCAGAAAGCATCAGAACATCAGATGGGGTGGTACCCTCAGGGTTTCATCTTCAGTATCTTTGATTATCTGAAGGGAACAAAATTGCACCATAGTTGAATCAACTCCATATCATCTCTACCTTAAAACACTACATGTCCAAATGTTTGTGGACACCCCTTTCAATCTAGGATTCCCCTTCTAGTTCTGTTCAGCTACTTTAAGCTGCACTCATTGCTGACACAGATTGTCTAGTCCCTGTAGAGAAGTACTGCCAATAGAATAGGACTCTGTTCTTTCGAAACATTAACCTATTGGCATCATGACTTGGGCAAGATAAATCTCCCAGCATTGAGCTGTGAAGCAGTGGGACTGTTTTTTCTGGAATGATAGTTGGATGTTCCAAAATCTAGTAGAAAGTCTTCTTCCCTTCACAGTCGAAAGTTACTCCAACAAAAGCAGGATAAACTCTTTTGTAATTTCCTTGATTTCAGAAGAAACTATATGAATAAGCATATAAATATGATCTCAGCATGGGCAGCTTCATCCATATCTTCGAAGCACACAGGCTTCTTCATGTCTTCATGGGCTCTGTGACTGACACCTTGTGGCTGATGTCACTGCGAGAGATGCATGCTGCTGTGTTGATCTTTATTGCTTGATGATGTCACGTGGCTCTCTTTTTTTGCTTGCGCTCCAGGGTAAAGCAGACCCGGGGAAATTCTGCATGGAGTTCATGATGGGCTCTGATAATTGAGATAGAGCTATTAGTTTTGGGAGTGGGATTGAGAACCAGTTCTCATTTGAGACGTGTGTGTGTGTGTGTGTGTGTGTTTGTGTGACCAGCAGAAAGGTACCTGAAGAGATGCTAAAGGCTAGTGTTTGCATTTCCACAAGCTGTCCTCGTTTTTGCTCTGCAGCAGATTCTACTTCTCTTTCTCTCTATCTATCCTTCGATTGTACACTCACAGTTCCTCTTCTGCAGCCTCATGCCAAGCAACTCAGCACCATTATAAGTGCATGTGTGTTTTTTGATGCTTTGTATAGCCCTCTGAGAAATGTGGGCACTTGCCTTCTCTTTTACCTCCCTTCTATTCCTTATGTCTGTGTTTTCTCCAATGCCTTCTCTTCTCCCTCTTCCATTCCTTATGGATGTGGCTCAGTGGAGCGTGTGGACCTGGAGGACCCGCAGTGGGAGGACATTCATGTAATAACAGGAGCCCTGAAACTCTTCTTCAGAGAGCTGCCTGAACCTTTGGTTCCGTATGGATTCTTCCATGACATTGTGGAGACTGTCAGTAAGTGAAAAAGAGAGAGAGAGTGTGATGGTAGATGGATGGGTGGGTAAAGGGTAGTCATGAAGTATCAGGATAATGACATTTTTTGTATATGCATTAGTTTGTTGCCTTGGGCAGGCTTGGGCTAGAGGGGTATAAATACCCCCAGCATTGAGCTGTGAAGCAGTGGGACTGTTTTCTCTGGAATGATGGTTGGTGCTCCATCCATTACTCTTGGGATTCAATGCAGCAATGTTCCAAAATCTAGTAGAAAGTCTTCTTCGCTGAACAGTCGAAAGTTACTCCAACAAAAGCAGGATAAACTCTTTTGTAATTCCCTTGATTTCAGAAGGGTAGGGTGAAGGGTAGTCATAAAGTATCAGGATAATGAAATTGTATTTTTGTTTATGCACTAGTTTGTTTATTTCTGCACAATACTAACACTAGTATTTGGTTGTGTTAACTACGTCTTGGGCAAAATTCAGAGACCACCCTTCATTTAATGCAGTTTTGAGCCAAAATAGCCAATAAGTATTATTCATTTTTTTCAAGAAAAAGAAGAAAAGAACATATATTAAAAAGAAAATAACACTGAAGCCTCAACAACTAAATATATTATCAAATAATTCAGTGTTTAATATGTTCGCCCATTACCATAATTACATCTTCCATTCCTTTCAGTTCTTTTACATACATCTGAAAGGAGATTTTTTTGACACCTCCCAAGTTCACTTTAAGAATTGGAGCATTTTCTGCTTCTCACCATCCCTGTGAACAAACACATTCAGTGAGGTCAGGACTCAGGAGCTGGTTTAGGCCATGAGAACACCATCAGCTTCTTTGTCCTGCTTTAATGTTTCCCTTTCCCTTTCCTTGTAAATGGATTATCTTCCATCTAATTTGCTCAGGAATATCTCCTGAAAATGAATGACCTGTACTTAATGGTTGTTTGGGCTGGAAATATCCAGACATGAAGGGTGGTTTGACTTTGTACAGTACTGTACATGGCAGTAACTACATTAAACCATCTGATAGACGTTTATTAGTGTGTAACTCCAAAACTACAAATTATATTACAAGCATTATATTATGTCACTGAGCCATTCGTCCTGTTGCTTTAATATGGACATGTCCATCTGTCCTGTAGAGATGTCTGAATACTTGGATAAGGTGGACCGGATGAAATTGCTAATCATCAGCATGCCACCCTCCAACCACGACACCATGAGACACATGTTTCGCCACCTTAAGCGGTAAGCAATTTGCATTCAGAAGATGTGGAATAATGTGTATACTGTATATAGGGGCAGTGGTGGCTCAGCGGTTAGAGCACCAGGCTATTGATGACAGGGGTGTGGGTTCAATACCTGGGATCAGCAAGAATGGCAAATACAATACAGGAGAAGGAGAAGAAATTTCCATTTAAGTCAATGTAAAAAATGATTTATTTATGCCAAGAAAAGAAAATTGCAACTGGCAGATTTAAGTTATGCCAAAAGTATTATGCAGAGATGAGGTACCTAAATACATTAGTTAAAAGCATTTCTCTCAGCAGTAAGAGAGTTTTTGCTGTAAAAACTCCAGATCACATTAGAACAGATGCAGGTTAACATAAATACAGTAAAAAGAACAAGAATTTCTAATTTTGAAGAAAGTAGTGGAGATTTTGTGAGCTAGTTTGAAGAACAGAGCTTGGTTCCAGGTTTCTACTGGACGCCCCCAGCCCAGAAAATATTATTATTTTCACTGAGCAAATAAGCACTTAATGCCCAGATAAGCAGCTTTTATATGAAACTAAACCTACTGTAAATATATAAAATAATGATATACAATATTGTTTATTTCATTTTCCCAACTGCAGAAATTACTCTTTAATTTCCATGTAATTTTAATTTCAGCCACTAGAAGGCATTACACACTCATTGCTCACGTTGAAGAAAGTTGGCTGAGCAGAACTGAGTATAATTGAGCAGAGTGAGTGCTATAGATAGCCACGTTTGCCCATATGTATCAAATCTCTGAGTGCTGAAGAAGGTTTTTCCTCTAATTTGGTAATGAATTTGATTACATGGCCCAGGGAGCTGGCCCTAAATCACCACTATCCTCTCACAGAAGTGTATTATATAAAAACAGCAGCCTATATAAACCTCATTAGTGCCAGATTGTGAAAAGTCTTTTCTCCATTTACTCCATATTGTCTTTCCTGCTCACTCCTCGCTTTGCTGTTTGCTGTCTCTCTATTGTCATCTCAAGTGATCTTTGTGGGGCCTCTGCTGGAAGTAGCACCAGGACCACCTCCGCCACCGCTGGAACCTCTCCTTTTCTCTTCTCTCCTCTCCTCTGGCGTTCTCCAGCTCCTCTCCTCCCTTTCTTCCCTTTTCCCCCCTTTGCTTTTTAATGTGGAAGTTTTGAGCAATTGCTGGCTGGATCTGTGGTTAAGTGGGAATGGCATTTTTAGAAGAATGCCTCATACTGCGGCTTTAACCCCTTCCTTTGTCCTTGTGTCCTTGCTGCACTCTCGCACACATGCACACTACTATAGTGTCTCTCCCTCTCTCTTTCTTTTCCCTCGCTCTCTGTCTTTCTCTCTCACTCACTCACTTACACTTTCTCTCTCTCTTGTCCTTGCAGGGTGATGGAGCACTCAGACAGTAATCGCATGACAACGCAAAACATTGGCATCGTCTTCGGGCCAACTCTGATGCGGCCGCAGAGCGACTGCGGAAACATGGCTGTTAACATGGTCTATCAGAACCAGGCCGTGGAACTCATCCTCAGTGAATACAACCAGATCTTTGGACCTGACCCACCCGGCTCTCTCTGACACTGATCCAGCAGAACCGGGACAGCAGCCGGGACAACCTGCCCACTGTGAACCAGAAGAACCTGAACTCAAATACGTGAAATGCCTGTAGAGGGAGGGTGGCATCTGATTTATAGAAATGTGCAGTTGTAGCAGTGCAACATGTTTAGTCCTGTTGGCCGGATGACGGACAGATTAACGGATGGATGGAAGTGCTTAAGCAAAAACTGTCCCTTTGTAGGCACCAAATCACACTCACAGATTATTTTATGAGGCTTTTTTTTTTGGTTTGTTGGGGTGGGTATGTGTGTGTGTGTATGCGGTGTCTCCTCGCAAGTGTTTCTCATTGTCTCGTTCAGCTAGTGTCTTTGGGAAAACCACACAGAGCTTTTTTTGTTGCCCAGAAAGACGTACGGCCTACACCAGCTAAATACTATAAAATAAAATCGGCAATAGTCACCCAATAAGCATAAACATGAGCGCAGGTCGAAAGTTTAACGTGTTGTTCAACTGCAGTTTGAGTCATTTAGTTTCTTTTTAATGGTGAAATAAAAAAAATGAGTAGGGTTCAATCCAAAGTGCTATGTAATCCCCTTTTCCATTGTTCCAGCGGTATGGTTGTGGTGTGTGTGCCTGTGTGTGTGTGGTGTGCGTGACAGATAGAAGTGCAGAGGTACATTCTGTATATTGCTCACTGATTGGGTGGAGCTCTTTGCCACTATTGGTCCAAATCTCTGCTTTTAATAACAGAACAAAAGAGGAGCTAAAAATGCATATGTTTAAAAAATGTGGAGACCCCCCCCCAGCACCATGGCTTTGGTAATTTTATATTGACTGTGGTTTGGCAGGAGACAAGAAGGAGTGTGAGAGAAGAAAAAGAACAGAGAGAAAGAGCGTACATGGATTTTAATGTTAAAGTTTATATATTTATTCATTTTTATTTTCTTATTATTGCAAGGGGACTGGGGAGTTGACTGAAGCACTTGCAGAAATGTACTAAAGCCATATGCTATTATGGTCACTTTGGATTGTTTGGATAGAAATGCGACAGTTGTCCTTGTCTTCACATTTGTTGTGATTTTCCTGTTTATCCTTGTGCCTGAACTGCTTTAGAAACCAGTTTTCCAATTGATGAATTTCAGAATTTCCATTTTCCATATGCAGGGTGTGGAGTATCACAGCAGAAGTCCAACCAGGACTCAACAAGATCTTTTTTTATTACCTCCAGTGTTGACCTAATAACCCACGTTTGAGCTCAGTGATTAGTGAAACCATTCCAGTTCCTGTACTTTGCTGTTATGTAGGTTAGTCCCTAATTCGGATTTTCCCTAATTTTCTGATTTATAAAAAATCCTTTTTTTATGTATGCTGTTTCTTTTTTCTTTCTTTTTTTGTTTTTATCAACCAACAGGCATCTCAGAAGACTGTCGTAACCCACCCCAATTTTCTGCTCCAGAAAACTGCCACGCTTGGGTCTTGCCAACATGCAGTCTAATTATTTGTCGATTCTTTTTCTGTTCTTCCAGATCCTGTACTTTGAGAGAATTATTTGACAATAAAAACCAACGAAGTAAATCCCTGAAAAAAATGACATCTTTTATGTTTGGATTCCGGATTAGGTGACCTAAGGAGACGCTTGTGTGAACGGAGTGTGAAAAGCCTTCTCACATTTGAAACTTGAGGCAAACGCACTACGTCACCGCAGCGGCTAGAAACGGCTTCTCTCTGTGGCTTTTGGCACATAGCTAATAATGGTGCATTAGTGGTTTAAAGTAAACAGCTAAATTATACACTTAAATTCGCCCATCCCGTCTTAGATTTATGATTATTGTACCACGTTCACAGTGTGCTGTTTCATCTTGTTTTAGAGGTTGTGACTTTTCTTATGGACCTGGGACCTTGAAGAACCCAAATGCAAACAAGCCGCCAACTGCCTTGTCCCCTAGCTAGCTTAGCCTAGCGGTCCACGTTCCTCCATTTTATGTTATGTCTTCTGTGGTAAAATGACTTTTTTGGATGTGTCTTCTGGCTTCAAAACAATGCTTTGAGAGTTTGACAAGTCTGTCCGCTGTGTATGTCCTGTGGGGAAACTTATGTCTCTGTAGAGAAACAGTGGTTGATGGCACATCATGGGCTTAGAATTACAAGGTTCTATACAGGGTTAGGATGTCACAGAATATAAGTATTGGAAATGTGTATTCAGCATACAGAAATAAAGTCCATGTTACATTTTTAAAATACAGTTACGTTTTTATATTCCCCAGAAAATCCTTTGATTACTTTATAAAATATTTAAATAAAAATATACATTGTTCAAAGAAACACTGGTGTGCAAACACACTAACAAGGAACTCAACAACAGCTTCTTTTAAAAGTCTTTAAAAGTTCCTACTAAAGCCTGAGTAGATTGATAAATCACTGTGCTGATCAGTTATTGATCTTAGTGTTACTGAACTCTACTAAAGCCTGGGTGGACTGATAAATCACTGTGCTGATCAGTTATTTATCTCAGTGTTACTGAGCTCTACTGAAGCCTGAGTAGACTGATAAATCACTGTGCTGATCAGTTATTGATCTTAGTGTTACTGAACTCTACTAAAGCCTGAGTGGACTGATAAATCACTGTGCTGATCAGTTATTTATCTCCGTGTTACTGAGCTCTACTAAAGCCTGAGTAGACTGATAAATCACTGTGCTGATCAGTTATTTATCTCAGTGTTATACTTATATATATATATATATATATATAAAAAAGGTGTTTCAAAGGGTTTTTGAGCAATGCCATAAAAGTCTCTAAAGAACCTTTTTTTGCATTTGACATCTACTTAATGTGAAGTTATTTAGCAATTTGCTAGTAGTTCATAGTAGGTCTTTTCAGAGATGACTGAACTGAACAGTTCTCAGTAATGGTAAAGTGATAAAGGTTTGTTACATGTCATTAACTGAAACTCACAGCTGCCCACTTTATTGTCCAATTTGGAAGAGTGTGTTATTGCGATATGGATTTGTTTGCTTAGCTCTTGAGGAAGTGGTTCTGCGTGGGGGAGTGTTGGAGCAGCAGTGGACAGAAGGAGGCAATGAGTGGAAAGAAAAGAACAACTGCTAACAATTTCAGGAACTTCATTAAAACAGTGAGGAAACATTTCATTAAATATTAACAGAAGAATTACATCAAGCAAACTATGCACCGTTACCAGCTGCAGTTTAATCAAGCTGTATTTTTAATAAATTCTAAATTAAGACATTATATTCACGTTAGCTTCATTATATTTTGTAATGAAATACACTACTGAATCCATTTACGACAGTTTAGGGCTCCGATAGTTCTCTATAGTGTTCAGTTTTCTGAGTATTCTTCACAGCTCTGGTTCTATCTGATATAATGTTACATATAATTATTTATTTAGAGTTTGCATTAAGCTAAAGACAAATAAAGACACATAGGTTGTCATAAGGTTTGTCTATCCTACAGGTCTACATAATAATGTGTCAATGTCCTCAAGCTCACAGAAGGCTGGATAGTTCTGACAATTTTCAAGCCACAAATATTACAAATAGACTTAATGAATTAATGATGAGGAAAGAGGATATTGGGTAAATAGTAACTACCGACTGATTAACTTATTTAAAACATACAGCTACTTTTCAAGTTAAAAGAAGTTAATTGGCTAATTGTTGTAATCTAGGCCTTTAATCACCTGAAAATGAACCATGGAAAATTACATTTTAATGTAATTATAGAATTAATTAATATTTTTTTAATTTATCAGTTAATTCAAGATCAATGCATAAATAACACAAGAAAACAAACATGATTTGAGTAATAGAAATTATTAATATAATATAAAAGTTCTAACAGGTGTAATCTTTTTAGTTAGTAGATCACTGTCTAATTTTGGAGTCAATTCGGATTTGAATTCCAAGCAATAGAAATAAATCAGCCAATTTCTTCAATTTGAAAAATCTAGACATATTAAAGCTGACCAGGCAAAAATATACAGGGCAGGTAGGCTATATATAACATTAGGATTTTGGGTATGGGGCCTTGTCACATTAACTTAATTAACTCATATTAGCTTAAATTATCCAATATGTCCATTTTAAAAGCTACTCACTACCTAGACGATTTTCCTAAATAAGGTTCTGGCTAAACTACACCTGATTCCATTCCGCTCGTTTAGGAGGGTAGATTTTCATTACTGGCATTGCTGTTCGCTTGTAAGACATTTTTTGTTTTTAATTTGGTTTTTCGTTTTTCTTTGTTTTTCACTATGTCCTAAGTACAATACACCCACAATACTGATGTGTTTGTTGTGGAAGGACACATTTATACGACTTGTCTAGAAAGTGACCACAGTATATCTCACACTTCATCTGCGTCCCAAAGCCGAGGCTGCAGCTCAGGCAGGAGAAAGCTGACTAGAACATGGATACAAGGCTCCTCCACTGGGCTTTCCCTCACTCATAGTTAAGATGATCTGAGCAGGCTGTACCGACAAGTCATGGTAAGCAACGTTCAATAAAAATGTATGTTCAGTTGTGTTTTATTACAAAGAGAAATGCAGCCTCGGTGGGATACAGCTGTTGGGCCATTTCTGTGTGTAATCAAGTCTAATGCTTTTTGGACCACCATCTCCAGGGTTGTTCATTAGACATCATCTGAAGCTGTTTCTCTAGCTAGTTTTCCTGTTGTTAGTTTGAGAAGTAGTTTGTTTCCATTAATTTACATGGAATATTATTGTCTCTCATCAATGATGACATTTTTATTAGTAAAAAGCTAAATGAAAGATTTACAGTTATTTTATTACAAATATAAAATTTATATCTAAATACTTTTAGATATCTACAGTGTTATTCTGACCCAGTGGCAGTTTTCAGCTTAATCTCACCTTACTTCAGTTTGTAATATTTTTAGCATTTATTTATTTATTTATTTATTTATTTATTTATTTATTAATGATACAATAATCATGAATATTTTATATGACAATCATCAGCAGATGTATTGATCAATACCAGAGACATAAAGGAGGAGGCCTTGAAGGACTTACCCAATACCCATTGCTAATTAGCTGTGTAGCTAGAGAGCTAACTAAACTATTACAAATTATATAGTTCTATTAAAAAAACAGCTACTTATCTAGCAAAATTAATGCTTGGTTGATGGTTTGGATCAGCAATTGCTTTGATCTGATGACCCTATACTGAACACGCATGTGCTTTCCCTCAGCTAGCACACCTGATTCATCTCATTAGCTGATTAGCAAAAATGAGCCTTTTTTGGCACAATGAACAACATCACTTTTGCTTCCATTGTAATTGATTCAGTGAACAGTGAACTATGGGTCAATTTGAGACACTGAAATGCATCATTCTCCCAAAACGATTACAAGCCAGTCCCACCGGAGTCATTCTCCAGTGTGACTCACTGGCAAGCTAAATTGGTAAGTGAGTTGTTGCAAGCGAAAGGGGATTTTCTCAGCATGCAGTTGCCTTAATGATATTCATTTTGTGGAGTTTAACTGACAGCTTGCTGAAGAAGTAAAAAGTGAAGTGAAACGAGAGAAACAGTAATCACATAGAGTAAACCCTGTAGTTTAAATAAACAAATAAGGCTAATTAAAATAGGTGTCCATGGAGTACATGAAATTAATGTGTATTCAGTTCAGTTTTATTTATTTTAAAATAGTGTAAGATAGTAAGAGCCTTTACTATATTTGAATCATAAAATCTGTGTTTATTGAGTAAATAATATTGCAGTGAAAAGCCACACTTCTCTTATTATATCTAAAATCTTTCTATGACATTCAGAAGTTTAAAGATTTGAAAGGTCATGACTGGACACACAACTTCTTGCTCAAAAACTTCTTTATCTTCTGTGTTTTGCGTCAAACATTCAGCTGATGCTAGGTAACATATACTACAAGATCAGAATCACTCATGTGAGTGGATTCCATTGGTTTTGTGTACTGCAAATATAACTGTATATATATATATATATATATATATATATATATATATATATATACACAAATTATATATAAATCTTACAATTGAAGTACTGTTAATAGTGGGTAGGTAGGCAGTAGTAATCCATGACTCCATGTCACTTGCTTGTGAGCAGGGCAGTTATTTAGCAACAGATTTGTAATTTTAAGTGTTTATATTTTTATCTATAGATAAATGACATGTCCTGTTTTTTAAAACATATTTTGATTTATTTTAGATATATTAAAAGGTTCTTTTAAGAGCCATGTAGGGACAATCCATTTGGCCAGGTAAACAACCATTCAAAGCCATCAAAGAGTTTTACATTGATCCCTTAAGAAAAGCTAGATTTTAATAATTGATTGTGTGCCTGGGCCTCACATAAACACATCACACGGAGAATGTTTTCATAAAGTTAATAAATATGTTTCCCCCTGAATCATGCATGCTGATGGCATCATTTCGTGGGATGAGATAAGTCAACAAAAATGCTTTCAGCTGACTCAGGCTAGTGTAAAAACTAGTTTAACACTTTAGTGCATTTTGTGATTTGTAGATTGGTGGAGACAGCACTTCATTTTAATGTTTTAATTCGGTTTTGTTGTTGGCATTTGTTTTGCATTGTTCAATTTATTAATTTGAGCCCTTATTTACTCAGAAGTACTAAAGTAGTAGTAGTGTTATTACATAAAGTATGAATATTTCACAAATTATTTAATTTGATGAAAAATAAATTATTTTCTCATTGTATTTTATTTGATTGATTTTATTTAGTTGTTATGTAGCACTTCTCAACCTTGATACTTTAAATGTACGTCATAACACAAAGTGTTGAGGTCAAAGCGGACACAGTGGTAGGACAGTGCAAAATCAGCTTCCCTTTTGATATTAATTTGTGTAGTGTGGCGGCCTCGGGACGGCCCGAAGTCCCCATTTGAGTCAGAATGCTAAAGGGGACCTCCGTACACATCAGGGGAAGGAGATGAGACATACTATTTTGCTATTTTGGTACACTGCACTTTGCTAATGTCTTTAGAAAAGCTAGGTAGCTACATGGGTTTTTTTTTTTTTTAGATATTTTAAGGAACTGTTGTTATTTTGGGAAGGCAACAAAGAGTGTATTCTAGGAATGTTAAGTGAACATACATAACACATACATAACATACATAACACAAGCCTTGATATGTACAACTTTATTAGATTACAAAAAGGTGTATGCACAAACATAAGCCGGTAAAATGGTACAAAAAAGCTTAACTGATTCTGTATAAAAGTAACACTGAAGCAGATTAGACACAATAGCTTAAAGGGGTATACATTTGGTAACATTTTCATGGTAACAGATTAACACTTAGTTTAAGATAAACATGTATAAAATGTTATGAAACTGGAGCCAAACCTGAATAAAAGCACCATTTCCCTTTTGAATGCTACAGATGCAGAGCTCTTAGCTAAACTGTTGCATGGTTAAGCCCCACACCTCAGTAATGTAGGCTAATCTGTCTCAGAGTGTATCTGCGGTCTTGCTCAGTGCAGTAACATTGTGCATCGTCCTTGTGTGTAGCAGGTTTGCGTAATCCTACATTGCTGGAATCTTTCTTTTTTTGATTTTATGTTCTTACTTTCTTTCCTCTTTATTTGTCTCCTTACTTATTCCTGATACACCATTTAATACTGCATTTGGTTAGTTTAACATCAAAGGCATTATTACTGCAAGCATACTTAAAAACACACAATGTGACATTAAAGAGTGCAAATGCTTGTAGGTCCTGTTGTGTTTTGAATGCATAAAGGAGCTATAAAATGACAGACTGTCTAACAGTAATGTCAGACCATGTGGAAATATATTCATGCTTTTGCATCGTTATCTATAAGTTTTATTAAACAATGAATAGAGGGGCTGAAAGTAACTATAGAAAAGCAGATTTAAATTTTCTAAAGTTTTTAGAGTTTTTCCCTGGGCTAACCCATACATAAAAAGAGAGTAATGTATTCTCTTGTATTTCCTGGGGTAGTAGGAGACTGGGGGGCATTTGATCTTCATTTGGACAATATTGAGAGATGGAAGTAATATAACTAAACACACACAACTAAATAAATGCATTCAAAATTATTTATGAAGTGTTATTAATAGAAAAGTAGTTTTCCTGTGAGGATAAAGTTAGGACACACCCTTACTCATTACTATTTAAAAAGTCTAACATTAGAATCAGGTGCAGAACATTAGCTGCAGATGATCAGAACATGGTTAGACTGCATGTTGGAGGAGTCTGTCTTGGTTAAACCCCAGACGTTTAGTCTGGTTTGCTCTTGATTTTTGAAGTGAGTGGTGAAGATCACATGGTCAGATCCAAAGAGCTCTCTGCAGCCTTCAGAAAGAAGGTTGTAGATGCATGTGAGTCAGGGAAGGGGTTTAAAAGGATCTCAGAACAGTTCGAAATTAGCTGTTCCTCTGTCCACTAAATCATTTAAAAGCGGAGAACATTTAAAACGGTATCAGTTTACTTGGATGATCCAATACTGATGCCTTGTAGATACTCACCTGACATTCACAAACATTCAACTGAATATGTAGTAAATGCAACTGAACCTGTATGGTTTTCTATTGAATGTAACCCTACACCTAACCTAACACTAACCTTACCCTTTATTTAAATGTTAGTTGAATGTCAGGTGAGAATCTACAATGGATCATCCAAGGAAAGTGAGACCTCTAAAGCGACTGCCAACATGGATAGATCAGGCTGTTCAAGGAGGTTCAGCCCATAAGCAGACCATATGATGTGTAAAGTTAACAGTCCTAAAAGGTTATCATAGGGCCTACAGTCTCAATGTACAGCATCTACTGTCAGAAAGAAACTGTACCCGTTTAAAATTCACGGGAGGTGTGCAATGTGGAAACCCTTACTGTCAAAATTTTTTTTTTTAGGTTTGCCAGACCTAAAACAAAGGCCAGGAATCTAGAAAAACGTGTTTTGGATAGATGAATCTTGGGTCTAGCCTGATGTGGGGTTTTTTTGACCTTCATGTACACCTCCCATGAAAATCACACGGGTTCGGTCTCTTCCTGATGGCAGATACTGTACTTTGACATTTTCTGTGGCAAGAGCTACCTGTAAGCTCATGATAACATTTTAGAATTGTTGAAGGCTTCTTTACCCATCCTGTGTACTGTTCTTGGCCTAAACCTGTTAGGATAGCTTGACCTGGCCATGTTGCCAGCAGATTCACTTGTAAATTATTGACAGTGGACTGGTTTCTTATTGTTCTGAGATCTTTCTAAATCCCATTCCAGACTTCTATGCATCAATAGTTACAATCGAAATTAATTAACCCCATTAAATTAGGTTAATTAGGTTAATTAGCTAACTTTACAGATGTTCAGCTGTTTGCAATAAACCAATCAAACAAGACTAATTTAAACAGCTTTCTTCAAATTCAAAACACTTCAGACTGAATGCCACTTTTAATGATGACTGCAGTCTGATTAGAATTCCTCATAAGAGCACACATTCGCAAATCAGGTTGTAAATCGAGGGCTTCACTAGCTGCATCAGGTGTGCGTGAGAAAAAAATTATCAGGAATGATACCAGAAGCTGTTGTTTAGTTATAAATCATGTTCGCAGCAGGTTATAACAGCAAAAGAGTGATCTACTAAGTACTAAGGACGCTTGTCACTGAGGGGTTGAATAATTCTGCGACTGCAGTCGTCATTAAAAGTGGCATTTTGTGTTGAGCAAATATTCGCAAATTAATTGCATTCAGCTATATAAATGGGTCTCGTTTGATTGCTTTATTACAATCAGAAGAAAGTTTGTAAATTTGCTAATAAATCTAATTTACAATGGAGGGTGAACAATTTCAACTGCAACTGCACAACCTTCTTTCTGATAGCCTCAGAAAGCACGTTGGATCTGGTCATGGTGATCTTTACCACTCACTTCAACAATCAAGAGCAAACCACACAAATGTCTGAGGTTTTAAATGAGACAGGCTCCTCCAAAATCCTGTCTAACCATGTTCTAATCATCTGCAGCTGGCCTGCCCCTGATTCTATTTATAGATTTTCTATTTTTAGGAAAATGTGGGTGTGTGTTCTAGCATTTTACTTTTTACAAATGACTTAAAAATATATTTCTCAGTTGTATGTTTAGTTATAATACCTCCATCTCTCAGTGTTGTTCACATGAAGATCAAATGTCCAGATGTTTAAAATGGGTGTCTAATTTTATTCACATACCTATATAAATAGATCTTTTATATATTTGAAATGTTATTTGCATAATATGTTATTGTTGTAATGAAAAACTGACGGTTTCAGCAAATGACATTTGCCAGAAGTGGTCACAGTTAAATATAAGAAAAAAAAAGCTATGATGGCTTTGGGTGACCTAAATGCCCCATTGAGTGGTCTGTAGGGGTCACAGTGCTTTATGGACACAACATTTAGTGATCAGCAAATATACAGTGCAGGATTTGGTCTTTTAGCCCTTGTATGTGCGTGTGACTGCATTGCTTGTAATGGCATGGATGTTTTGCATTGGTGTAGATCTGAAGGCACTTGCTTTGTTTATGTTCACAGCATCTTCACTGTGTCCTCCAAGAGGTAGGCCTCTTATCACTTACAGGAAAAGGGATTAAGTTCCTCTGTCCACTGCACAGTACAATCCATGTGGCTTATGTTCACATCTTTGGTAAACCCACTTAAAGCTGAAATGGCATTTTCTCTGCAGTTCCAGCAGTCTCATACTGTCACTATATTCATCTCTGGCCTGTCTGTGTTTTCATCTCCATTCTGCTCTGCTTTTATTTTACTGCTGTGATGGATCCTTTTCGTGTCCTGTTCTTCAGCCCCTGAACTTTCTTCTTCCTTCTTCTGCTCACTTTCTTCGCTCATCTGTTCCAGGCCTCCAATCCTCTCCTCACTCCCTGTACTTCTTCTCTCCATCCTTCTCTCAGGCAAATGGTTACTGAGCGAGCTCTCCTCTTCTTCCTCGTCCTCTATTCTTAGGCCTAGAGGAGCTCCGTCCAGGCTGGAATCGCTGAGGAACGTGGCCGCTTCTTCTAGGCTGAGAGGAGCTCTTTCTGCTTCAGCAGTGAGCTCCCTGCTTGGGCTAGGGTAGAGGGCCGCGTCCCCCATCACAAGCTCCTCTCCATGGCTGTCTGGGTCGTGGTCCCGACTGCAAAACGCGTAGCGGTGGTTCATGTGCTGTGAGTAGGAGCCTGAGTGAGAGAAACGCTTGCCACATTTATCACATTGGTAGGGCTTTTCTCCAGAGTGCAGCCGGCTGTGCTCGATCAGGTGGTGCTTGTGTTTAAATGCTTTTTTGCAGATCTGGCACTCATGGGGCCGTTTGCCTAAAAGAGAAGAAACAGGACATGTCAGCTGCTGTCAATGTCATTTATTTTTGCTATTACAACGTGGAGGCCTTGATATCATATATTTCTATTTATGTTTGTGGACACCCCTTCTAATGAGTGCATCCAGCTACTATAATTGCTGACACAGATGTGCAAATGCACACACACACACAGCTTGTCTAGTCCCTGTAGCATAGTAGGGCCAATAGACTATGACTCTCTAGCGCAGGTAAACATAAACCTATTGCTAGGCTTGGGCAAGAGGGGTATAAAGCCCCCTAGTGTTGAGCTGTGTTCTCTGGAATGATGGATGGTGCTCCATCCAATATTTTTGGGATGAGTTGGGAAGCTGGGGATGTGAGGTGGGGTGGTAATTATCTATCATCCTGACCTCACTAACGCTCTAGTCACTGAATGTAATCAAATCCTCACAGCAATGCTCAAAAATCTAGTAGAAAGCCTTTCCTGGACAGTAGAGACAGTTACTCCATAAAAAAGGATAAACTCTTTTTTTAATATCCTTGATTTCGAAAGAAGCAATAAATAAGCAGGTGTCCCAATACTTTTGTCCACATAAAATGTCATAGGAGACTGTGTTTGTGTTTGTACCTGTGTGTTCATATTTGTGGCGCAGCAGAGAGCTGCTCTTCTGGAAGCTTTTGTCACAGATGTCACACGCATACAGTCCTTCCTCAGTCTTCCTTAGTCTCTTTCTCCCTGGCCCATTATCCCCATCCAGCCCGTCCTCGATCAGAGTGAAGTAGTCGAGACATCCTTGATTTATTGCTTCACCCTAAAAGAGAGGAATTGAGTTGTTTTACCTGTTATAATACCTGGATTTGGCAAATAATGCAAGTAATATCTATTACAAATGTTGTACAGCGCATTCAATACATCCTCCTTTTTAATTTGTGAAATCAGCATATGACTGTGAACTTTGAGAATTTGTAACTGAACCGAGAACACCACAGTGTGTAAACAGGTTTGAATTCACTCTGCCCTTTATGTATGTGGAGGCAGGAATTCCCCTCTGAGTAATCTGCTTGTTTACAGCACCAATAGGGGAAACAAATGCATCAAAAGACACTCACAGAGAGTGAATGAGGGTCTGTAATGATATATTACATAATACCAAAGGTCATTGTCTTAGCAATACGATGCTCTCTTCAATAATGGACCCTGACTTACTCAGAAGGGTAACATCACTCTTTCTCACAGCACTGTGTTAGCACGACTGTTAAGCGTTGTGTAAGGAACCATGATTAAGTTGCAGAGTGAAACTGGAGGACACAACTGAAATGTGGTAAATATTGTGAAAATGTGTGTGGTCACATAAAACACTGAACCCGTTTGAGACGGTGCTGGGCTGTGAGAACACCAACTGCATGATTCTGAAGTAGGGCTGCAGATAATTTACCGATTATTTTATCGATTAATCGGATACTTTTGCTACATTAAAGAGCAACAGCAAATATATATATATGTTTGTGTGTGTGTTTATATTTAGACTTTTTTTTTTAAATAAAGTTAAGCAACTTTTTTCTTTTTAAAAACACAAAGCTGTCTACATAGCGCTATAATTTACTGAAAAAGAGGGGAAAGTCATAATGATGATTGATATTTATTACTAGGCCTAAATTTCATACTGCAAGTACATTAGACTGGCCATCATACATTTATTTACTATGTTAAAGGGCTGTCCTACGCTTGCTGATCCTGCTCACTGCAATCAAACTTATCTGAATATACTTGCTTATTGAATTGGTGAATGTTTGGGCTCTTACTGCTCCTTACACCACCTGATATTTTACTTTCTGGAATATTTTACACATCACTGTGAGGGAGATAGGGGTGTGTGAGGCTGTGTGTTTATGTTCCTGTGTGTGAGACTATGCCCATAAAGGCAACATGAATCAAGCTCAGGTTTCCAGAAATGAACTGCAGTGTTTTATTTTCTGTGGTAATGTTTATGAGGAACACTTAATGTTAAACAGTTAATGTAGGGACATCATAACAAGCCAATATGTTGACTAGTCATTAAAATATAGCTATAGGTAATGCACATACATTACTAGCCTTCATCTCAACTAGCAAACACACTGGTTTGCGCTAAATGCTAGCTTTAATGTGTAAGGTTCGCTCAGTGAACCGACTGTATTGACTGGATTCTTTGCTTCTGAGACGCTGAAGCATTGCTACTGTGGTAGACTGTGATTTTTAGTAATCCAGTGAGTCGTTTCAGCCCCATCTGATGTCTAGAGAACTTGCAAAGAGTAGAAATCAGGATTGGCCCACTGGTGGGATGCTGAACAAGTCGGTTTTAACCGTGACATTTCTCACCTGCTGTATTCTTTTCCTCACTGCCTCTGCCTCTGCCTCCAGCATATATGTCATAGGTGACAGAAATCCAGGATTAGGGGCCGGTGGTGTAAGAGGAAGCGACGTGAGACCATTATGCCCCATTCCTGTAAGGGCACTTGGCATAATAGGATTGAAAAGGGGATAGCTGCTGAACACTGTGTTTCCAAATAATGGTGTATAGGCCCCGCCCACTTGATGCTGAGGAGGTGGAGTTAACCTCCTAAACATGCTCTCCACATCCCTCCGATCCATCTGTGGGGAACTGCCATTGCAGGCTCGTTTTCTGGCCTCCTTGCTGGAGTCTGAGCCTGTACGTGTTTTGGGAATTGAGAGGTCTAGGGGCTCACTCTGACAGCCTTCTGATCGGGGGGACGGCCTGTGTTGGTTGGGTTGACATGGTGACGTGGTGACTGACAGGTCCAGGCAGGGTGGAGAGCTGAAGCCTGAGGAGAGCGGGTGCCTGCGTTCTTGTAGTGAAGGTGAGGTGGGACTCATGAGGGTAGAGTTTTGAGGGCTTCTGGTTTCCTTGTTTGGCCAATAAGGGTGTCCAGGATCTGGGCGGAGGTGCATAGGGGACTGTAGTGGCACAAGAAGCTGCTGTGGGACAGAGTGCCAAGATGCCCTCTGAGGGGACGAGAGATCTCTAGGCAGTCCATTAGGGGTAGAGGGTGTTTTCTGGGTGTCGTAGGGGACCTGCGAGGAGCGAGAGAAGTTGAGCGGTGATCCTTCCCTGCGACAATGAGACTGCTCAGCAATCTGTCTGTCTTTGTTCCTGCACTGATATCTCTCATGCTGCTTCAGAACAACCTCATTCGGAAAGATCTGAAAGCACCACTGGCACGACACGGCACCAACGGGCATCTCGCCTCTGCCCTCTCTTTCTTCCACCTCGTCTCCTTCCTCCTTCCCTCGCTGCTCTTCCCTTCCCACCTCTTTGCGCAGCATTTCCTGCAGGAGGTGTTCGAACTTGCCGCCGGATTGCAGCAAGGGCAAAAGTGTGGTCCCTTTAAACACCCCTGTCCACCCCTGTGGAGTTCGTAGCGTAGAGGTAATTGATTCCTGTCCCTGAGTGGGAAGCTTCTCAGGGTAGCACTGACCTAGCGGGCCATACGGAGAGCTCCTCCCTCTGATGTTCCTGCTTCCAACTGCAGGGGGCGATGTAGGGGAGGGGAAGAGGTAGGCGTGATGGGAGTGACCATTAAAATAGGCTCCGTTCCCTGACCCGCCCCCACTAAAACACTTCTTGCTGCTAAGGTGCGAGCTGTAGGAGCCTGAATGACTGAAACGCTTCTTGCAGTTGGCGCACTCGTAGGGCTTCTCACCTGCAGGGGCAAAAACACCAGAGGTTACTACTGGTTAAGGATCTCAGTTGAGGATCTCTTACAGTGATTTGATTCAATTATGCATCTTGAAGAAGCAAATTAATTGTGATCTAAAATGTTACCAATTATTTTGATTGTTGGAACAGTAGTGTACTGTAGTAGTGTTAATAAATACTAAAGTGATACAAGTATTTTAATCATTTACTGTGCTTGAAAATTGTTTGACGTTGTATTTCTGGTCAGAAAATGAGAGCATAAAGAATTGGACAGTATTATAATCCATATATAGTCATATCTAACTTTGTGTGTTGTATAGTAATAAATATTTGATATTCCATGCAATGTATGAATGGCAAGTTCAGGTTCTGGAGAACCACTACCACCATCCTATTTTTCCTTTCACTGTTCCCTGATTTTATGTACATCTGATTCAACTCATTCCTACTTTACCAAAAGCATCATAATGTGTTATTCGTTAACTAGTTCTTAAGAATGATAATTAATTAAAAAGCTTTTCTCAAAACCTTCGTAACAACAGTACTACGCGAACTTACTCACAATTTAATGTAAGTGTTTTTTCTGCAGTTCTTGCGGAGGAATCTTCTTATTCAGTTGGCTTGAATATTACTATTACTACTACTACTACTACTACTACTAATAATAATAATAATAGATTGTATTGTATTGTATTGTATTGTATTATTTAAAATCATTTATTAATATACATTTTAGTTAATTTATGCAGTCATGAGTATTTTAGCTGAGAACATCCATCAGTACTGTGTATCTGACTGAGCTGATTTGATGGTTTGAGTTCAGGGGAAAAGTCAACAAAGACGCTTTGGTTGATGAAACTTATCGGTAAAGACTCGCATGACCGACTCATTCTATTCTCATGTCTTTCGTTACTATGTAGTGTAGTATGTGCTAACATTGTTTTTGGAAAGCTCAGCTCCGCTCAGCTCGTTAGCAAGCCTTTCTTGAGTTGAGCTGGTTCTATTAGAGTAGTGATGCATTAAAACCTGGGATCACCTGGATGTTCTTGAATATATCATATCTTCAGATCCCACTGCTCTGATTGGACGAAAAGTAGGGATGCACTGAATATTTGGCAAATCAAATTATTATACGTGAAATAATAAGTGAAAAGGCTGGATAATTCATATGAAACAATGTGGTTTCTGATGACGCGATCAAATCGCAACCAGCATGCTGTTAGATGCTTTTTGTAAATGCTGCTGACATGTCACAACATGTGTCAGAAAAGGACCACAGAACGGCAGTTTGCAGACATTTCATGTATGGAGTGGTGAGAAAGGTGGAAAGATTAATGAAAACCTGCAAAAAATGAGTTCGGTGTTCGCCCAAATGTTCAATTTCATTTGGTTTCAGTTTTCAGATTTCATTTTTCATTTCGGTGCATCCTTAATGAAAAGTAAACTTCTTGTTTACTCAGATTTTATATATATGATGGTGTGATTTTATACTATGACTTTGATTTTCCTACAATTTTCTTTATATATCGTTGTGCTTACGGAATTGCAGTATATCACAATATATTGAATTGTAACCCGTTTCGCAAGTTCTTGCCAATGCACAATGCCTTACACTTCTTTAGAGTAATTTTACTGTTAATAGCTTCATGTAGGGAACTGTCTGGATGCTCTGGCCTGTTTATGAAGCAGAGAGATGGAAGAGTGTCACTTACCACTGTGAATACGCAGGTGCTCCTTGAGATGATGTTTGTATTTAAAGGCTTTTAAACACTGTGTACATTGAAACTTCCTTTTTTCCATGGTGGGCTCAGACACCAGACTCTGGAACAAACAAACAGACACATCAGTGGGTGTCAAGTCGGTCCACTGCAGGTTTAAGACATTGATTGTATTTCGGATATGTGCTTAAAAAGCCATCCCTTGTGTTTTTGCATAGGCATTTATCAGAGCCTTCTCCAGAGTCACTGGTTTTGAGTTAGGAATACACGTTGTAGCCCCTACCTTGCTCTGAACCTGGGCATGCAATGCCAGGTGCTGCTCCATCTGTGCCCTGTAGAGAGTGCTGTACCCACAGAGCGGGCACACACTGCGCCCTCCCTCCCGTTCCTGGCACAACTTCATGTGTTCTCTTAGAGAAGTCTCACATCGACATGACCGCTGGCAAAATGGACACAACTGCACCATCGTCCTCGTGGGATCTGGGCTGACGGGGTCGGTGTCTGTTAATCGGGAGAGAGTTGTTTACTAGTTGTTTATGCATGTTTACTGCACGTCAGTGAGAGATATCATATATTACAGTATGTCATACAGTTTCAGGAACCCCATAACCCCATCTCTTGCTTAAGAACTTGATGCGGTTTGAGGCAAGTGTGTGATGCTAAACGATGGTTACACTTCCATTGTTTGTTAGTTGCATAGGTCTTGTAGCTCCAGCACAAACCTAAACAACAACCCAAGCAAACTAAGGATGCATAACAGTAACAGTACCAACAATAACTCAGTCAGAATGATACCTTTTCTCTCAGGTGACTCCTGAACACCAGGCGACAGGGTGGATGGTGTGTCGTCCTGCACAGCACCTGTGTGATAGGAGGCGATGGAGCCGTTGAGTTGCTGGCCGTGTTGTGAGCGGGGAAGGTGGGAGTTTTTTTTCAGCTGCATGAGTAAGCCAAAACGAGCCCAGTCCTCCAGCACATGGGCATCTTTCTGCGCTAAAGGAACAGAGACAGGATGTGGTGGTGTTAGTTCATCATCTGTTTTGCTGTCTGAATTCTGAAGTCGCCTTCTCATGATGATCCAAGTCTAGCTTCCTCTGTCTGTATTGTCTGAGTTGTAACAGCAGCTTCAATAACTCAGTGGTCAGCGGGGTCTTCTGCACTGCAATGTACGGTGGGGACTGATGTTTAATGGTGGTTCTCGAGCCCAGCATAGTTTGTATTATTACGTTTTGTATTTTAGCTGCTTTAACAAGCTTGAAACCACATTTTGGACTAATTAAATGCTTACGATGTAAACAAAGTCCTTCCGAGTGATTTGATATGAAACTTAGCGAGTCAGAATTGCTCACAGTGGTGGTGATAGGAACCAGACGTCTGTTTAATGCCCCTAAAAGCTACACCACAGAAAGTATTTGCACGAAACGGTTATGAATACGCTGCCTAATGCCTTAGATATTGTTTTACTGTAGTTTAGAGATGACGTTTCAGCCTGAAACACATTTTTACACAGGTTCATGAGAGGCAGATACATGCAGGGCATTGTACGCTCTTAAAAAAAAAGAAAAAAGAAGGAGTGATAGAGAGATAGAGAGAGAGATAGATAGATAGATAGATAGATAGATAGATAGATAGATAGATCACTTTATTTTTCCCACGGGGAAAACCAGTTTTTACAGCAGCAAAATCAAACAAGAGAGCAGCATAATAAAGGCACTTAAAATAGTAGTAAGAAGTGGCAAATAGGAAACAGTAAACCTGACCACAAATACAGCTATATTAATAAATACAGCTATAATATACATAATATAACCCAATTATATAAATAAGAAGTACGAGAAAAAGTGATTGCAGTGCAGTAATTACATTAATATAATGTAATATACAGAATGAATTATGTGTAATGTAACAGTGCAGTAACTACATTAATATAATGTAGTGATGTAAGGCATCCTGGGGTATCAGTACAGTATAAGTGATAAACAATAGAGTTTTAAAGGCCGGATTCACAAAAGTGTCTTAGGAAAGAAGTGTTTTTAAAAACTGATATTTTGCAGAAACCTTCTAGAAAATTTTACTTTTCAGTATAGAAGAATTCCAAGGACATTTGGTATTTTCCAAAACAAAAATGAAATATTTACTTAACCTTATGATTAGCCTCACACTTCTCAGAAGGAACTGGTCTAAAATGATCAGTTTAAAAACTTTAATTACTAGAATTAATGTCTGAATGAACTAATTTAACAGGATGGAAAATGTTTTTAAAGCACTGTCAGTGTGTACATGAGGAAAATTCACTTTTAGCTCTTATTGTTTCCTGAAAAACACTTTCAGATTTTTCTGATTCAGTTTCCTTCCATTTTGCTCTCTATCCATTGCATGTATGAACTGTTAACTGTAGCATTTTTATGATAAGCTGTGAAAAGCAGCATAAAAGTCTTAAAATAAGAAACAAGAAGACAAGTGTTATAAGACAGTCTTAAGAAAAAAAAAGACATTTTTAAGAGAATTAAAAAATGTGGAATGTTTTTTAATGATCATCTTTGTGTTTCTTTTAAAATCATTTGTAAGTTTTTTCTTAGGAAATCTTTTGAGAACCCAGCCCCAGATTCTTTAGGCCTTTAAAAGGTCCTTCACTATCACACAAACAACAGCGCTTCTTCTGTGCACAGCTGTTTTAAACACCTTTATTTTTGTAAGTGTAAAACCCCATGCTTTCAAGTGCACCACTGTTTTATCGTCATCATCATCAATTACTGTGACAACTCAGAAGAAGTGTAGCTTCACCAGTGGTTTTTCAGTGGTAAACAAAATGCTATATTTGTTTTGTCGACATCATGATCCCTGGTTAATCAGACATCGAATCAACACCACTGCATAAAAAAAGCAGAGTCTGACCTCTCTACAGTGCAGCCTTTCACACTAATCCACTCTAAATTAGTCCACCAATTCATCAACTGTATTTTGGTAAGATTTTGAAAAAGTAATTAATTAACCCTGAACTAAGTGTGAAAGAAGCTGATGAGGGGGGTTTTACAGCAGGGAAACACACAGAGCTCTTGTGCATTGGACAGGGTTTTGAGAACCACCATATAAAACAGCACACAGAAAACAGGACACAGAAATGTGTGTGTGTGTGTGTGCGTGTGTGTGTCCAGTCCTTATTAAAGAAAAAAAAAGAAAGAAAGAAAGAAACCCATCAGGGGAATTTAAAAGGCTCTATAATGGGAATGATGAGAACTGAAATGTTTCTGAGATTCTCCCATGGGACCAATAACAGCCAGAGAGCAAAAAAAAAAAAGAGAAAAACATCAGATAATAATACAGAAAGAAAGAGAGAGAGAGAGAGAAGGACAGATGCCAGCACAGCACTGTGACTTTGAGGAGGATTTTTCAAATGTTTGCAGATGTTGGCATCATATTTCCAGCTTTCTCTAATGTGGCCAGAGAAGAGCCAGAGTGCTTCACTGCAGTTAAAACTCTGTTTCGTCTTCATTAGAAAGAGAGTGCAGCGAATGTTTCTAGGCATGCCGGTGCCGGCCTTTGATGTCTGCAATTATAAAAAGAAAGCCTCATAAGCCCGAGTTTTGATTGCGGAATGGGAACGTCACCTCGTTTGATGTGACAGGCCTTTGTCATGCTTGATGAGGCAACTTTTTGAAAAAGAGCCCTTCATACTGCAGTGACTTCAGCGTTATCTGAATGCGAGCAAGAGGTTTCAATTTCCGTCCACGGTTTGGCTATTATCATTTCTAATATCTCGGAGGCGTTGGAAATTGCTGAACTCTCAGAACTGGTACAGAGTCAACTACTGCAATGATTATTATCATGCTCAGTTCATCATAACTAGTGTACGGGTGTGATGGAAGAGATCTGTCTGGTCTAGTGCTGATGGGTTTAGAATATGGTATGAATTCAGGATTTTTATGTACGGGCAAGAGATGCAATGTCACATAGCTGGTATTCATTTGTGTTTCAGAACCCCTGATGTTGCCTCTGTTTCTTCACCATTCAATATCATTCATCTGTTAGAACCAAAGCCAGCCTGATCGCCTAGCCCATTAAACTGAAAGGGCCTAAATGTGGTCCTATCCTGGTTCTTTGAGTGATGCCACAGAAGAACCACTTTTGGCTCCATAAAGATTCATGTTGTAATAGAGGTGTTTGAGTGTGAAGACCAAGTATGGTTCTTTATGGAATTTATTTTAAGTTGTTACTAGTGTCAAAGTGTACAGTTATTAATAAGTGAATTATAGGATGGCAGTTTGGGGGAGTAAACATGGGTATGGACTCATTTCAGAGGAGCCCAGGTATCTCCTGGTATTTTTTTTTATCAGTTTGGCTTCAGTAGCTGTTCAGTAGAGTTTACATTTGTCATTTGTCAAATCTGAAGCTTAAACCCTTCACATGAACTAAATAACTATGTGATTTCTATATTAAGATCAAATCAGTTACAGAGTAATTCATAGCACTGAAATTTGAGTCTTAACATCAACAATATCATTTAAATGGGGCTAAATTCCCTCACATACCATGTAAAAGAGTAAGTCCTGCCATTCTCGGACACCTTTTAAGACTAACTGTAATTGCCAGTTGATTTTTGGTACAGGCTTTTTTTACAGACAGATCTGGTCAATGTAATGACAGTTACTCACTGTACATGTCGTGTGCAGGGTTGTCTGGCTCCCCGGGTGTGGTTGGGAGGCCTGTGGCCTCTGTTTCGTCCCAGCGCTCGTCAGGGGGGCTTAGGCTGTGAGCACGGGCAAAGCGAGTGGGGCTGCTGGGCTCTGTGCCCTCGCTGGCCGTCGCACTCATCTTATCCTGCCCGTTTCTTTCATCCTGCACGTCCGTCCCCCATACACACCCCTCATCCTCTCCCTCAGAGTCCAGAGAGTGCTCTGTGTCAACTATCAGAGAAACAGAGAATTACAGAGGAGTTAGGCTGTTAGCATTACAGTTTACTTTAGACTCTCTAAACAACTCAACAACAGTTTAAGGTGTTAGCCTTTCTGAATGTACTTTTTATTCAATGAAAAGTGCATTCTGTGTAATGAGCAATGAACATGTCCCTGCCATATATACACATGTGGGTAAGGCAGGTTAAGGTAGTGTTAGTTGTATACAGTTGTATACAGCTGTGTGTTGGTTAAACACATGAGAAAACACCATTAAAATGTATTTATAATTCAGAACCGTGCATTTCAGGCTGAGTATTTAGAACTAGGCTTCGAGTTTTGCTCATTGATTTGGGCAATTACATGCAATAATGCAAGTCTAAACCAGAAACTCTTGATATGAGAAAGGTGAACCATAAGCAAGGGTTTCAAATTAGGGCTTTGAAGCAGTTTTGATTTCACAATTAGCAAAATTGTTTGCATTCTTCTTCCCCTGTTGCAAAAAGATATAATGAATCGTTTAGTTTTATGTGCGCTGGCCCTGCAGGCTTACATTTCTTATTCTGCTTATTGAGCTTTTATTACTCTTATTTTGTATAAAGGCAGAAATGGGGAACTTGATTAAAAGGGGCATATGATTCATATCAGATGGCTATAATACGTTTATATGTACACTTGAATGAACTGGCAGCCACCAGACTTGCTTCGTTATAATTTTTCCAAGTGATGTGAAGTATTTTCGGGCTGAAGAACAATTGAAAATGAAGAACTGAAAGACGTTAAAACCACCCGTATTTTGAGGAGCATCATGTTTTACTGAGCAAAAAAAACAACATGCAAAGTACTGAGAGAAAGTGCAGCTGAGGAAGGATAAGCCTTTTCAATTTGTTCAATGATGCTTTGCACCAGAAACTGATCAACGTTATGGCCCTGCATTATCAGAAAGTATTTGTGCCAGAAACGGAATATTGTGTCAGCTGGGGCTGTACTGACAGTCTCTCCGCTTTCCGAAAATGAGATTGATGATTCAGTGTGTTCAAAAGAAGCGGCCCATCTTTTATCTCTTTGCTCTGTGAAATTACTTTAGCTTGGCATTAAGAGTAATAATTAAAACACAGAAATAGAATGCCTTCAGAAATGGTAAACAAATGTAACCACAGCTCCAGAATCCCAATTCAATTATTAAGGCATGTCGGATTTTTTTCCTCCCCCCAAAAAAAGATTGCACAGAAAATTGTAATTATAAGCATATGCATAAGACTCTCATTTTTTACTTTCTGGGCTACATCTGACCCACAGATTTACCACAATTATTTTACATAATAAATAAACAGTAATTTAACAGAAATGACAGTTTTTGGACTTTTTCAAATATTTGGAAATATTGTTTTACAGGAAAAAGAAGAAAGCGCCTCCTTTTACGGCCCACTGGATGCAGAAATCTGTAATATGTTCTCCATTTGACAGAGGTGTCTGTACAGTGTATGTGTGTGTGTGTGTGTACGTTTGGGTTCACTACCTTCACTCTAATCAGTTCATAGTCAAAGTGTGAACATGCTGGCATTGCATGGCAGGAAGCTGCAGTTTCAGTTCGACTGTGATGGAAAAAATAACAATGCAGCTCTGACAGTACGTGTATGTGTTTATGTGTGAGTGTGTATGTGAGTGTGTGTGTGTATGAGTGTGTTTATGTGTGTCCGTCCTACTGTTGCTCACTCATGAGTAATACACCTTTGCAGCAGTGGTGTACAGGACCAACCAAGTGAGTGTTCCCACCAGTTGGTTTGCAAACTCATACATACACACACACACACACAGCGTACACAATTTGTCCTTTGCTGTTATGACTGTACAGCAGTATAATGACCCCACAAATGTAGACGAGCCTGAGGTTTTGGATAAGACCTTATATTTGCGCACACATACACACATCATGCACAACGTGACCTTTACTGTTATGACTGTGCAGAATAGTGGGGCAGTAATCCCACTCATATGAGTGTGAGACCTGTACAAGCATTTATATCAGCACACACACACACACACACACACACACACACATATGGCAATGATCAGTGTTGAAAACACATATTGTCATTGTAAGACATTAATCTCCATCTCCATTTTTGCCCTTTTCTGAGCCTTTTTGGCAGCTGTTCATTATATTGTGGCCAAATTTCATGATGAATGGACCAATAGAAATGCTCCAACATGAGTTGGAATAAAATGCTGCAAAATTGGCATTTTAAAGATTTTTGTGCAGCAGTGTATGGTTATATCTTTTATTTATTACATATACATGTGTATGTGTTATGCATACATATAACAAATAAAACCATATATATATATATATATATATATATATATATATATATATATATATATATATATGTGTGTGTGTGTGTGTGTGTGTGTGTGTGTGTGTGTGTGTGCTATACATACTATAGCAGTAGTATATAGTTGCCAAAGTAAGAGTGCTGACACAGGATAATGGATTCACTTAACGCTAATATAAATAGATAGATAGATAGATAGATAGATAGATAGATAGATAGACAGATAGACAGATAGATAGATAGATAGATAGATAGACAGATAGACAGATAGATACATTTGGTCAAAGAAAAAACTTACGATTAAATAAGTATAAAGAAACACGACCATCCAGCACCTAGTTCACCTAATAAGCCCTTCATTATAGTAAGTCAAGGAAGCTGCTGGCGTTTACAGAGTTTACAGAGAAATGTCAGTACCCAAACCTGTGTTCCTCTCATCAACACATCATTAGCTTTACTTTACAACTTTGACAACACTCACTCATCACAAAAACCTTGTATGTTCTTTTACGACATTTTTCACTTTTTGACCTAAAGTAAATCTGGCAGATGTTCTATACATTGTGTCCAAATCCCATGATGAACGGACCGACAGAAAGGTTCCAAAATGACTCTGAATAAAATCTTTTTACATCGGCTTCCACTGAAAGTTAAGATGGATTTTCCTGTAAAGTTTGGATGACAGTGCTGATATTCGTTTGCTGTTCCTCCTTTTGCAACTCTCTCTGCTTTTTACTGCTTTCCGTTTTGACGGATGGATTTTTTAATGGACAGGGAACTGAAACTGTAGTAGTTTGTTAAACTGTTCATATGTCTTCCTCTGCAGGTTTGTTGACATTTGCATTCTATATTTCGTCTGAAAATATGCTTTTAAGTCAGTAAATCGGCCACTTCTACAGGCTGTGCCACCTCCACTGGTGGGGTTTCCCTGTAAGCACAGCAGAAGAGGGCCTGCTCCGCATTAGGGCTGAGTGGAGTATAATTTGTGTTGCCGTGGCAGTGAATGACAGTGGCCTGTGTCTACATTGTGCAGGGATGGCTCTCATTATCTCCCCCTGACTGATTTATTTATATATCTGGGCTGAATCGCATTCTTCACTCGCTCTTAAATTTCAGCCAGTAAAGCTCTGGGCCAACGCAGGGGCTCGTGTGCTCGCGTGTGACTGTGTCTGCATACCTACACCTGTGTTTGAAAACGCTCTAAATGCAAAAGGTGTTGGTATGTTGAACCATACGTCTAGGAAACAGGAACAGACCAGTTGCTGAGTTTGTGTCATGGAGAGCCAGAGAGGTAGAGAGGCAATTGTTAGGAAACTGCTCTGATGGTTAATGTAATGTATAGCATTGTGCAGTGCAAGTCTTAAGCAGTCACATACACAGTGTTTAAAACTGTTCATGTCAGCTGTGAGAGTGTTTTTGTTGGTGACAAATCTGTGTAATATCATAATAACTACCATTAATAAAGTAAAATAAATAGAAAATGTGTTGTTATTAGTAAAGCTATTGATATATTGGTCAGAAGGACCAGTTAGAAAGATTTAGGTAGGTTTGGTTGCTAACTCCAGCCACTGTATGGATTTATTCAGTCCCACCAGCAACTCATCTGATTTACTTTAGTGAGGGATTGATTAGGTAACATAGGGATTAAATAATATTGAGATTTTTGTATTTATTATCTTTGTATATCAACACTGTCATGCAAAAAACCTTATATGTCCAAAATGAAAACATTTGAAGATAACAAGATATCAAAAACCTTTTGGAAGTCAATGTAAAACATTGGTCCATTCATCACGAACTGAATCTGACATTATGTCAAAAAGTGAAAAATGGAAATACAGGGCTTTTGCGTGACAGTGTCTAAATGCTTTTATGTATTTATTCATTTATCCACTATATCCAACTACATATGTCGCCGCTGTCATGTCAAAACCTTGTATCTCCAAAATGGCCACTACTTTATAGTAGACGGAAAAACCTTCAATGGAAATCAATGTAAAAAAAAATATTTTGGAGCATTCATCACAAACGTTAAGAACAACTGCCAGATGTGATGCTATAAGGTTGTATGACAGTGACTATATATTTATATATACATATACACACACACACCCATCACCTTAAAATGTCGGATTTTACTGGAACAGGGTATCCTCCAGCAGTGGATTAAGTATCCTATACTTCTCAACATCTGTAGCATTTTGTGCGTCTCTGTAATTTTACTGTAATTTACTTGCTTCAAGTTCTCGTCTGTTAAAAATAATTAAGCCTAATTTCAAAACAGAAATTGCATCAATACATTTACATGAAACATATGACAGCATCACTCATTTATTTATTGTACCAGAAAAATATTGCTCCACTAAATATATGACTCGTATGAGTCAAATTTACATTAATATTCCATGTAATAGAGCAGACTGTGTCCCCTGTGACACGCTAAGGGGTTTAACTTCATTAACGTCATTGTTTGTTCATTTCGGCACCAGAAGACAATACATATAACAAGAAGCAGAATCATAAATATATATAAAATGATTATATAAAAAAAATATATATATATATATATTAAAAGACACAGTTAAAGCATTTTACTGGCAAGAGACACATATCTGATTTGCAAAAAAAATATGCCAGTTATGCTGTAAATAAACAACACACACAAATCTGAAAATACTAGAAATATTAGGGGCAACTATGACCGTATTGTAGCCTTACTGTTTCACTCATATGATACGTACATACATACATTTTACATATGATATTACTGCCTTCGTTTTTGTACACGTCCTACAAATCCTATGAAACTGTACTGCGGCATGTTTGCTACAAGCAATGACAAGTTCTGTGCATACATGATTATTTTGTATAAATCGAAATTGTTAAGTTCTAACAGTATAAACTAGGACTTCAAGACAGACTTCTTTAGCATGTGTTAGAGCTTTAGCAGCGTAGTGAATAACTGCTATTCTGACACTGTGGTACTATATGGCATGTAGGTGTTTCTCAACTTTCATTTTTGCACATAAGGAAAGCCATAGGCAAAGTTCACAATTCAGCTTCACCACCGAGAGCAACTCCTGTCTGAAAATCATAGTACATAAAGTTTATGAATCAAAAGCATCACTACACCGAGTCTGACCTGTGAACCTATGGAAACTTACAGTCTGAAAAAGTTATCAGTACAGTGGAAGCCACATGAAAACATGAAGGAGCGTATCAGCTCGAGCTGTTTTAAGATGAAGAGAGTTCTCTCCACAAGTCTCTAACTGTAAACCTAAACACTGCACTTTATAGAGAGGTTCAGAGAGTACCCAGTGAGAAAAAAACCTTAAGCCTGAATTTCCTTCACTGCAGAACACCTCTCAAATTTCTGAAGATTTTTTCAGAACATGTCGAGGACTCGAGGCTGAAGCAAGCAAGAGATTAAAAAGTTTCATTTTTTTTACCTTCTGGAGCCGAGACGAGGAGAGTTCATAACTGAATCCACTGTGTTTAAGAGTTTATTACGCAAGACTTTTCACGAAACGGCGACCGTAGCCTCCTTAAACCTTAAAACATTAAAAACATTTGGGGAATTATCTGACGCCACTATTTTCACACTCTAACAATGAGTCACACACACACCACATCACAGCTACAACACCTCCTACGGCCCTCTATGGTGTCTCGTTGACACACACACACACACACACACACACACACAGACACGAACACATGCATACACGCTCACATTTACTAGTCAAAAATAATACACATGGACACACACAGACACATATTCAGGCTTATGTAAACACCCAGGCTCACTCAAACGTCAGCCCCTCTATCTATAAAAGAGTGGATCACTGCTCCACTGTACATTAGACTGTTAACGGCTTTGCTGCAGTGTTTGTCATTCTCTTGTTTTTAATACCTGTGTCAGAGGACAGTCATGTCTGGCAGTGATAACCCGTGCAAAACATGCTTCTTCAGCTAAATCCAGATGCCACATTGACTACAAGTTTCAAAGTGTGTCATTCTGTGTGTGGGGGGGGCGATGGATAGTGCATGTGTGTGACATTCTGTACTCTCGTAGGGGCGTAACAGGGTTGTATAAGGTGAGTCGCGAATGTGTGTGTGTTTTTTCGGCTGTGTTTGTATGTGTCGCACGATGTTATCGTAAAATAGGAGCCAGTGTAAGCTCCACTGTATGTGACTCTGGCTGCGCTTGTTTACTTGAATGATTGTTCTCTCACACTGAACAGATGTAATCACCGTCCTCCGAGGCTACTCACACGCACACACACACACACACATACACACACACACAGCGGTGTATCTGTAGTTGTTCTTAAAAGAGGCTTTAAGTGGTTTTCTTTGTTCTTGTTGCTGATTACAGAGGCCCTTTGCCCACTTTGACTTTATTACTGCCACACTAAAAAGGGATTCGAGTAGATTTCAAGTAATAAAGCTGGGCTATGGTGTTTATATACAGAGCCAAATTTGTGTTTATAAACCTTTGGATGAGTTTGTGTGTGTGTGCATGTGTGTGTGTGCGCACATTTGTGTCTACAGAGGTTTAAAGTGCTTGTGTGTGTTTGCGAGGAAACAAAAGCTTTAATTTGGTGCTTTTAACTGTATAAAATCATAAGTTCTAAGCTTATTATTTAGTTATTAATCTTAATACTTATTATCTAGTAGCTTCTGTGAACGTCTCATCAATTCAGCATTGTGAGACCACAGTGTAAGACATGTAGTTATAAAAAAGGGAGGCATGGAAGTCACTGGATTCACTGAGTCTAAAGGGTTAAATGGCTTATATTTGAAGCGTATTAATAGTCATATTTATTTCCATGCATATACATGATTGTTCGTTCCACTTTTGCCTTCACGACTCTTGTAATTCATATGTTTCATGTTCCTAAATTTTTAAACAAAAAAAAACACATGGCAACAATTTGTCTAAGTGGATATACTCAAGTCAAAAAAAAAAAAAATACTTTGACCGAAACAAAGCAAAGAAAGTAATAATTCAGATGAACAAAAGCTGTACTTATCCCAACACATCAAATCAGCTTTTTTTACCATGTGTCACTTTTTCAGTGTATGCACAGACATAACGGTGCCGATCACACCAGAACATATTGAAGCAGTAAGTCCTGCTATTTCTGTCTTCTTCCACAGCCACTGTTGAGAGGATGGACATGCTTAACAAAATGCTGGCAAAGGCCCGTTCAGCTTAATGAGAGAAAGCAGTAATATTTCTTTAGAGTCGCTGTACTTCAACTCGGGTTTCCAATGCAGCCAACTTCAACCCTCACCTTTCTTTTATAAGCTACGATTATTATTCATTTGAAAATAACTATTCCTAAGTTATAGGACTGAGGAATGCTGGAATTCTGGTTCTGTGGCGCATAAGAGGTACTACACTGCCAAACTGGACTGTGTTCCCATTTTTGACTTTTTCATGAATTTCATGATGAATGAATAAAATAATAGAAATCATCCAAAATGGCTTTAAATGAATAAAAGGAATCAATTAATTTTGTGGAATTATATTATTGGCTGAATTAAAAATAATTAACAATTAAATGTGTTTGAAGTTTAAGGGCTGGGCAGTAAACTGGAAAAAAAGAATCAAACCCGACATTCAGAACCTCTAATCGATGTAATCCTGCCCATGATGATTATTTATTTATTTATTTTTCATCCTGTTAAAAAATATGTTAGTACTTTCCCCACTGTTTGTGTTCATGTACTGTCCCTGTAAAAACAAACATACTACCACATGTGTAATCAGCCCTGTCCAGTCTCTGACACTGAAGCAACATGGAGGAGAACTCAAACACCGAGCCAGCTGAGCAACTGGAGCAGCTTCTATAATCGTTAATTTATCGTAATCGAGGGTAAATGTTGAATTAGTTGTGATACTGATTTGAGGTCGTATCACTCAGCACTACATCAAGTCTTGGGTTTTGACTGTGCTTTAATTCCTTTTTGGGCCGAACAGATTAGATCTCATTAGGCTGATTTCATTTCTACACTTGCTGCTAAAGGATGCATCTGTGAGTGGAGAATATGTAGTTCAAGTCTGTACAATCTTTAAAAAGTAGGTTCTTCAAGGATTCTTGGTGCTATATACCATTACCCAAAGCTCAAAGAACCAGTTCTTGTCCTGGTAAAATATTTCTTCTCTATGATGGATGACTTGGTAGATAGATCTTTCTTTAAAGAAGCTTTTTTAATGGATAAACGTAATAAAAGGTCCGATTTGAACATTGCGGCCCTCCTTTGCCTCTTCATAGCACATAAAAATGATTAACAGCACTGCATGGATGCTTTACAGCGTCGACGCGGAGGCCTGCTTAACAGGGCTCGTCCCTCTGGGGGTGTCGTTCAGTTGAGGAGAGACAGGAAAGAGGGAAGACTTCTGAGAAAGACAGAAAGGGGAGAGAGAGCTTAAACTAAGCGAAAGTAATGTGCAACTCTCTGTGCACATGTTTGTGTGTTTTTGTGAGACCCTTGACTCTTGACTCAGATCGCTCTAGAGCAGATATTCAAGCAGCCGAGGAGAAAGGTACAAGGGGAAATTCCCCAAGCTGAGCTCCACTGGCATGATGACAAAGCTTTTTTCATGGCTACACCCACACCATCCCCGCATCAGAGCACCAAAAACCTAACTGTAGACTCACTTCATCAGAGTACACCTGATGCAACCTGAAAAGGGCCCACATCTTGTGATAATAATGTAAGAAGTACGCCGGCAGATGCTGTACACTATTTAACAGCAGCTGTGTGGTTATGTGCTTGAGGGATGTAGCTCTTCTGTTTAGGTGGAGAACCACAAACAAATGACTTGATCTACCAACAAGACAAGATGCCACACTGCTCATCAAGTGATGGAGCGTGTTGAGAAGAAGAGAGGTCCTGGTGATGTCCAGCCAACAGAATCTCTAGATTTAAATTCCAGTGAGAACTTGTGGATGTGTGTTGCAGAAGATGGAGTGGAGAAGTGGAGATGAGGAATCAACCAAAGAATCTTATTTAGTACCGAAAGAGGTTCTTTGACTTTTTCAGTGATGGTGGAACACTTTTTGGTGTCTACTGAAGGTTTTCCACCAATCTGAAGAATCCTTTTACCCGACAAAGAACTATTTAAGCATCCGAATGGTTCAATGATAAGCCACCACTGCCTTGACTGAAGAACCCTTGAAGAGCCCTTTTTTAAGAGTGTGAGGTGTGTGGATGGCACTGAGGAATGTGTGAGAAGCTGGTTGTTGAGAACATTTTAAGAAAACGTTATAAAAATATGATAAAGGAGTGTAAGGAGAACATCAAGACCAGAGGTGGACCTACACAATACCGACTATGCACATTTTTACACTGAGAACAGTAAACAAAAGCTAAATTAGTGATAGGAATTGTGCTGATGTCACATTTTATTTGTGTATGATGATTTTTGTAACCATTATAACCACCAAATGTAACAATTTATATCAGTATATATAAATATATTTTTTAATAATTATTTGGTGTACTCTGTATGCAGTTTGTTTGGTGGCCCAGTGTAAACACCATTAAAGAAAGAGGGAGAGGTGGAGAAATGCAGAGAAAGCAAAAGAGGGAGAAAAAAACCCAGAGTGTGTGTGTGTGTTAACCTGTGTGTCAGAAGCCAGTGGAAAAAATAAGCATCTGATAGTATCCCCTAATCAGATGATCAGAGAAAGATCAGATAAATGCAAATAGCACCTTGTACCATGTACATCAGAGGTGTGTGTGTGCCTGTATGTGTGTGTGTATATTCTCTAGAGAAAATCTCTTATTTTTACATCACCTTGTATGTGTGTGTGTGTGTATGTGCAAGTGTTTGAGTGTAAGTGTGTGTGTGTGCGTCCGCTGGCTGCCTGCATTGCTGATCGAGTTACTGCTGCGTCAGGAGCCACAAAACACACTATATCCTGTTTGACTCAGGTAAGTTTCTCATCAAAGCTAGGTGTGAATGCAGACCCCTCTAAGGCACGAGTTTTGTGTATGTCTAGTATGTGTATGTGTGTGTGTGCATGTGTGTGTGTGTATGGTTCAGTGTCTAACACAAAGTCAACTGCTTTGGACTATATTGTGCCTGACCAGCAGTTAGTGTGTTCTAGTCCTTTAGAATACGTACAAATCACCATAAATACAGAAAAGATGAGACGAGTGTCCTGTTTCTAGTTGCATTATTAAAAATACTGGCTAGAAAAATAGGATTTATTAATATAGTTAAAATTCGATCACATTCTTCCCTGGTTCTTATATGTCCACCAGTAATAGTCTGGACTTAAACCAAAACAGTGTAGCAATTTAGTCTTAACTAGCAGCTTTAGAATCATGTAGACGCTCCCCTGACTGTAGCAGCGAGAATCAAGGCCAGAACGCTGCTACTGCACTATGAAATTTCGGTGGAGCCGCGCCAGAACTGTGTTAAGGACACCAGATAGCGTTTTGAACTCTTATGGCCCAAAAAAACATCCAAAAACCACCCAAAATGCCAATTGTACAGGAGAATGGAAAAATCTTCTTAACTTTCAATGGAAGTCAACGTAAGAAGATTTTATTCCAAGTCATTCTGGAACATTTCTATCAGTCAATTCATCCTGACGTATTAACACAATATCAAGAACCGCAGTCTCATTATGTAAAAATGTGAAATATGAGGTTTTTGCGCGACAGAGACGGTATATTTAGATCGTTAATAGATGGTTATAACTCTTACAGTGTCGCTGCTCAAAAGGGTGTTTCCACAGTTAGTGTACTAACATTGCTGGGGCGCTCACCTCAGTTCTGGTGTCTGTGCGTGTGTGTGTATGAATATGACTGTACATGTATCAGCGAGTGTATGTGTGCATGTGTGTATATGGTTTGTGGGACAGTACTGGAATGCAGAAGAGAGTGTGTGATCCCACGCATGCACCACACTGAATCAAACTCCTCTTCATTACACTCTCGTAATGTCACACACATCTCTCC